>NW_012267367.1:656624-674947 GCF_000151885.1 Dipodomys ordii
TTTGCCGAAGTGATTTATGATTTCTAAAAGTTTGGGGATGGAGTTTTTGGGATCGTGGAGGGACTTACTTGTTTTAAATACTTACAGGTGGTACTAGAGTATTAATTTTTAAAAATATTCATTAGCTGTATTACATGTGCATCTTACCAATGCCTGTAAAGCATAAAATTGTGTTTGCCATATGCCTACTAGAACATGATAAATACAGTATGTAATGTATGAGTGTAAAACTGTTGGTTGTAAAGTATAAAATATTAATATATAAGAAACCAGTGAATTTGATTAGTTTACCTAGCCTTGATATCCTTAGGAGGGTTAATTTTTTTAATAGCAATTAAATTGTTTTGTTTGTTTTTGCTTTTTTCATATTGAAACTTACTATTTTTTTCCTACCCTTTACATAGAAAATGGAGCAAGAGATAAAAGGCTTCAGTTGTTCCAGATCATGATGTCATTGTAACTAGCAAGTACTTTTTCTATTAAGTTCATATTTAATTTACTTCTGATAAGTCTACGTAACTAATGCAAGATAAAATCCTGCATCTTCCAGCAAAAATTAAAATAGTAAAACAAAAGTATTTAAACTCTCCTGATATTTATGTACATGTGTAAGATAACTGACAAATATTGGAAATTTGTTTGAATTGTAATAATAGTAATAGTTGAAGTTTGAACAGCTCCAGTAAAGCTATTTGGATAACAAATGTTTTGTGGCACTTAAGGATAATTAGCAACATGAAAATTTTTTTGTATTAAGCACTTTTGATTTTACCCTTCCTAAACATAGGTTTGGCCTGAGGGTGTAGCTTACAGTAGAGTAGTTACCTAGCATGTGTATAGTCCTGGGTTTGAGCCAGGACCTCAAAAAAAGAAAGAGAACACAACAAATGTTATTATATCTCTGCTATTCTCTTTGTCTTCTACGTTATCCAACCTACCTTTCACTTCTGGTCCCTGTTCACTTACAAACCAGAATTCAAGTTATGACTAGTAAAAGGGCTGTTGCTCCATAGTTCTTTATTTGAATATTGGAATATTTTTAGATAAACATTTTTTGTCATTGTAATTGGGGTTAATAAATACTTTGAGCCAGGCACAGCTAGCTCACTACTGTAATCCTATCTACTCAGGAGGCTGAGATCTAAGGATCTGGTTCGAAGCCAGCCCGTGCAGGAAAGTCCATGAGACTTTATTTCCAATAAAGTCAGAAAAAGTGAGAAGTGGCACTATGGCTCAAGTGGTAGAGCACTAGCCTTGAACAAAAAGAAGCTCAGGGACAGTGCCCAGGCCTTGATTTCAAGCCCTAGTACCAGCAAAGAAAAAAAAGACTTTAAATGTCTGCCTTTTATAATTATATTTACAACAAATATTAATAACTACCTTGTTTTAGTAGCCAAAATTTTTAAATTTTGAAGACTAAATTTTATAGTCTGTATTTTTGTACACAGATATGAATATGTGAATTTTGTATTACGGATGCCAAAAATACATTACCTTTTTAAAGCTTAAATCATTCACTTCCATACATCTTGTTAGGAGGTGGGGGGAGAATTCTAGAGTTAGTTTTTAAAATAACTTCTGTTGGAATCTTTGAGGAGAATAGGGAACATTAAAGGAGAAGCTGAGGGATTAGGGGTGGGAGAGGCACTAGGGACTGGACTTTTAAGATCTCATGTATGCTACACATGACCTCTACCATTGAGCTACACCCTCACCCAAGATTTTGGATTTTACTATAATTTGAATTTTGTTTTTATCTAGATACTTAAAATCTAGAACTTTGGATCCCTTATTTAGCAAATGCTGCCTTGCATAATCCAGAAGCAATGCCAGTCACTGCAAACATTGAAGTATGTGTATGTTGCTGGAGGTAAACATACATACTCACTTATTGGTTTAAGTTATTTTTCAGATTCAGATGAATCTTTGATAAGAATTTCATTTTGTATGTATAGCTTGTATAATAAAATTTAGACATGAAGACTCAAATTTATTTCTTCAGTTTTTGAAAATGTATTGAAGATTATAGTAAAGAACAAGTACAACCGCTGTTCATACATATAATATATGCATAATTTCCATTGCTATTGACCAGCCAGGTATGGTGGTACATCCTATATATAGTCCCAGCTATTCAGGAAGCTGAAACAAGAAGATCCATTAAATCCTGTAATTTGAGATCAGACTGGGTAACATAGTAAAACCTGCCTCAAAATAAATTGTTGTTAACACTGGAATGTTTTCAATGGTACATGTTCTTTTTTTTTTTTTTTTTGTCTTTTCTTTTTTGGTACTGGGGATGGTACATGTTCTTTAACTACAGAGACTAAAGTGCTTCTTACCCTTTCTGTAACATACTCCATAAACTCTGAAAGTGATACATCTATACATGTCTGTGTAGAGTCTGTAAAACATGTTAAAATTACAGAGTTAGAAGATTTTTTTTCTCATTTTTAGCTAAGAGTCATCTAAATTGGGGAAAAAGTAAAAAATATTTTTCATCACAAATTACATGATCTCATGAAGATCATTAAAAATGTGTACACAGGAGCTGGGAAGGTGGCTCAGTGATAGAGCGCTTGCCTTGCATGCCTGAGGCCCTGGGTTCGATTACTCAGCACCACATAAGCAAAAAGAAAAAGTGCCGGAAGTGGCGCTGTGGCTCAAGTGGTAGAGCGCTCGCCTTGAGCTGAAGAGCTGAGGGACAGCACCCAGGCCCAGAGTTCAGGCCCCATGACCGGACCCCCCCCCCCCCCCCCAAAAAAAATGTGTACACATAGTGGCTTACGCCTGTAAGTCTTAACTATTCAAGAGGCTATGATCTGAGGATCACAGTTAAAAGCCAACCCAGGCATGAAAGGCCATGAGACTCTTACTTCCAATAAACCACAAAAAAAACAGAAGTGGAGCTATGGTACAAGTGGTAGAGAGCCAGCCTTGAACATAAAAGTTCAGGGACACTGCCCAGACCCAGAGTTCAAGCCCCAGCGCCAATGAGGAAAAAATACACACATGCACACACAACCTACCAGAGCCATTTTTCAGAAGAATATCACATTTTATATATGTTTGACTTTTTATCCAGCTGCAGAATTTGTTAAATTGCTGTAGGATTAAAAAGTCAAGCACTTAAAAAGTGATATTTTTATGCATTAGCAGTGAGCAATTTGAAAAGTAAGTTAAACACACCATTCCATTTTTAATGCTTTCTCTTGTTATGACAAAATGAAAATAAGATTTTTAGAGGTTTCAGACCATGGCTGACTCCACACTTAGGACTTATAACAAGGCAGAAACAGGAGGAAGGAGAAGAAGCTGCTTGCCTTATGGCAGCCAGAAAGCAGAGATAAACTCAGAATGGCCATGTCCTCATTTGGAGACTTAGCCACAAAGCTACACTAATGAAAGTAGTGTGATACAGGCACAAGGACAGACATAAACATCCATGTGCTTTGCACATGCTAAGCAAACCCTCTAAAACACTTGAGCTATATCCTCATACAGGAGACAGGTTTTTATTTTAATTTTTATTGTAAAGGTGATGGTGATGTACAGAGGGGCTACCATTATGTAAGTCAAGTAATGAGTACATTTCTTTTTGAACAGTGTCACCCTCTTTCCTCATTTTCTCCCCAGTTTTCTCTCTCCTGACCCCCTTCCCTCACAAGTTGTATATTTCATTTTCAACAGTCTAAGAGTATCACTAAGCAGATAAACTTACAATAAATCAAAAGCAGTGACAGAGGGAAAAAAGGTAAAATAACAAAAACCCTTTTTCACTTCTTGGAATTCATTTTGATAAACATCATTTTATTTGATCATACGCACATTAAGCCTTTGTGATCCTCTCCTGAGAATATCCTCCTTTGGTCTCACAGTATAAATGTTTGGAGTCCTGTTTAATTTATTGTGTCTAAGTGTAGTTTTTGTCTCGCCCTCCATTGTAGATTTGTATACACATTCTAATTACTACAAATGAGGGAAAACAAGCAACCTCTCTGTTCCTTTGCGTCTGGCTTATTTTGCTTAATATAATTTTTTTCCAAGTATTAACCATTTCCTTATGGATAGGGCGATATCATTTTTTCTGATGGAAGTGTAAAATTCTATTGTGTATATATACCATATTTTCTTTTTTTTTGGGGGGGGGGTCCGGTCGTGGGGCCTGAACTCTGGGCCTGGGCACTATCCCTCAGCTCAAAGCTAGTGCTCTACCACCTGAGTCACAGCATCACTTCCGGCTTCTTTTCTTTTTGCTTATGTGGTGCTAAGGAATCAAACCCAGGGCCTCAGGCATGCAAGGCAAGCGCTCTACCACTGAGCCACCTTCCCAGCCCTATACCACATTTTCTTAACGCATTCATCCATTGAGGGTCATCTGGGTTGATCTTGGCTATGGTGAACAATGCTGCAGTGAACATGGTTGTGCCTGGTAGCCTTAGTGTGGCCTGGTTTGTGGTCAGTTGGATAAATGCCCAGGAGTGGAATTGCTGGGTCATAGGGAAGCTCTATGTTTAGTCTTTTGAGGAACCTTCATACTGTTTTTCAGAGTGGTTGAACAACTACATTTCCATCAACAGTGTAGTGGTGGTCCCTTTTCTCCACATCACCACCAGCATCTATTATTGAGTTTTCTTGATAAGGGCCATTCTAACGGGTGAGGCGGAATCTCAATATTGTCCTTATTGGCATTTCGTTTATGGCTAGAGATGTTGGACATTTCATGTGGGATACAGTATTTGTGATGCTTAAGATCTCTAAAAAGCCTTAGTATGCTGCTTATAGGTAATGAAAGCTGATAAGGAGCCACTAGATGCTTGAGCACACAAGTGTATGATCAAATGTTATTTGACAAGAATTTTCTTTGGAAGACCTAGCAAAATAAAGGCCTGGAAAGTCAGAGGATGGCAAATGAAGGCATTTTTTAAAGGAAAGCTTAAGACGTGCTTGAAGATGTAGTACACATTAAGGTAATTCCACAATTGAGGACAGGCTCTCAGGGATCACTAGGGACAATGACAGTAATAGAGAAAAGTTGCCATTTTCAGGTTTATGTTGAATACAGCTGGGAACATCTGGGAGTCAGGCAATATAAGCATGCTGAGGGAGCAGCAGGGAATATAGTCTACAAATCAGATTTTACACATAACCTTTGTATGTGTACGAATGATCCTCCCCTTTTCCCTAATCCCTGAAACCTGTGGGGGTTTCTTTATACAACAAAAGATAAAATTAAGGATGTTGGGGCTGGGAAGGTGGCTCAGTGGTAGAGTGCTTGCCTTGCATGTATGAGGCCCTGGGTTCGATTCCTCAGCACCACATAAGCAAAAAGAAAAAGGCTGGAAGTGGTGCTGTGGCTCAAGTGGTAGAGCACTAGCCTTGAGCTGAAGAGCTGAGGGACAGCGCCCAGGCCCAGAGTTCAGGCACCATGACTGGCAAAAAAAAATTAAGGATGTTGAGTTGGGAGGTCCTTGGATTATTCTTGCAGATCCTAAATGCAGTCACATGCACCTGTTTTTATTTTGTTTTTTTTTTGTTTTGTTTTGTTTTGTTTTGGTCGGTCGAGGGACTTGAACTCTGGGCCTGGGCGCTGTCCCTCAGCTCTTCAGCTCAAGGCGAGCGCTCTACCACTTGAGCTACAGCGCCACTTCCGGTTTTCTGGTGGTTTATTGGAGATAGGAGTCTCACGGTCTCTCCTGCCCGGGCTGGCTTTGAACCACCATCCTCAGATCTCAGCCTCCTGAGTAGCTAGGATTACAGGCGTGAGCCACCAGTGCCCGGCAGTCACATGCACCTTTATAAGAGTTAAGCAGAGGAAGCTTTTACACAGAAGGTAGGGCAAACACAGATTAACATTGTGGCTCCCAAGCCCAGAAATGCCAGCAAGAAGCAATCAAAAATGAAATAAATGATTCTCCCCTGGGTCCTCCAGGGGAGTTCAGCCCTGTAATTGCTGTTATTTGGACCTAATACTGATTTTAGGTTTCTGGTCTCTTGAACTACTGAGAGAATGATTTTCTGTTCAAAACCACTGACTGGTAATTGTGCAACATCCAGTGAAAACAATGCTGGTCAATACAATCTTAGCCAGGTACTGGTCAGTGGTTCATGCCTATACTCAAGAAGCTGACATCTGAGGATTATGGTTCAACAGGTCTCCAATTAACCAGTAAAAAAAACTAGAGGCATGACTCAAATGCCATAAGTCAAAAATCTGGGACTTCAAGCCCCAGTACTATACACACAAAGAACAATGGAATATACCAACAGGAAATTTGGTGATATTATAAATGTAATGCATTTTCTACCCTTTTGAATTTTTCTTTTTTTTGGGGGGGGGGTCCTGTCGTGGGGCCTGAACTCTGGGCCTGGGCGCTGTTCTTCAGCTCAAGGCTAGCGCTCTACCACTTGAGCCACAGTGCCACTTCCGGCTTTTTTCTTTTTATGTGGTGCTGAGGAATGGAACCCAGGGCCTCATGTATGCAAAGCAAGCACTCTACCACTGAGCCACCTTCCCAGCCCCATTGAATTTTTCAAACTAAGGTCATGGAAGACTTCCTTGATTCCCCAGGCTCAGTATTATTATGCTGCTGGTGGTAGAGCCATAAGCCACCAACCTGAGAACCAGAACTGTAAGTCTGGTTTCTAAAGCCCAGAGCAGTAGGCTCCTAGCTCTCAGTGTTAGGAGCAATAAGCTGAGTCTACCAGTCTAGCCACTAGGCTTGGTCACTCAAGTGTCTAGACTACCAACCCTGGTAAAGCTTTTATTTTCCTACTCATAATTCCTATCTGGATAGGACAGAAGGGCCCTAGGCAGATAGTTGATAACAAAGCTATGAAAGAATAAGCTTTTGGTTTGGGCTGATTATAGTTAATTGTTTATATATTGTTACATATTGAGCATCCTAGTAATTCTGAAATTCATCTAATAGCAAAATCTAAGCTTTGCTAGCAAAAAGATTGCAGGAAAGACTACAAGATTGGGGATTCTGCTCTTTACTGGCTCTGGGCACAAGTACAAAGCAAATAACTATTTATGCATAAATGGTGATGAAAAGGTACCAGCCATCCATTCAATTGTTAAAAAACAACTGGGTTTTATTTGGCTAAGAGTCTTAGGTTACAAGTAACAGGAAAGCACATTTTTGTAAGGATATGAATTACCTCATGGGTAGTTGGAAAAAATCGAAACTCAGTGGAAGAGAACCCTGGCAGGAATTCTTAAAATAGTTGCCTCTAAGTGTGATTCAGCAAAGCCAAACCATCCAGCCATAGTGATTATCTAATTAAATTTTGAAGTGTCTTCTCCCCACCAAAAAGACTGGATTCCTCCTGATGTCTACCCTAACTGTCCAGAGGCCAGGACTATATACTATAGACATGACAGTTTGTGATTCACATTGTAACAAAATGTTTGTCCCACAACCAACCCAAGCCTTGTCTGTCATAAGAGAACAAAACCACACCATATGGACTGACATGAGCCTGTCTTGACATTCATTTTACAAATAAAGGAACTATGGCTTAGATGGAGTCATTTCCTGAATTCCACACATAAGTAGTTGGAAGTAGGGTTCAAGCTAGGTCTGTGAAACCACCACATCCCTTGCAGCTACCTTCCTCCTGTCTTTGGCATTCCACGTTCACTGTGGGCCAATGGTCATCTTCAAGCATGTGCAGCCTGCCACCTAATGGGCTAATGTGATTCATTTGGAGGTAGGCTGCAAATGATGGGATCCCCACCCCTATGATGCCTGCTGGACAGACAAGAAGCTGTGAATAGTGCCATTAAGCTGTGTTCTGAATTGTAGATTCCCCATTGAAGCAGAAGCCATGTTTGGATTTCCCCTGGGTTCTCTCCTGCCTCCCTGCTGCCCTGTCGGGACAGTTACTGAACAAACCACTTACTCTCATGGTCATTTCTTAGAGTTTACTTGAGGGGAAGCCCAACCTCTCATCCTCCCTTTATAAAAATTGAACTGCTTTATTTTTTGGGGGGGGTCCGGTCATGGGGCCTGAACTCTGGGCCTGGGCGCTGCCCCTCAGCTCTTCAGCTCAAAGCTAGCGCCCTACCACTTGAGCCACAATGCCACTTCAGGCTTTTTTCTTTTGCTTATGGGGTGCTGAGAAATCAAACCCAGGGCCTCATGCATGCAAGGCAAGCGCTCTACCACTGAGCCACCTTCCCAGCCCAATTAAACTGCTTTAATGGCAGCTCTTAGGTTTCTCAGTTACTGAACCTCACGAACCACCATTAATTCCTTCAATAGCTTATTGTGATTACATTACCCTTGTCTTTTTGAACTTCTTCCCATTGTAAAGATTTTTTTGCGTGTGTGTGTGTGTGTGTGTGTGTGCTTACGCAGAAAATTTGTTTGGGCTATGTAATCTTAGTGTGCAAAGGTTGGAAATGAAATCACTACATTTTGAGCGGTTAGCTCTGCCAACATCTAAGCTCTGGCTTAGAGTCAGGGAACAGCACTTAACATGCAGTGAGAGGCTCTTGGAATACTACTCCCTTCCAAGCACACACCGAATCAAAAAATTTAATTGTCCAAAAAATACAGGACTAAGACACTACATGGAGCAAAGACAGCCAGACCTGGTATCCTGGACATGTGGACATTGTGATCTGCAAGCATTGATTTCAAAGGCCATTGAACTTCAAATGGCTTGAAGGTTGACTTGGGGAAGAAAAACAAGGGGTTCATGGCACTAGATAATGTATTCATGAAATAATTTGGAAACTGATTACGTGTGATGAATCCTAATTATAGCTATTTACTGTTGTGAATTATTTAGGAAAATTAGAATCTTCAAAATAAAGACCAGCTTTTGCTTTCATTATTTTAGAAGGAAAATGAGTTACTACCCAATCTCAGGTTCTGCAATTACTTTTCCTCATTCAGTTTCCATGTTTTTATATTTAGGATCACAGCATATGTGTCTTCTCTGTTTCTTCTTTAAAAATGTTTTCCCCAAACTCTTACCCAACCCTACTAGGAAAAAAATGTAAATTACCACCATCACTGAAATGAACCCCCTGGTTTCTTCTAAACTTTCACCCCACAGCTGTGGTGTGAAATGAAATCACTACAATGCCAGCCAGCTGAAAATGTCTATCCAAAAAGAGAGTTTCCTAATATCATTAGACCAAATAACCTTGCAGAAGAAGGGGGGAAAATAACCTAACATTTTCTTTCATCTAAAAATAGCAACCTGCAAACACACTAAAATGCTAACAGTGGCTAGCAAGGAGAAAACATAGATCGATTCTTTCCTCTATTTTTAAGTTTCTGCAGTGAGTGATAATCTCCTTTGGTAGTAAAACATTTTACAGACGATAAAAATTACTTTCCTAGCTATAAAAATTAATTGTATAGCTACAGAATTTGAAATACCTAGAGGGAGGCTACAAAAACTAGCATTGTGCATCTAAACTGAAGGAAATCATTTTTGTTGCTCCTCAAGTGTTGAGGCATTTTTCAAGAAAGTTGTTACAAGTCTGCACATCTTTCTGTGTAATCACAAGGCTTTTAACCATTGTCTATGCGTGTAAGCATATTACTTACTATAAACTGCATACCTTTCATCAGCTATAAAACAGGAAAGAAATATGTGTCTATATTACAAATTGAGAAATTATCTCACTGAGGTCCAAGCTAATTAGTGTATATTTTCAGTGTATAACAAAGTGATGACCAAAAAAAAATGAATACTAACAAATTATTAGGATACGTTAAAACCATTTGTATTTGCTGAATGTGTCTGTAATATATATATATATATATATATATATATATATATATGGCCATATATTACTATTGAAGACGTGTGCAAGGAATTCTGTGAAATTTGTTGTTGCCACTCCCCTCCCCAAAACAGTAGTTTATAATACAAACAGGTCAAATGGCATTACGTCTAAGGAAATCTCCAAAGTGTCACAATGCTTTGATTTGTCTTTATCATCACAGAAGGATGGACTGTAGGCTGTGAAGCCTGTCATCCTACTACTTGGGAAGTAAAAATAGGAGCACTGCAGTGCAGGCTTGTCTGGGCACAAATATGACACCCTATTTGAAAAATAGCTAAAGCGTAAAAGGCTGGGGGCATGACTCAAGTAGCGGAGCACCTGGTTAACAAGGATAGGCTCTGAGTTCAAAGCCAAGTACTGCCAAAGGGGCAGGGGCAGGGAGAGGAAGAAAGGAAAAGAAGAGGCTTCCTGAAGGGGTAGGGGGCAGCTTTGGATGCTGAATTGAGCTAACTTGAATGGGTACCTGTACCTCCCACTGAGCAGAATGTCAGCTGAGATAGACAAATTCAAGAGTGAGGGAATCCGGGTCCACATCCCTCCCCAAGGAAACATAAGAAAAGCAGTCCAGCCTCACTTCCCACCCATGCAAATGTATCACTTTAGGACTGGAGAGACCCTACAAACACATCATCAACATGGCTCATGTTCTCTGAGAAACAGGATAAACTATATACTTAAAATGGGACACAACAACTGGATCATCTTCATTTTACAGAGGAGTAAAAGTAGATGGAGATAGGTAAAAAACAAAATCTGCCTTTGGTGACACCGTGTGGGAAATTCAATGACAACAATAGCACAGTCAACTTTAGCAGCTGCTCTCAAGAGGTGGAATTTGGGGTAGCTTTATGACTGGCTTAGCCAATAGAATTGTAGCAGAAATGACAGCATGCTAGACCTGAGCTTCAAGAAGTTTTTAAGGCTCTTCCTCGATTTCCTGGAATCCTGTGGCTGCATAAAAATGCACCTGTGCTAGTCTGCTGGAAGATGGAAGACACTTGAGAAAGTTACCCCTGTGACCCACAGGCAGCCTGCCACTGCAGCAAGGACTACGGCTATCCTAGATGAGCCAGTTCCTAGATCCACAAATGAAAGTATCTTGGACAGGCAGCCCACAGATATTCCACCTGCTAACCACAAATGCAGAAGCAAGTCTAACTAAGACCAGCCAATCATGATTCAGATGAGTAGACCCAGCTGACCTGCTGATGCATGAGCTAAAGAACTGCTTAGTCTTTTAAGCTGCTGGAGTTGGATTTATTATGTAGAAAACAGTTTGATAGCCGGGCGCTGGTGGCTCACGCCTGTAATCCTAGCTACTCAGGAGGCTGAGATCTGAGGATGGTGGTTCAAAGCCAGCTCGGGCAGGAAAGACTGTGAGACTCCTATCTCCAATAAACCACTAGAAAACCGGAAGTGGCGCTGTAGCTCAAGTGGTAGAGCGCTCGCCTTGAGCTGAAGAGCTGAGGGACAGCGCCCAGGCCCAAGAGTTCAAGCCCCACAACCGACAAAAAAAAAAGAAAGAAAGAAAACAGTTTGATAGACTTAACATGTGGCAGAAGAATTGGAGCTTCAACAGTAATACTTAACTTTAATACCAGAGATGTCTTCAGATTCCATCTACACTGTAGTTTGGTTAATGCAATACCTTTTGTCCTAAAAACTGTTTAAAGCATTTTTATTAAGTTGTAGCATTGACCAGGGTGGATTAAAACCCAGCATATTCACCTTGGGCAGATGAATATGCAAACCTCAGTAAACAATATCAGCAACTTCACAAACATAGCAGGAGGATGAATGATACAGGTCACCCAAAGTGCCCTGAGGTTAATGAGTGAGTGGTCTTCAGGGGGTAAGAAATGCTTCTTAAGGGGCTGGGAAGGTGGTTCAGTGGTAGAATGCTTGCCTTGCATGCATGAGGCTGGGTTTGTTTCCTCAACACCACATAAGCAGAAAAAGCCAGAGGTGGCACTGTGCCTCAAATGGTAGAGTGCTAGCCTTGAGCTGAAGAGCTGAGGGACAGCGCCCAGGCCCAGAGTTCAAGCCCCACAACCAGCAAAAAAATAAAATGCTTCTTGACTTCCACAGAATTTCCTTCCCAGTGTAGATGCCCATGCTTTAGAATGGATAACTCAGCTCAGAGATACTGACTTATTGTAGGGTGTAACCTTTTGTTAAGTCTACAAGAATGCAATAAGTTTTCTTCCAACTATTGGTTTGGACCAGAATTTCTCAATGTGGTCTGCAGGTCATTTATGGAAAGGTTACCAGGTGCATGTCAAATGCGTATTTACCAGCCGGGCGCTGGTGGCTCATGCCTGTAATCCTAGCTACTCAGGAGGCTGAGATCTGAGGATCGAGGTTCAAAGCCAGCCCAGGCAGGAGAGACCATGAGACTCCTATCTCCAATAAACGACCAGAAAACCGGAAGTGGCTCTGTAGCTCAAGTGGTAGAATGCTCGCCTTGAGCTGAAGAGCTGAGGGACAGCACCCAGGCCCAGAGTTCAAGCCCCACAACCAACAACAACAACAAAAAAAATGCATATTTACCACCTCTTTCCAGATCCACCAAATTGGATCTCTCAGAAGTGGGAAGGGTCTATTTTAAAATAAAGATCCAGGGCTGGGAAGGTGGCTCAGTGGTAGAGCGCTTGCCTTGCATGTATGAGGCCCTGGGTTCGATTCCTCAGCACCACATAAGCAAAAAAAAAAAAAAAGCCAGAAGTGGCGCTGTGGCTCAAGTGGTAGAGTGCTAGCCTTGAGCTGAAGAGCTGAGGGACATCACCCAGGCCCAGAGTTCAGGCCCCACAACCGGACCCAAAAATAAATAAATAAATAAAATAAAGATCCAAGCCAAGTGCAAGGGGCTGACACCTATAATCCTACTTATTCAGAAGGCTGAGATCTGAGGGTTGTGGTTCAAAGCCAGCCCAAGCAGGAAAGTCCATAAGACTTTTTTCCCCAGTCCTGGGGCTTTAACTCAGGGCCTTTGCTCTGACCTGAGCCTTTCTGTGCTGGAGGGAGCTCTATCACTTGAGCCACAGCGCCACTTCCAGCTTTTTCTGAATAGTTTATTGGAGATAAGAGTCTCATGGACTTTCTTGCCTGGGCTGGCTTTGAACCATGATCCTCAGATCTCAGCCTCCTTAGTAGCTAGGATTATAGGTGTGAGCCACTGGTACCTGGCTCCATGAGACAATTAACCACGGAAAAGTTGGAAATGGCTCTGTGGCTCAAGTGGTATAACACTAGCCTTGAACACAATGGGTCAGGGCAGGGACCATGTCCTGGCCCTGAATTCAAGACCCAGGCCCAGCACAAAAAATAAAAATAATGTAAAATTCCACAGCAATTTTCAGGTACATTAAAGTTTAAAGACTACTACTTAGATTTCCTCTGTTAGGCCTTTGAAACAGAGTTAATCATTGTATTTTTCACTCCAGTATTGCATCCTAGTTGTGTGTTGCCTAGAGTTGTGCAGACTAAAGCTCTAATTAATTAACTAACTAGTTTTCCGGACCTCACAATGTTCATATAGACACTAAACTTTTGGGCAAAAATAGAGTTACATACCAATGAATGAACCAACCTAAGGGCCACCACAATTAAAAAGGTTTATCGAAATCAAACTGTGTATTTCTTGTTTGGAGGTGGTATGGATAACTGCAATCCCAGCTTCTCCCAGCTACTCAGGAGGCAGAAGGCGGAGGAGGGTCAATTTGAGGATAGCTCAGTAATCACTAGCATGGCTGTATCTCAAAACCAAAATACAAAACAATAGAAAAGTATAGCTTAAGCGTCAAAGTGCTTGCTAGAGACCTTGGGTTCAATCTCCAGCATTCTCCAAAACAAAAGTTACTCCTTGAATCATATTGGGAAATCAGTTACTCCTTTTTTTTTTTTTTAATCCTCGTATCTTACATATGTGCTCCTATGGTACATATAGAAAGAGGGGAGGAATGTGAAGAGAGTGTGTTTTACAGGTACCAAGAACATTGATTTTTTTTTTTTGGTTGGTCATGGGGCCTGAACTCTGGACCTGGGCGCTGTCCCTCAGCTCTTCAGCTCAAAGCTAGCATTCTACCACTTGAGCCACAGCACCACTTCCGGCTTTTTTCTTTTTTTTTTTCTTATGTGGTGCTGAAGGAATCGAACCCAGGGCCTCATGCATGCATGCACTCTACCACTGAGCCACCTTCCCAGCCCCAACATTGTTTTGTTGTTGTTATTATCAATAATGTTATTATTTTCACATAGCAAGTGCTAACAGGAATAGGAAAGGACTTGACCTGAAATTGACTTTGAAAGTTTGTTCAGTTGAGCTCCCTTTAGCAGGAACATTTTTGTTCACTGTCTGAAGTAGCCATTAGAGAAAAATGTGGCCCCTTTCCTCCAGGGCTAAATTCTCGGCTCCCCTAACTACAGGTAGAAGCCAAAGTGTCTTAGTTTGATGTCTTTTTTGGCTGATCGGTTTCATGGTGTCATATTTTTTTAACTATTTTTTTTCTTTTTTGGTACTGGGGATCGAACCCAGGACATTGCACTTGCTAGGCAAGCGCTTTGCCACTGAGCTACATCCCAGCCCAATGGTGTCATATTTTTAAAAGGACTTTTCCACACAAAGTGGGGGGAAGGAAAAATAATAGCAAAAGAAATTTCAACAAAAAGTGCTGTTGGAAACCTTTCCTCAGATGATGTTGGCACTTAGAACTTTTTACTCAAAGCTCTTCATTTCCTGCAAATATTTTTTTTCACAGTTCCAAAGGTGGAAGAGGCTCTGAAAAGCAAAAAGTACTGTGCTTTTTTTTTCCTTTCCTTTTTTTTTTTTTGCCAAGAGTGGAGCTTAAACTCAGAGCTAAGTGTTCTTAGTTAGCTTTTTCACCCAGTGTTGGTGCTCTACCACTTGAGCTACTCCTCCGTTGTTGGCTTTTTTTGTGGTTAATTGGAGATAAGAGTGACAGACTTTTCTGCTTGGGCTAGCTTCAATCCATGATCCTCAGATCTGAGCCTCAGTACTTGGCCTCAGTAAATGCTGTGCTGTGCTTTTTAAAACCTGTTTACTTCTGTATCTTAACTGCACTGAAGTTTTCCACACCCGGCTGTGTATGACAAGCTGCAAAGCATACATAATAAAACTAGACTTCCAATTATGCCAATTGATGGGTAAAAACTTACTTCTGGGCCCAAACAGCTGTTAAAATCCATCATATTTACAATTTTTATAAATGAATTTATTTTAATAAAAACAAGTTACTCTGAGCATGATCTCTAAACAGATTTATGTGGGCTGACACAATCTGCTATGCTAAACATATATGCATATTGCTTAAGTTTGCAACCTTTTTTTTTTGGTAAAGTGGTGTTAACAGTCTTGCTTTGTGCAAGGATATCAAATAATTGGCAGCACTTGGGTTCAGGACACTGTTCTCAGCACTGTGCTATTGAAATTGTTTTCCTGGACAGAGCTGCCTTGTGGGTGTGACCCTAAATTGAGAGGATTCTGGGTTGCTGGCATTGGGCAGTGAAGCAGGCAAACAGCTTACAGAGAGATGTCTATAAACTAGTGCTAAGAGGAGTTAGAAAAGGAAGACAGGGCTGGGCACTGGTGGCTCATGCCTGTAATCCTAGCTACTCAGGAGGCTGAGATCCGAGGATCGCGGTTCAAAGCCAGCCTGGGCAGGGGAGACTGTGAGACTCCTATCTCCAATAAACCACCAGAAAACCGGAAGTGGCGCTGTAGCTCAAGTGGTAGAGCGCTAGCCTTGTGCTGAAGAGCTGAGGGACAGCACCCAGGCCCAGAGTTCAAGCCCCATGACCGACCAAAAAGAAAAGGAAGATAGGGAGAGGGGAGCAGGGAAGATGACAGGAAGAAGGAAGAAAAGGAAGGGAAGAGAAAGGGGGAAAGACAGTGAGGGGGGGGGAGGCAGAGAGAGGCAATACACATAGACAAAACACATAGAAGCATAAACAGAAACACAGAAAAAAACACAGAAACTCACAGAGAGAGAAACATGCAGAGAGAAACACATACACATAGAAATACACTGAGAGACACTCTACATTTCCATAACCCTAAGGCCCTCCGTTTCTCCCTTCATGCCTTCTTACCTTTTATTTTGATACATCTTTGATACATTTTTATTTTTATGTTCATGGCTAAGGGACCACTAGCCCATAAGCCGGCAGACAGGAGTATAGTCTGGTCTTCTGATGATTCAACCAACTGTGCATCAGAAATGTTCGGGGGGAAAAATTTCGTTTGTACTGAACATGTGTTCACTTCTTTCTTGTTAGTCCCTAAAAAAAAAGTCCTTCAACCAACTATTTATAGTCCATTTACTTTTCATTAGGTATCACAATAACCTATACAGATGATTTAAGGATAGGAGGATGGAGGATGCATATAAATTATATGCAAATACACCATTTTATATATAGGACCTCAAGATCCCTCTTTTTTTTTTTTTGGTGGTGATGGGGCTTGAACTGGGCCTGGGTGCTGTCCCTCAGTTCTTCAGCTCAAGGCGAGCACTCTACCACTTGAGCCACAGTGCCACTTCCGGTTTTCTAGTGGTTTATTGGAGATAAGAGTCTCATGGACTTTCCTGCTTTGGCTGGCTTTGAATCATGATCCTCAGATCTCAGCCTCTTGAATAGCTAGGATTACAGGGTGAGCCACCAGCGCTCGGCTGATCCCTGTTTTTTTTTTTTTTTTTGCTTATGTGGTGCTGAGGAATCGAACCCAGGGCCTCAAGCATGCAAGGCAAGCACTCTACCACTGAGCCAACTTCCCAGCCCCTGATCCCTGTTTTTTGATATCCTGGAGGGTTCTAGAGCAATCCCCCTTTTGAGTACCAAGACACTGGACAGCCTTAGCTATGTTTCTATCAGTTTTTTTTTTTTTTCCCCACAGCACCCGGCATAGTGCTCAAAAAGGTGGTGGTTAAGTGAAGAAAAAAACAAATTTCTGTATTCTAGGTGGGCACCACATTGACTGGGGAACACACAGAAATTATATGGGCACAAGTTCCGTCTTCTAGCTCTTTCAGGCATCAGAGTATTTACAATCTGAAACCCTAATCTTTAAATTGCTATTGGTATTAGCCCAGCATTTTATTACAAAGGCTTTCCTCTCCTTTTTTTTTTAATCCCTGTGTTAGGAAAGCATTATATTGGCTTCTTGAGATCGCTTGTATAAATAGCTCACCTTATGAATTCAACTCCGGGATCCTAAAATGCGGTTAAACTTGCGCTGGAAGTGCGGAGTGCTGGGCAGAATTGCGTGTGTGATTAAGCCTGGGCATGCACAGGTTCTGGCAGTCGCACGTGCCAGCAACCAACGCCGACTCCAGCCGTCGGGCTTTCACTTTAAGCAACCGCGTATTTTAGGATTAATGCGGTGGGGGGGGGGCACGGCTGTCACCGCACAAAGGTCCCGGCCGGGGAGGGGTGGGGATTCCGGGACCCTGACCGTGCGTCCAGGACTTCGGAAGGCGAGTCGTTGCCTTGCTTTTGTTTGCATTTTTCGTGTTCACAATGATGTGGGGCTGAAGGGAAGGGGCGGTGGGAGGGAAGATGACGCCGTCCGGGTTTTCGACAGCTGCCCGCGCCGGCGGGACCGGCTGGAGCGCGTGAGTCGGGGGCGCGGGGACGCGGGGAGCGCGGCTTCGTCTCGCAGGGCTGTCCAGAGGGGGGTAAACTGCACTTCTGGTGTGGGCGGCTGGGGACGCGGCCGGCGCGGAACTGCGGACGACGGCTCCGGACTGCGGGGATGCGGGTGTGGGGCGCCGGCGCCGGGAATCCCAAGGAGCGCGGGGGCGTGGCCTCCGGCGGGCGTGGCTCCCGCCGAGGGGTAGGGCTGGGGGAGTCCCGCCTGAGGGAGGTGGAGCTTTTGGTTAAAACAGGGGCGGGGCGGAGGGGGGGTTGAGCGGAAGACAGCGCGCCTACCCTGCGACCTGGCGGTGACAGCAGGAGGGCGGAGCGCCAGGAAGGCGAGGCTGTCTTCCAGCCCGACTGGAGAGGGACCAGGCTAAGCGCGGCAGTGGGCGGAGCTATCGGCGGCAAGGGGCGTGGCCGCGGCGAGGCAGAGGGGCGTGGCATCGAGGGGCGTGGCTTCTGGTGACAGGGGGCGGGGCGCGTCATCCCGTCCCGCGTCGCGCGGATCCCGGGGAGCGGCCCGGGTCGCATCCTGGGGAAGCAACGGGGTGTGGGAGTGGGGAGCGCGGCGCGGCGCGGAGTGGGGGGCCTGTGGAGGACCCCCGCCTCGGTCGGCTCTGTCTCCTCCCCCTCCGCCCCGGGCCGCCGCTGGGGCTTACGCCACTTCTCACGCTCTTACCGTGGGTCCCCGAGCTCCGTGGGGGCTTGTGGAGCTCCGAGGCCCGTCCGCGGGCCGGCCGAGTGGTTCCGGGTTTAGGGTTCACAGGTCAGAGTTGACTCCCAGAAAAGTGCAGTCGGTTTGAAATGCAAGATGGCGGCGGCGGGTGTCTGAGAGGCGCGGCGGCCCCTGCAG
>NW_012267367.1:675344-678007 GCF_000151885.1 Dipodomys ordii
GGGCAAAAATCTCAGCTCCTGGCTTTGCGAGAAGATGGAGCAACTTGGGGTTGTGCGGGGGGCGAGGTCCGGGCCTCCCGGGGGGGCGGCGTCTGGGACTGGGGGTCCCGGGCCGCAGTGCGGGCCTGGGTCTGGGGGGCGTGCGGCCGGCTCGCGGGGTCGCAGTCTCCAGGGTTGGAAGGTCTCCTGCTGGCAGCCGAGCGCTGGTTTGGGGTGCGAGTTCCGGGGGAAGGAGAAGGCTGTGCAACCCCATTCGGGGCGAGGTCGTGTCCCCACTAGGAGTTGAGTCCTTAAGAACTCTGCGACGATTTTGAGGGAGCCCCGAGTGCTCGGGGGAGAAGTTAGTTCGTGAGGATGGAAATGTCCTCTGCCTTACAAGTAGACTGCTCTGGGGTGGGGGGTGGGGTGGGGGTAGAAGAGGCCCCAGAAGAATCTCTGAGCCCTGGGGCCCGAAAGAAGCGACCCGTAAAAAGGTCGGACCTGGTGGAAGCAGGAAAGACCCACTGATGATTGGGATGAAGGACAAGAAGAGGGTGTGAGAGGATCGTGGTCTCATGGCAGGAAAGTAGCCCTGATGTCCTTTCCCTGCGGTGTATCTTTACACCAAAATTGAAGCTAAGGGATTTGACGTCCTTTGTGTCAGTATGTCTCTGATCCCTTCCACGAGTGACAGTAAGGAAAGAGCAAACTCCAAGAAGGCAAAGATCCGGTTTGATTCCCTTAGCCAAGGTTAGTGAGGGATCAAGCCTCCGGGAAGGCTTCAGTGAGACACCCAGGGCCACGAATTAGGAAACTGGGAATGGGGTGATAGGAGAGGAAGGCAGACAGAGCAGACGGCCCACAGCACTTTACCATACTCAGCTCTGCACTTGCAGAGAGAGAGGGAGAGATAGGCAGACAAGAGACAGCGAGAGGGAGAGAGAGACAGAGACAGAGGGAGAGAGATGTAAGCGTGGCTGGTAGGGACTTTGTGATGTGATTAGATGGGATTCCATGTAACTTGAAAGGAAGGAGTAATTCTTTTAGAGATTAACTTGATTTTTTAGGGGGGAAAGGAGAAAAAAAAATAAATCTCACGATGGGGACATATACAGTGGCTCAGGAATAGGGAGGCTGATCAGCTTCCAGGAAGTAATTAAAGTGACTGTGTTGGACTGAGGTGTGTGTGTGTATGTGTGTGTGTCTGTGTGTGTTACACATACATAAGTGAACCTGTAATTTGTTTGAGTTGGTCATTGTTTCTTGGTCTTTGTGTTATGTGGTGCTACATATATCATCTTTGTTTCTGAAAATCTTCTTAAGAAGTCGTTTGTTCTTAAACTGGTAGTGAGGATTAGCAAGAATTAGTTTTACCAGGGATGTAGGCACTACTGTATTTATAAATAATTTTGATTTCTAATGTAGTAATTCCAACTCCTGATTTTAAGTAAAAGAAGAATGAGACCTGCCAGTGACAATAATATGGTAATAGAACATCAAAGCAAAAGGGCTTTCATGAATGATTTTTCCTGTTTTTCTCTCCTTCCTCTAAGCATTTAAGGTTACACAGATTAATTTTAGGAAGGAGAAAAATACATATTCTTGACTCTTTAATATAAAATGATAGCATCTCTCTTTTTTTGTAGAAATACCTCCCCATATCTTTACTTAACAAGATTAAAATGAGAAAGAAAATAATCCAGTAACCCATGATAGCTGTGATTCCTGCAGATTTCTTGAGCCTCCTTCATTTTCAAAACAGCTTTAGTATCTTCACTGGAAATGAAACAATACAGTTGAAGTATAAACTAGTTCAGAGCTTCATATTTGGAACATTATTATACATGTGTGCCATCCTCTGGCTCCATCAAAGTGCACATTGCTCTAGTTTCATATTCAGTTTTGAACAGATTAGGCTGGGTGAACTAGGGAGGCATGGGTACCAGATGGTTTGCAAATATGCTAAGGCCAAAAACATAAATGTGCCTGTGTGGAAGATGCTCATTAGTTGCTTTATTTCCTTTATAGCTGAGCTAACTAACTGGATTTGCACATTCTTTTTTTTAAGGAATAACATTTTCTAGTTATTAGTAAAATTGATAGCATAGATGTAGTTCACTTAGAAGGTTTTCTGTCTTTTGTATCACCTTTCATAATCAGATGGAAAGATGATGTGATGATATATAATAATAAACAAAATGTGATATTTGACATTTAGTTTTCCATAAATTGTAGCTTAATACTTTACATGAAAATGCTATTAAAATAATTAAAGTGATCTCAGCTATAGTTGAGGGAATAGCCTTTTTATTTATGCTGCAGCAGTGTAGATTTGGGCTAAGAAGATTGCTTATTGGATTTTTGTTGTCGTTGTTGGTCCTGGGGTTTGAACCCTGGGCCTGGGTGCTCTACCACTTGAGCCATAGTGCCACTTCCGGCTTTTTCTGTTTATGTGGTGCTGAGGAATTGGACCCAGGGCCTAATGCATGCAAGGCAAGCACTCTATCACTGAGCCAGACACCTTCCCAGCCCCTGCTTATTGGAATTTTAACAGTATAGAAAGTTCTGTACCCTAAGCTATTTTCTAACTTAACGTCATAGTCAATGCACTTATTCATGGAAGTGTTAGAACTTATTTACTGTACTGTTTGTGGTAATAACCAGGTATTGCATTTTTTTTTGGG
>NW_012267367.1:681812-685767 GCF_000151885.1 Dipodomys ordii
TCCTCAGATCTCAGCCTCCTTAGTAGCTAGGATGACAGGCGTGAGCCACTGGCGCCTGGCCTTATCCTTCTTTTAAAGGTCTTTTCCTATTTGGTTGTGTTGAAAAGTTTTGATATTTCTAACAATTATAATTATCTAGCTTCTGTCCTAAATCTACTCTCTTACAGCCCAGTATTTTCAAAAATTTTGTTAAAGCTTCACTAGGCATTGATTTTATTTGAGAGTGTGAGAGAATGAAAACAACGTCTCCTAATATAGGATACTTTATGTGAGCAATTTATTTTATGAAATACATTAATGATACATTTTGAAGCCATTTGTGTGTGTGTGTGTGTGTGTGTGTGTGTGTGTGTAGAGGGATTAAATTATGACCAATATCTGCCTGTTAAAGCCAGTTTATTCCAGCATGGTTTAATATATTCAGAAGCATGAAATGAGAAACAGTGTATTAATTTGGTTTATTGTTACCTTGATTGTCAAGACAAAAGACTCTCTTTGTAATATAACTTGAAATTTATATCTTAAGATCAGAACAAGCCTATAATCCTAGCTACTCAGGAAGCTGAGATCTGAGGATTGTGGTTCAAAGCCAGCCCAGGCAAGAAACTCTGTGAGACTCTTATCTCCAGTAAACCACTAGAAAACTGGAAGTGGTGCTGTGGCTCAAGCGGTAGAGTACTCACCTTGAGTTGAAGAGCTCAGGGACAGCGCCCTAGTCCAGAGTTCAAGCCCCACGACCAACAACAACAAAAAAATCAGAACAATCTAACAATCATATGTGCACAGGTAGTAAGTGAATTTGGTTTGTTCCAGAGCATAGGTTCTTGAGTCTTTATAGTCTGTATACTGCCACAAAGAATATCTTGGTTATATTTGATTATTTAATGTACATGATTTGAGATCAGCTCTTCAGTTTCAGAAATCCACTCACCCTAAATTTAAAAAAATGCTCCGAATTATAAAGAAATGTTCTAAAGGCATCTTAATATCAGGAACTGAAATAGCATCACACAAAGAAGATTTTCATTGAAAATATTAAGTGCTCATTTGTTGCATGTCTAGTTGCTCTGTGCCTATATGCATTTTAGCAGCTCTTCTCTGGAGATGCTTGTTTAATAAAACATTTTGTATTTGCTATGTAATTTAAGAATTGATTGAAATAGGTTAGCAATTTCCTATAATAATTAATTTCAGAATATCACCTCCCTTTTTGGCAGCTGTTTCCTGTCTTCTAGTCCACTCCTCTAGATGGATAGCTAAGGAGTAGCTTACTGGAGGTAACAGGAAATGAAATTTTAGAATCTCAGACTACAGAGATAAGATCTTTACTGGCCCTACCAGGAAACCCCTCTTTTGGTTTTCATGAAAATACTGTGATTATTCAGCCTAAGATTTAACTCAATTAGGAAGTATTTCACTAGCAGACTTTTCTTTCCTTTCTTTTTCTTTTTTTGTTAGTACTGGGGCTTGAACTCAGGGCCTAGGTACTGTCTCTGAGCTATTTTGCTCAAGGCTAGAGCTTGACCACTTGAGCTACAACTCCACATTTGGTTTTTTGGTGGTTAATTGAAGATAAGAGTCTTGAGGGGGGGGGGGCTGGGAAGGTGGCTCAGTGGTGGAGTGTTTGCCTCACATGCATGAGGCCCTGGGTTCAATTCCCCAGCACCACATAAACAGAAAAAGCTGGAAATGGCGCTGGGCTCAAGTGGTAGAGCACTAGCCTTGAGCTGAAGAGCTGAGGGACAGCTCCCAGGCCCAGAGTTTAGGCCCTACAACAGACAAAAAAAAAAAGTCTTGAGGACTTTTCTGCCCAGGCTGGCTTAGAATTGCCATTCTCAAATCTCAGCCTTCTGAATAGCTAGGATTACAGACATGAAGCACAAGCACCCAGCCTAGTAGATGTTTTGATGTACTTAATTATTTCATGGCCTAAGAAGGCTTATAAACTTGCATGTATGTAATGTTAGCAGTAACAAAAGAACAGGGTATGGGGGGGATCATCTTCCTTTATTCACTGAATTTAGTATTCATGCTTCAAGAACAACAAACATACTGTTATATTTTTTTTTTTTTGGTCGGTCATGGGGCTTGAACTCTGGGCAATGTCTTTGAGCTTTTCAGCTCAAGGCGAACGTTCTACCACTTGAGCCACAGTGCCACTTCCGGTTTTCTGGTGGTTCATTGGAGATAAGAGTCTCATAGACTTTCCTGCGTGGGCTGGGTTCGAACCGAGATCCTTAGATCTCAGCCTCCTGAGTAGCTAGGATTACAGCATGAGCCACCAGTGCCTGGCACAAGTATGATTTTTATTAAATTTTCCTAAGTTGTTTACCTACTTTGGGTAAACCAAACATTTTTAGATATTAATCTGAATTTTCAGAGAAAACTTTTTAAGTTTTGGTTATACAATACCAGTAGTGGCGCTGTGGCTCAACCGGTAGAGCACTTGCCTTGAGCTGAAGAACCCAAACCCACAGTTCAAGCCCCACGACTGACCAAAAAAAAAACAAACTAGTATTTCACAACACACTGATTGTAATACTATTTGGGAGTAGCCATCTAGTAAGAGCTAATTAAACTCCAGCTACTCTGTTAGGTAATTTCATGTTCAAAGGGTAGACTACTAGATTCTTTAAAGTTATTATTAACTTACCTTGCCAGCATTAATAATTCTCCCTATTCCAGTTAATACAATTACGAGTAATTGTGTGTAAACACGTAAGTGTGTACTCTTACTCTTGGCTCTTAGTTTGACTAAGTTACCTTAAAATTAATTTTTTTATTTAAAAAAGCTAACTTCAGTATTGATTTTTCACATTATAGACTATATATATTCACATTTTGAAATTTTTTTTTTTTTGGGTCCGGTCATGGGGCCTGAACTCTGGGCCTGGGCGCTGTCCCTCAGCTCTTCAGCTCAAGGCTAGCGCTCTACCACTTGAGCCACAGCGCCACTTCCGGCTTTTTTTTCTTTTTGCTTATGTGGTGCTGAGGAATCGAACCCAGGGCCTCGAGCATGCAAGGCAAGCGCTCTACCACTGAGCCACCTTCCCAGCCCCAGTATTGCATTTTTTTAATCAGCATACATTAGCTATACGAGGGAGGATTTTATTCTGACATTTCCTCTTAACGATGTTTTCCAGTCAGTCCTCCCTCTATTCCTCTCCATTACCCTCTTCCCCTTCCTGATAGAATAGCAACAGGTTCACTGTTCTATTTTCATACATGCAAACCATCTGTTTCTACCATATTCATCCTCATTCACTCTCCTTGTTAACCCAACCCCTCCCATTAATACCCAACCCTCCTCAATTGAGCCTGTTTCTCTTTCCCCATTCCATCCCTCCCTGTTGATCAACAGCTTTCATTGAGGTTCTTTATGCCATTGTCACATGTAAAGTCACATTGTATCTCAAAATTATTCACCCACTGTGTTTTTCCCTTTCTCTTCCTGGATAGTCCCCTGGACTTACATGTATGTTTATTCATTCAGATATGTACGCATACCTATGTTTATTTATGTCTGTGAACACGTCTTTTAGATCTAGCTTTCACAAATGACTCAGGCCTAGTTTTCTTACTTGGCTCTTTCATTCACCTCTAGCACTCTACCACTTGAGCCACACCTTCCATTTGGCATTTTGCTGGCTAATTGGAAATAGAGTCTGTCAAGGTTTTCTACCCTGGCTGGCTGTTAATCATGACCGTTGGATCTCCTCCTCCTCAGTAGCTAAAATCACAGTCATGAGCCACCAGTACTGGGCCCATGTCTTCTCTTTTGAGCTTATCTTATCTTGCTCAATATATCTTCCCATTCCATCCGTTTTTCTACAATGATGTGGGGTCATTTTCTTTCTTTCTTCTTTTTTTTTGGGGGGGGTCCAGTCATGGGGCCTGAACTCTGGGCCTGGGCACTGTCCCTCAGCTCTTCAGCTCAAGGCTAGTGCTCTACCAC
>NW_012267367.1:696707-699655 GCF_000151885.1 Dipodomys ordii
CTTACCACTTACAAAGTCAAGTATGCAGCTCTGTTGGGAGTAGCCATCTAGTAAGAGCTAATTAACCTCCAGCTACTCTGTTAGGTAATTTCATGTTCAAAGGGTAGACTACTAGATTCTTTAAAGTTATTATTAACTTACCTTGCCAGCATTAATAATTCTCCCTATTCCAGTTAATACAATTACGAGTAATTGTGTGTAAACACGTAAGTGTGTACTCTTACTCTTGGCTCTTAGTTTGACTAAGTTACCTTAAAATTAATTTTTTTATTTAAAAAAGCTAACTTCAGTATTGATTTTTCACATTATAGACTATATATATTCACATTTTGAAATTTTTTTTTTTTTGGGTCCGGTCATGGGGCCTGAACTCTGGGCCTGGGCGCTGTCCCTCAGCTCTTCAGCTCAAGGCTAGCGCTCTACCACTTGAGCCACAGCGCCACTTCCGGCTTTTTTTTCTTTTTGCTAATGTGGTGCTGAGGAATTGAACCCAGGGCCTCAGGCATGCAAGGCAAGCGCTCTACCACTGAGCCACTTTCCCAGCCCCGACATGGGGTCATTTTCTTATGTCTATGTAATGTTCCATAATGTATAAACTGTAATAAGCACACGTTTTTGTTTTGTTTTTGCCAGTACTTGGGTTTGAACTCAAGGCCTGTGCTTGCATGGCTAGTATTATTACCATTTGAGCCACACCTTCAGTGTGACTTTTTGCTGGTTATTTTGGAGATGGACTGTCATGGCCTTTTCTGCTCTGACTGGGTTTGAACCTAGTCCTTTGAATCTCAGACTCCTGAACACTGAGGTCTATTACAGATGTGAACACCAGAGCTTAGCAGTACATTTACTTTTAAGTTTTTGGATATAAATCCCTTTTTATAAATAATCCTATGTGCTGGGCTGGGAAGGTGGCTCAGTGGTAGAGTGCTTGCCTTGCATGCTCGAGGTCCTGGGTTCGATTCCTCAGCACCACATAAGCAAAAAAAAAAGCTGGAAGTGGCGCTGTGGCTCAAGTGGTAGAGCGCTAGTCTTGAGCTGAAGAGCTGAGGGACAGCGCCCAGGCCCAGAGTTCAGGCCCCACGACCGGACCCAAAAAAAAAAATAATAATCCTATGTGCTTTGTGCTCACACCTGTAATCCTAGCTTACCCAGGAGGCTGAGATCTGAGGATCAGCATTCAAAGCCAGCTCAGGCAGAAAAGTGCCAGTGAGACTCTTATCTCCAATTAACCACTGAAAAACCACAGGTGGAGCTGTTGGTCAAAGTGATAGAGTACTAGCCTTGAGCAGAAGAGCTCAGAGACAGTCCCAGGTCCTTTGTTGAAGCCCCTCAACTGACAAAAAAATAAATTAATTAAAAAATAAATTTAAAAATAAATAAATTAAAAAGTAATCCTATGTAACTCCAAAAGTAAGATATTTATTTAAAAATTTGATACTGTTCTTGAATAACAGCCAATATTTCTGTAATATTATTGAAATATTTATTGAATTCTTATTGTTCTATCAGTAACAAGATTTGCATGACTGAAGTTGATGATTTATATTATAATAAGGATATATATTTGAGCTTACATTTTCGAGATTGTATTTTATTTTATTTTTGTCGGTCGTAGGGCTTGAACCCTGGGCTTGGGTGCTGCCCTGGCGCTCTTCAGCTCAAGGTGAGCGCTCTACCTATTGAGCCACAGGGCTACTTCCGGTTTATTCGAGATAAGAGTCTCAAGGAAGCCGGGCGCTGGTGGCTCAAGCCTGTAATCCTAGATACTCAGGAGGCTGAGATATGAGGATCTTGGTTCAAAGCCAGCTGGGGCAGGAAAGACCGTGAGACTCCTATCTCCAATAAACCACTAGAAAACCGGAAGTGGCGCTGTAGCTCAAGTGGTAGAGCGCTTGCCTTGAGCTGAAGAGCTGAGGGACAGCGCCCTAGTCCAGAGTTCAAGCCCCATGACCAGCAACAAACAACAACGGAAAAGAGTCTCACGGGGTTTCCTGCCCAGGCTGGCTTTGAACTGCGATCCTCAGATCTCAGCCTCCTGAGTAGCTAGGATTACAGACATGAGCCACAGGTACCCAGCCAAGATTGTATTTATATAATTTATTTTTAAAATAAATATTAACATGGAAGTTGCCAGATATTGCTTGTTTATTTTGTCAGTCATGGGGCTTGAACTTGGCCAGGGCACTGTCCTGGAGCTTGAACTCTTTTTACCCAAGGCTAGTGCTCAACCACTTTGAGCCACAGCTCTACTTCTGGTTTTCTGGTGGTTAATTGGAAATAAGAGTCTCACGAACTTTCCTGTGTGGGCTGGTTTCAAACTTTGATCATCAGATCTCAGCCTCTGAGTAGCTAGGATTACAGGCATGGGCTACTGGTGCCCGGCTTCAGACCCTTTTTTGTTATTGGTGTGTGTACACACACATATACACACATATGCCAGTACTAGAGCTTGAATTCTGGCTTCTTGCTCTCCTTTAGGTCTCTTGCTAATAGCTAGTGCTCAACCACTGGAGCCATGCCTCTTGTCTCGCAATATTTGTTGGTTATTGGAGACAGAGTCTCCTGGACTTTTGTTTCTTGGCTGGCTTCAAACTGTAATCCACCAGATCTCAGTCTTCTGAGTAGCTACAATTACTGGTTGAGCCACTGGCATCTGGCCTTCATATATTATTTTTTGTTGTTGTTTTTGGTCGTTGGGCTTGAACTCTGGGCTTACGTGCTGTCCCTGTGCTCTTCAGCTCAAGACCAATGCTCTACCATTTGAGCCACAGCACCACTTCCAATTTTCTAGTGGTTTATTGGAGATAAGAGTCTCATGGACTTTCCTGCCTGGGCTGGCTTTGAACTGTGATCCTCAGATCTCAGCCTCCTGAGTAGCTAGGATTACAGGCATGAGCCACTTGCGGCTTTTTCTGCTTATGTGGTGCTGAGGAATTGAACCCAGAGCC
>NW_012267367.1:707165-713404 GCF_000151885.1 Dipodomys ordii
ACTCTGGGCCTGGGCGCTGTCCCTCAGCTCTTCAGCTCAAGGCTAGCGCTCTACCACTTGAGCCACAGCGCCACTTCCGGCTTTTTTTTCTTTTTGCTTACATGCTGCTGAGGAATCGAACCCAGGGCCTCGAGCATGCAAGGCAAGCGCTCTACCACTGAGCCACCTTCCCAGCCCCACATTTTGAAATTTTTTGAATACAGTTTAATAGTTATTTGGTTGTTCTGTATTAGTAACATTTTTAATGTGCTGTTTTGAATTTGGGCTACCTTTGAATATTGATTTTTTATTTCTATGAGGTAATATTTTCTCCCTGAAATTAAATTTTCATAAGATCAAGGCATAAAGTATAAAATTTCCTAAGTTTAACTAATATTGAGAATTATAAAAAAAATACTTTTTTTTTGTAGGCGAAGACTACAAGCTACTTCAGAACTATAGTAATGATGGCCTGAGCTAACCACCTAACCGGAATGAAAGGTGCCCTTCCGTGTGAAAGAACACAATGCTGAGAAGGCCATGGCAAGTATGTGTTTGAGACAATTTATAAACCTCAGATCCAGTGTGCTCACATTAAATTCCATGACACTCTGGTTAATGATAAAACTCTTTCTACTTTCTTTAAAAATGTACTTTCAGCCTGGCGCTGGTGGCTCACACCTGTAATCCTAGCTACTCAGGAGGCTGAGATCTGAGGATCGCAGTTCAAAGCCAGCCCAGGCAGGAGAGACTGTGAGACTCCTATCTCCAATAAACCACCAGAAAACCAGAAGTGACGCTGTAGCTCAAGTGGTAGAGCACTCGCCTTGACTGAAGAGCTGAGGGACAGTGCCCAGGCCCAGATTCAAGCCCCACGGCCGACAAAAAAAAAAAAAAATGTACTTTCAGCCTTTAACAACCATGAGAGAATTGACCAATTTTCAAAGAAAAAAAATCACACTTCATAATCAATCTTACATGGTAAATTGATCATTGATTTTTAAATTAATATTTGTTGAAGTCTGTCATGTGTCAGGCATGCTACTGGGTATTGTGATAACAGAGTAAACAGGACAGGTGAAGGTCCTGAGGACAGAACTTGCAGTGTGCTGAAACTGGGTGCGACATTTTATTATTCTTTATCTATTTCTAGAAGCTCATTTGCCTATTTCTAGAAGCTTATTTCTAAAAAAATAAGCTTCAAGACTTACATGAAGATTTTCTGAAAATGTATTTTCAACATGTAGGCTGCTATTAATAACTAATCATCATTATAAAATTAGGATCTTGAGTACTCTCAAATTAAATTCATATATGTTAACTATACTAATATTTATATATCTGACTATATTTTACATATGTTCATGTTAACCAGTCTTTGTAAGAAACATTATATACTATGTTTCAAATTGTGTCTCAGTCCAGTTGTTACTTGAAATGATTTTACAGAGAACTAAGAATTAGTAGTTAATAAAATAGTAGTTAATGTAATAATCACTTTGATTTAAAAAAAATTGAGACTTTAGAGTTCTTAAAGTATTACCAATATTAATTATTGTCTCTTTCAAAGTATTTTTTTTTTGTCTGTTGTGGGCCTGAACTCTGGGCCTGGGCACTGTCCCTCAGTTCTTCAGCTCAAGGCAAGTGCTCTACTATTTGAGCCACAATGCCACGTCTGGCTTTTTCTGCTTATGTGGTGCTGAGGAATCGAACCCAGGGCTTCATGCATGCAAGGCAAGCACTCTACCACTGAGCCACCTTCCCAGCCCCTCTTTCAAAGTATTTTTATACATTCAGTCTTTATGTACTCAGTATATAACATTTATAATATCTATAATAAATATATATGTATATATACAATATGTTAAATATACATATATACAATATTACACACACACACACACACACACACACACACACACACACTTGGACTCAGGAAGCTGAGATCTGAGGATTGTAGTTCAAACCCAGCCTGGGTAGGAAAGTCTCCAATTGACCACCAGAAAACTGGATGTGGTATTGTGGCTCCAAGTGGTAGAGAGCTAGCCCTGAGCAAAAGAGGTCAGAGACAGTACCCAGAGTTCAAAGCCCCACAAACAACAAAAAACACAAAATAAAGAAAACCTACTCCGTCCATTCCTCTCCCTATTAACACTCTCCCTTCTTAAAACAGTTTCAGAAAGTTTTATTGTTCCATTTTCATACATGCAAATGAACTACTTTGAGTATATTCATTCTCATTCACTCTCTCTGTTAGCCTTCTCTACTACAGATGGTAATGCATTTAGATCATACTTTTTATGTTTTAATTGCAAAGCCACCTAAATACTCAGTTGTGCAACTGACCTTTTATAGGTAAGTAGTACACGTTTTCCCAAATTGATTTTTCTTTATGTGTATATCTGTCCTGAGGCTTGACCTCAGTGTCTGAGCTCTCTCCTTAAGTTTTTTTATTTTGCTCGAGTCTACCACTTTACCACTTGAGCCACAGCTCCACTTCTGGCCTTTTTGGTAGTTAATTGGAGAAAGTATCATGGGCTTTCCTGTCTAGACTGGCTTGAACTGCAATCTTCGAACTCCTCAGAAACTAGGATTATAGGTGTGAGCCATGAGTGTCCAGCTCCAACTTGATTTTGAGCCCTATTTTTAGTAGACCTTCAAATAGAGGTGGGATACCTGTCCATCCACAGTGGTGGTTGCTTCCTCCTCCTCCTCCTCTTCCCCCTCCCTCCTCCTCTTCTCCGCCCCCCCCCCCACCTCTTCGCTGGGCACCAGTGGCTCACACCTGTAATCCTAGCTACTCAGGAGGCTGAGATCTGAGTATTGCGATTCAGAGCCAGCCTGGGCAGAAATTCTGTGAGACTCTTATCTCCAATAAACCAGCAGAAAACTGGAATTGGAACTGTGGCTCAAATGGGTAGAGCACTATCCTTGAGCTGAAGAACTGAGGGACAGCACCCGGGCCTAGAGTTCAAGCTCCATGCCCAACCCCCACAAAAAAACTCCTTACATTTTTGCTCTTGCTTTTTCATTCAATATGTGTGCCTTTTTAGACAAGCTGCTTTCTCAAAAAAAAAAAAAAAACGAAAAAAATGAGAAAATGTGTAATACTAAACAAGTGATATTTCTTGCTCTCCTAGAAGCATTTTTCAGACTAGAAAATAGTGTCAGTTAGACTCTGTGTATCAAATGCATGGGTAAAGGAAGCATTATTACTGGTTCAGCATTATTACTCTTAGGCAGTTACATGTTCCTATTTCCCACAGGAAAGCCTTCTCTGCCACTTTGCTAGAAGCTTTCTGCAAATGTGTGCCTGATAATTCTGACTACTTCTCTTACTGCACTGATTGCAGTTATTCTAAACGTTGCTTGCTTTGTCAGACTAGTGTCTGACAGAGTACAGACGATCTGTATCGGTCACCCCTGCATTCCCAATGTCAACGCAATGCCTGGCACATGCTTGACATTCCACAAATTGTTGTTATATGGATTTCTTGAAGGGTCTTGGTTTTATAGGTGAGGAGCCCGAGGTTGAAATTGAGTAGCTTTTCCAGATACCACAGTGACAAAAGGGACTTCAAACTGTATGGTTTAATCCTATACCCCAATGTCTGACTAAATTAATTAGCTTGAGCCTAGGTTTAACTTCCATAAAATGGTGCATTGCATTAAGGTCCTTGTTTCCTCCAAAATTATGACTATAATAAGAATCCTGATGATACTTTATTTTTTTTCTTTGTCAGTTATGGGGCTTGAACTCAGGGTCTGGGTGCTGTTCCTGACCTCTTTTGCTCTAAGATAGCACTCTACAGCTTTGAGCCACGCTCCACTTCCTGTTTTCTGGTGGTTAATTGGAGATTGGAGTCTCACAGACTTTCCTGCCCAGCTAGCCTTAATCCTTGATCCTCAGATCTCAGTCTCCTGAGTAGCTAGGATTATAGGTGTGAACCACCAGTGCCTGGCTTAGGGATTCTTTTTTTTGGTGGGGGTGAGGGGTCCGGTCATGGGGCCTGAACTCTGGGCCTGGGCGCTGTCCCTCAGCTCTTCAGCTCAAGGCTAGCACTCTACCACTTGAGCCACAGCGCCACTTCCAATTTTCTAGTGGTTTATTGGAGATAAGAGTCTCATGGACTTTCTGGCTTTGAACTGTGATCCTCAGATCTCAGCCTCCTGAGTAGCTAGGATTACAGGCATGAGCCACTTGCGGCTTTTTCTGCTTATGTGGTGCTGAGGAATTGAACCCAGAGCCTCATGCATGCAAGGCAAGCACTCTACCACTGAGCCACCTTCCAAGCACCAGACTTTATTTTTTTTTAGTATATATGAGTAGCTTCATAATATTCAAGAGAATTGAATAAATTTTTTAAATTAGATTGTTTTGAAATAGGTCTTGCTGTGTAGTCCAGGCTGGCTTCAAAGTGAGATTCTCCTGCCTAACCTGCTGAGTGCTGGGATCACAGGCACACCCAACTTCGAATAAGTCATTTTTAAAGCAGGACTTTTATTTTCAGTTTTTATACTTTGATTTTGAAAAACAATCATTATCAGAGCTTATCAAAACATTAAAATGGTACCTAAATTATATATATATATATATATATTTATCAGTTAAAAAATATCTGTCACTAAAGATTTGGGATGTAATATTGCCCATATGATTTCTGACTTCCTTTATCCTTCCTTCCTTCCTTCATTTATTTGTTTACTTATCTTTTTATTTATTTTGCCAGTCTTGGGGCTTGAACTCAGGACATGGGCACTGTCACTGAGCTTTTTTTGCTCAAGTCTAGCACTCTACCACTTGAGCCACAGCACCATGTTGGGCTTTTTCTGTTGATGTGGTAGTGATGAGTCGAACCCAGGGCTTCATGCATGCTAGGCAAGCGCTCTACCACTAAGCCACATTCCCATTCCCAGACCCTTTATCCTCCCTTTTTTCTTTTTTAAATTTTATTTTACTGTAAAGATGCTGTACAGAAGGGTTACAGTTACATGAGTAAGGTAATGAGTACATTTCTTATCAAACATTGTTACCCCCTCCTTTGTTTTTTTCCCCACTATCCCTTCCCTTCCTCACCTCCCCGCTAAAGTTGTAAAGTTCATTTCCAACATAGTGTCATTGTTGCAATGGGTCATCCTCTGTCCTTGTTTCAGCATTTTATTATTCCTCTTCCCCTCCCCAAATTAGATAAATATATATATACAAGATGCAGGGTACCAAAATCAAATACAGTGACAACAGGGGATACCATGGAAAGAGGAACATACAAAAGAAAAAAAAATCACATGTACATTAAAAACAACAACAAAGCAAAACCTCTTGTGTCCATATCTTGGGGTTTATCCTTTTTTTTTTTTTGTCAGTCATTGGGCTTGAACTCTGGGCTTGGGTACTGTCCCTGCGCGCTTCAGCTCAAGGAGAGCACTCTATGGCTTGAGCCACAGCCGATACTTCTGGTTTTTGAGTGGTTTATTGGAGATAAGGGTCTCACAGACTTTCCTGCCCGGGCTGGCTTTGAACAGTGATCCTCAGATCTCAGCCTCCTTAGTAGCTAGGATGACAGGCGTGAGCCACTGGCGCCTGGCCTTATCCTTCTTTTAAAGGTCTTTTCCTATTTGGTTGTGTTGAAAAGTTTTGATATTTCTAACAATTATAATTATCTAGCTTCTGTCCTAAATCTACTCTCTTACAGCCCAGTATTTTCAAAAATTTTGTTAAAGCTTCACTAGGCATTGATTTTATTTGAGAGTGTGAGAGAATGAAAACAACGTCTCCTAATATAGGATACTTTATGTGAGCAATTTATTTTATGAAATACATTAATGATACATTTTGAAGCCATTTGTGTGTGTGTGTGTGTGTGTGTGTGTGTGTGTGTAGAGGGATTAAATTATGACCAATATCTGCCTGTTAAAGCCAGTTTATTCCAGCATGGTTTAATATATTCAGAAGCATGAAATGAGAAACAGTGTATTAATTTGGTTTATTGTTACCTTGATTGTCAAGACAAAAGACTCTCTTTGTAATATAACTTGAAATTTATATCTTAAGATCAGAACAAGCCTATAATCCTAGCTACTCAGGAAGCTGAGATCTGAGGATTGTGGTTCAAAGCCAGCCCAGGCAAGAAACTCTGTGAGACTCTTATCTCCAGTAAACCACTAGAAAACTGGAAGTGGTGCTGTGGCTCAAGCGGTAGAGTACTCACCTTGAGTTGAAGAGCTCAGGGACAGCGCCCTAGTCCAGAGTTCAAGCCCCA
>NW_012267367.1:721699-733155 GCF_000151885.1 Dipodomys ordii
ATTGCACAAAGGGTTTACAAGCTAACATGCCCATTTACGTGTACAGTGCATCCTAATTACAGTCGCCCTTCCCATCACTTCCTCTCCTGGCACCAACTGCCCCTCATCCCACCGGTCACACCAAGCTTCCACTTCCTTTGTCACAGGTTGGCGTTTAGTATTACAGTTGTGTTTGTCCCTTCACCACCTTCTCCCCTAACCCCCACCCCACTCAAAACATATTTCAGCTTCCTGATTCTCATTTTGTGAAAGTTTCTGTCTGCTGTCTGGGCCTGAGCGCTGTCCCTGGGCTCTTCAGCTCAAGCCTAGCACTCTACCACTTGAGCCACAGCACCACTTCCAGCTTTTTCTGCTTATGTGGGGCTGAGGAATCGAACCCAGGGCCTCATGCATGCAAGGCAAGCACTCTACCACTGAGCCACCTTCCCAGCCCTCTAGGGAGGATCTTACCACTTACAAAGTCAAGTATGCAGCTCTGTTTCTACAAAAGTGTCTCTCATTTAATAAAGTCTGTCGTATCTTCTCATAAGGACCTTTTTTTGTTCCATACTCTTTGGAGCAAGCTTTACTCTTTACTTCACCTAGCAAAGATGCTAGTAAATGAAATCGTTTTAAATTCTGGCGGGAAATGAATTAGATCATTTTTTGCTCATTTTGTTCATTTGGATTCACTTAAAGGTTGACTGAATTAGCACCAAAAATTATTTTTGATGGTTCTGGGGTATGAACTCAGAGCATAATGGCTTGTTAAACAGGAGCTTAACTACTCGAGCCATCCCTCTTGCTCAAAATTTAAAATAGTTTGATTGCTACATTTATTCTTTCAATGATTTAAGATCACTTTGTGAATTTCAGTGATTGTCGCTTATGATGATATCCCTGGGCCCTGTTGGAGTTTGTAGGACTATTTTCCTATTCCTGTTAGTTCAATTAAATATTTAGGGATTACTTGCTTGACTCGCCTTCTCATACTCAATGGAGACAACAGACATGAGTGAGATTTCAGACAAAATAGTTCAGTGGGAAAGTGTTACATTGAAAATATAAAGGTGCTTTGCTCATTGGAGTAAGACTATTGGTAGGAAAAAGAAAACCTGCATGGTACATAATATTAATAAGGAGACCACAGGTATAGATGGGGAAGTAGGGATGGAAACAGATAATTGCTTTGCTACTATATGGTAAGTACCAGAATAGAAATAAACAGGAAGCAATGGGACCAAGTTAAAGAGAATGAATGTTCTAGAATGGATAGAGGGATCATCACATCAAGTGAACAAAGTGACCTAGCATCAGGAATGGGCTGAGTAAAGTTCTGAAAATGGGTTAAGTGTTTCAGGAATGGCAATTACTTAAGTGGAAAGAACATAGCAGTAAAGAGGAAAAAGTTGAGATGTAAATCAGAGGTTGGGGTGGGCTAGTCAAGGCAGTTACGTATGCTGTAGGGAGCTAGAACTTTATTTCTACACAGTGACCTACAGCAGGGGCATGGTATGAGTAGACATTTTATAAATTCTACTAGTATTGTACAGAATGATTAAATGTAATTTTATGACACTTTGATCATTCATCTTCCATTTTTGTTATTTTTTGCCATACTTAAACTTGCTTCTGGGCAAATGAGCCAGACCAGTAGGAAGAAAACAAGAGACAGATTGAATTTCTTACACATATAATGACCATCTTTTTTTGTTATCTGTGGCTTCTTTTATGGTTTGAAAGATCCTTTCTTGTTAACAGTTTGCCATTTTACATTGATGGTATTCTCCTTGCCAAAGTAGGCCCTTTTCCTCTTCCTTTCTAATATCTAGCCAACTAAAAGATTCAAACAAACAAGCATGGGTTTGACCATGAGTTCCACACAAAATCTTCATGGAGTTGGTTTGGATACAACCATCTATGTTACCTAATGTGTTTCTGATTCTTATCTTAATGTAGATCTTTATGACTGAGCTGTACAACAACTTTAAATGAGTGAAATATAACCATAATTTGCTTCAAGGATCATTGCCACTCATTTTAAATTTATTTCAATGTAGGTGATTGGCGTTGTGCTTCAAAAATTTCAGCAGTTCAACAGTATTTTATCTGTCAACAGTAAGCTCTTTACTTGATTGCACCATGAAAAAGCTGCTAAAGAGACTTGTTGAGCACAAAAGTGGACTTGAAGAACCAGAAGCCATTGTTTTCAAATGAAGAATCTTGAATAGTTTTCAGCCTCAATGCTTTTCAATCAGCACTGAGATTTCGCCCATAACATCAGAATGGCGAGCAGGCGAAAGTCAACAACACCTTGCATGGTCCTGGCTAGTGAACAGGATCCAGATCTTGAGTTGATATCAGATTTGGATGAAGGTCCTCCAGTACTTACACCTGTGGAAAATGCCAGAGCAGAGAGTATCTCAAGTGATGAAGAAGTTCATGAGTCTGTGGATTCCGACAATCAGCAAAATAAAAAAGTTGAAGGTGGCTATGAATGTAAATATTGTAGTTTCCAAACTCCAGATTTAAATATGTTTACTTTTCATGTGGATTCAGAACATCCCAATGTAGTACTAAATTCATCTTATGTTTGTGTTGAATGCAATTTTCTTACCAAAAGGTATGATGCACTTTCTGAGCATAATATGAAATATCACCCAGGAGAAGAGAATTTCAAGTTGACAATGGTGAAACGTAACAACCAGACAATCTTTGAACAAACAATAAATGATCTGACCTTTGATGGTAGTTTTGTTAAAGAAGAAAATGCAGAACAAGCAGAGGCCATAGAAGTTTCTTCTTCAGGAATCTCTATCAGTAAAACACCTATCATGAAAATGATGAAAAATAAAGTAGAAAACAAACGGATTACAGTCCATCATAACTCATCTGAGGACACCCCTGAGGAGAAAGAAAATGAAATCAAACCAGACAGGGAAGAAAAGGTAGAAAATGCAAATTCTTCAGCTCCAGAATCTAACACCAGTACTTCCGTTGTAAACAGAATACATGCAAATACTGGCAACACAGTGGTGACCCCCGCAGCAGTTCTTCCTGGGCTATCACAAGTCATAACCGCCGTGTCTGCTCAGCAGAACTCAAACCTGATTCCCAAAGTCTTAATCCCTGTTAATAGCATTCCTGCCTACAATGCTGCACTGGACAACAATCCTCTCCTACTGAACACCTACAACAAATTCCCTTATCCAACAATGTCAGAGATTACCGTTCTTTCGGCTCAAGCAAAATATACAGAGGAGCAGATCAAGATATGGTTTTCAGCTCAACGCCTAAAACATGGTGTTAGTTGGACTCCTGAAGAAGTAGAGGAGGCGAGAAGAAAGCAATTCAATGGGACAGTGCATACTGTACCTCAGACCATAACTGTCATCCCGACCCACATTTCCACAGGGAATAATGGTTTACCATCTATTTTACAGACGTGTCAAATAGTTGGTCAGCCGGGTCTGGTCCTTACTCAAGTAGCTGGAACAAACAGCTTGCCAGTAACAGCACCCATAGCCTTGACAGTGGCAGGGGTTCCAAATCAAACAAGTGTCCAGAAAAGCCAAGTCCCTGCTGCTCAGCCTGCTGCAGAAACAAAGCCGGCCAGTGCAGCACTTCCACCCCCCCAGAATGCCAAACCCGAAACTACGCTGGCAAACCCCGATTCATTTGGTATTCGGGCAAAAAAGACAAAAGAGCAACTAGCAGAACTAAAGGTTAGCTACCTTAAAAGTCAGTTTCCCCATGACTCAGAAATTATCAGACTCATGAAAATAACAGGGCTCACAAAAGGTGAGATTAAAAAATGGTTTAGCGACACAAGGTACAACCAGAGAAACTCAAAGAGTAACCAGTGCTTACATCTCAACAGTGATTCCTCAGCCACCATTATCATAGACTCCAGTGATGAGACCACAGAGCCCCCACCTGTGGCGACCTCGCAGCCTAAACAATCCTGGAATCCCTTTCCCGACTTCACGCCCCAGAAGTTTAAAGAAAAAACCGCAGAACAACTTCGGGTCCTTCAGGCAAGTTTTCTCAACAGCTCCACACTTACAGAAGAAGAATTAAATAGGTTAAGAGCACAAACCAAACTTACGAGAAGAGAAATTGATGCTTGGTTTACAGAGAAGAAGAAATCAAAAGCTTTAAAGGAAGAGAAAGTAGAAATAGATGAAAGCAATGCAGGTAGTTCCAAAGAAGAAGCTGGGGAAACTTCTCCCCAAGAAGAATCGATCACCCCCAAGTCAGGGAGTACGGGCAAGATATGCAAGAAAACCCCTGAGCAGTTGCACTTGCTTAAAAGTGCGTTTGTTCGAACACAGTGGCCATCACCTGAAGAGTACGACAAGTTGGCGGAAGAAAGTGGACTTGCCAGGACAGACATTGTTAGTTGGTTTGGCGACACCCGTTACGCGTGGAAAAACGGAAACCTGAAGTGGTACTACTACTATCAAAGTGCCAGTTCAGGCAGAATGAATGGTCTATCTTCCCTTAGGAAAAGAGGGAGAGGGAGACCCAAAGGCCGTGGAAGAGGAAGACCTCGGGGGCGACCCAGAGGCGGCAAAAGAATTAACAACTGGGACCGGGCACCGTCATTGATAAAATTTAAAACTGGAACTGCCATACTTAAGGATTATTACCTGAAGCACAAATTTCTTAATGAGCAAGACCTGGATGAACTTGTCAACAGATCACACATGGGCTACGAGCAGGTTAGAGAGTGGTTTGCAGAAAGACAGAGACGATCCGAGTTAGGTTTAGAATTATTTGAGGAAAACGAGGAGGAAGAGGAAGTTGTTGAAGATCAGGAAGAGGATGAAGAAGAGACAGATGATAGTGATACTTGGGAACCCCCACGACATGTGAAGCGGAAGCTTTCTAAATCGGATGACTGAAGTGTGTAAGTGTTCACCTGAGTGTGTTATAACTGTGTAAAGTACCTTATTGGATAACGTGTTTTCTAAAATACTTTTCCGTAATAAGAGGACTGGATGTCATTAGGCTAGCCAAGACATATATGAGTGATGATCAGGTGTAGTTTGATTATCATATAGAGTTTTAATATTGCTTTAATGACTAATGTTGCTTTTTTTCTTAAGTACCAGTCCTGGAACTTGAAATCGGGGTCTGGATGCTGTCCCTGAGCTTTTTTGCTCAAGGTGAGCACACTCTGTCACTTGAGCCACTTCTGTTTTTTTGATGGTTAATTGAAGATCAGAGTTACACAGACTTTTCGGTCCAGTTGGCTTCAAACCTTGATTCTCAGATCTCAGTCTCCTGAGTAGATAGTCTTACAGGCATGAGCCTTTGGCACCAGGCATTTTTTTTAATGTAAAATAATCTTCAGGGTTGGGAATGTGCCTTAGTGGTAGAGTGCTTGCCTAGCATGTGTGAAACCCTGGGTTTGAGTCCTCAGTACCACATAAACAGAAAAAGTTTGAAGTGACGCTTTAGCTCAAGTGGCAGAGGGCTAGCCTTGAGCAAAAGAAGCTCAGGGACAGTGCGCAAGCCCTGAGTTCAAGTCCCAGGACTGGCAAAAAATTTTTTTTCAGTTTGTTTCAAAGAAAAGTTATTCACCTGTAAGATAGGAGACAGGGAATTAAACACTGAAGGTAAATGAAATGTAGTTCTTGTGACCTTCCCTTCATTAAAGCTTTATTTTTTTTTCTATTTAAGGAAAGGATTCAAAAACTAAAACTAAAAAGAAGGGGAAAAGTATAGTGAAGGAAGGAGACTTACTACAGGGTGAGGATTGTTCAATGTCAGGAAACTAGGGCAAACAAGTACAGTTTTTTTTTCATTATATTGTCTCAAAAGTATTCAATTTTTGGACTGGGAAGGTGGCTCAGTGGTAGAGTGCTTGCCTTGCATGCCTGAGGCCCTGGGTTCGATTCCTCAGCACCACATAAGCAAAGAGAAAAATGCCGGAAGTGGCGCTGTGGCTCAAGTGGTAGAGCGCTAGCCTTGAGCTGAAGAGCTGAGGGACAGTGCCCAGGCCCAGAGTTCAGGCCCCACGACTGGACCCCCTCCCCCCAAAAAAAGATATATTTTCATTCATTGATATAAAATAACTGTGTTCCCAGTACAAATACTATGTTTGGTTAAAAAAATAAATCTCTGGCCAGGTGCAGTAGTACGTACTTATAACCCCAGCAGTTTGTAGGAATAGACAGAAGATGGGGAGTTATGATCAGTCTGGACTACATGGTGAGACTCTCTCAAATCAAAATAAATGAATAGCCTTAAAAGTGGAAACAAGGCCGGGCGCTGGTGGCTCACACCTGTAATCCTAGCTACTCAGGAGGCTGAGATCTGAGGATTGCGGTTCAAAGCCAGCCCGGGCAGGAGAGACCGTGAGACTCCTATCTCCAATAAACCACCAGAAAACCGGAAGTGGCGCTGTAGCTCAAGTGGTAGAGCGCTCGCCTTGAGCTGAAGAGCTGAGGGACAGCGCCCAGGCCCAGAGTTCAAGCCCCACGAAAAAAAAAAAAAAAAAGTGGAAACAAATGTAGAATAAATATGTAAGGTTTTATTATGATCCTTAATACATTACACATTAGATTAATCAAAATTTAAGGTTTAGCCAGGCACCTGTGACTCATGCCTGCAATCTTAGCTACTCAGGAGGCTGAAATCTAAAGATTGTGGTGTGAAGCCAGGAAAGTTTGTGAGTCTCTTATCTCCAATAAAGTACCAAAAAAAACCCAAAAAACAAAAAACAGAACTGAAGCTGTGGCTTAAGAGGTAAAGTTCTAGCCTTGAGTATAAAAACTCAGGGACAGTGTCTAGGACCTGAGTTCAAACTCCAGAACAGGCACGTGTGCGCGTGTGTGTACACACACACACACACACACACTAGGACCTGAGTTCAAACTCCAGAACAGGCACGTGCGTGCGTGTGTGTACACACATACACACACACACACACACACACACACACACTATAATTGTAAATCTGTTACCTGGTTTGGAGTTAAGACTTCAGTCCTTAATACTTTTGAACCCAGGAACAGGTTTTATTCTTTTCTGTTTTGTATTTGGGATAAAAGCACATGGTTTTGCAGACAACAAAGTTTTCATGAAATTTGTGTGTGTGTGTGTGGGCTGAATAACATTATGGTGGCAGAAGTTAGTGCAGGTAGGGAGGAAATGAAGAATAGACCTTCATGATTATTACATATAAGCATACTTATTTCCTCTTCTTCCTACATCTGTCACCCATTGTTCAGTTCTTAGGTTCTCTTACTCTACATAATATTAACTTAATTCCTCCATATCTTTCCTCTGACTTGTTTATTTTAACAATTATTTACAGAGATCTTAATATGTGCTAGGTGATATTCTTCTTAGCTAACATTTTTGGGAAGAACAACAGATGAACTAAAATGTACCTATTTTAATAAGTGGTACAAATCTCATCTTAAGTTATAAAGCATAATATAATCATTGTAAGTCACAAAAAGCCAAATGGTTTTTTACAGTTTTATCCTGAAGTCCCAACTGTCTACCTCCTCATGTCAGCAAACTTCAGGACAGGCGTTGTTCTGACCCAAATGCATAAGATATTTTTTAACAGGCCTTTTTTAAATTTTTATTGCTAAACACAAGAATGCACACTCAGCTAAGATTAAATCAACAAATTTGTTTCTGCAGTGAATTGCTGTTACAACCTCTGCAGTGATTTTCTGGGGAATTGTAAACTTCTATAAAAATAAGGTGAACTTTTCTGTATAGTGTACTAGAAACTTAAATTTAGAGGATAATTCTTGTGTTTATATTAACACTCTTATGGATACCAATTACAGGAAAAAAATTCACATAAATCTTCAGCTTTTAAAAGATGGTGTTTTAGCCTAACCTGATTCCAGGCTAGCCCAGGCAGAAAGCTCACCTGATACCTTCTTAACTATTAGCTGCTGGGGCAGTGTTACACAGCTATCATCCCAGCTATGTAGGAGGCTAAGATTTGGTGGGTCTCAGTTCCTGGCCAGCCTGGGAAAAAAGTATATGAACCTTTTGTCTCAACAGAAGTGGAGTCGTGGCACACGCTTCTCACCCCCGCTATTTCAGAAAGCATAAAATAAGATGATCGCAGTCCAAGCATGCACACTAGGCCAAAAGGGAAGCCCTGTCTCAAAATAACCAGTTCCAACAAAGTCTGAAAGCATGGCTACGCAGCAGCACACTTGCCACACAAGCAGGAGGCCCTGCGTTCAGAGTCTCACACACACTACCAAAACAACCCAAAACAGTGTAGGTTTATTCATGTACTTTTTTGGTAAATATAGAAGGTTTTAAACAAGAGCCTAAAATTGTAAATATTAATTAGTATGTCATTGTTGCAATAAAATACTTTTTCACTTATAGAGAATTCATCATAGATTTCCTCCAAGCTTTTTTTCTTCATTTAAAATAGGGTTCAATTTACAAAATTACCAAAATCTTTCTAAAGTAGCCACTGTACTAAGTGGAGGCACATACATCTTTAACACATATATCTTTTGCACATGCCAACCTAGTATAGAAACATTTTGTAATTTGATAATTACAAATACTGACAATGGAATATATATTTCTTACTAATAATTTTTTGTAAACAATTCCAGAAAGGTGATAAATGTCTGTAAGCAAATCATATACACAAAGTCTAGTGAGATGTATGTGGTAGGTGATCACAGTGTCAGTAAGAAAACAAGATGTGTTGTTATTGGTAATTTGTATCATTTTTGCTCTTAAAAGTAGTAAAAAGTAAAAAATAGTTTTCTTTAAGTTTCAGCTTTTTATGATGTTTTTCTTTTATAGCTGCTTAAAATGTTGAAGGAGAATTAATTCTTCAACTCAAGATGTCTGAGTTACTGTGAATGGGGCCAATCTTTGGTGACACTGAGAAATGTTACAAGGCATACGCACTCTGAAAAAAAACAGGATCCAGTATCCAAAAGAAATGGACTTAATGTGCCAAAGTTAAACTACTGCAGTTGGCGGAAGTTCTGCAATGTAAATAGAACACTAATGAAAAAACAACTTGTAAAAATTCAGATTTTAGTACAGTTCGTTTTTATTCTGCTAGGATGGAAACATTCTGAATCTTCAACTTTCTGAAGGGGGTTGATGACCACTAGCACTTCTCATTTTCAGTGCAGCTTACTGCTTTGTGTCTAGTTAAGACAGGCTGGACTGCCCACATTCTTCCATATATGATGAAGCTTGGAGCTTTTGAGTGACCAAACATTTTACAGAGTAAAAATTACTTAGAAATGGGAGAGAAAAAAATGCTGATTTATTTCTGTGAATTATTTATTTGTCTCTGCACCAAGACTAAAAGTTGTACAAGGGCTTAAAAAATTTCAAGTGTAAAAATATACACATACTGGAAGAGAAAGATTTGTGGTATCACTGGCCCTTAAGGATTAGATCTTCCATTAAGCACACTCATGGGGACCACTATTTCTACTTAGAATATGTGATTTTTGTCATTAGATGCGAATTTGCTTTGTACTAAGCTAAAAATGCCGAAGAAGTAAAAAAAACTGGTGTAAGTTGAATAGAGTGAAATACCATGCCAAAAAATGTGAAAAAGAATCATGTAGTAAAATACTTGGAGGGGGATGGCTTTTTTTTTTTTTTTACAATCATGTGGAAATCAGGAATGTTCATATTGGATCAGAATTTTCAAGAAATTACCTTTCAGTGGAATTCCACCTTGTGTAACACTTTCAGGGATTAGAGGGAAAAAAAATTCTGAACTGATCCCAATGAGTTAAAAGTTAGCTTTTTACTTAGAATCATGGGAATGCTGTGAACTCTTGCTGTTATCAGGAGACTGAAGGTTCACAGGAACTTACAACTTTGTAAAGACAGGTGCTGTTCATCCCCGGTAAGAAGGACCTTCTCCTTTCATAGGACCACTTTGCATAATGGGCTTTCTTCATAGAGGAAATGTTCAGATTCATTAGCTTTGAATTTTTAAAATGTTTTTCTGAATGATCACATGTAGTGGGCTTGGCCAGTTTATCTAATTTAATGAATAATAAACATTAAGCTCTTGGTTAAATGTCAGCTAATGAAAATGTTATGAAAAAGCATGCTGCTTTCATTTTTATAAACTTTTTATTTTTTAACGATAGCTTTATTAGTAACTCCAAATGCTGCAATTTAGCTGATTCTTCCCTCAGACAGCTGGCTTTGTGGGTGGCTTTTTTCATACTACTGGTAACTTTTTTAAAAGAAGCAATGTAAAGACTGTAACAATTGAATGCACTAAACTGTTTTTTTCTTTTATATATTCAGAACTTCTTAAAGCACTCTGTATTATAATGATTAAATTGCTCCCTTTTTTAAAACCATTGCTGATGTGGTCTGAGTTTTGTTTGGCAGTAATTTTTATGTTTTCAAAAATCTGAAATGTCAAGTATTAGAAATGAAGCCTTTGAATATATTTATATTATGTTTCCCTTGTAATATGTTAACTGTATAGCTGTAAACAACTACTAATACAACTTCCCATCACTTTTATAGGTTTGATGAAATTCTGCTCTGATGTTCGCTAGCTTTAAATATATTTATTTGACAGAGCAACAGAACCTTTCCCTCCTGGTTGACTGTGACCTTGAATACAAAATAAAAGCAGTGATGAGTAGTTTTCAGTGATTTGTTTTCATCTTTAACTGAGTCGATTTTTTTAATGGTGGTAAAATATACATAAAATTGACAATTACACTCATTTTGAAAAATGTCCAGTTTAAGCAGGGCTATGGTAACAATTCAGAAGCTGAGATCTGAGGATCGTGGTTCAAAGCCAGCCCAGGCAAGAAAGTCTCAAAGACTCTTATCTCTAATTAGCCACTAAAAAAGCTGGAAATGGAGCTGTGGCTCAAGTGGTAGAGCTCGATCTGTGAGCAAAAATAGCTCGGAGACAATGCCCAGGCCCTGAGTTCAAACCCCAGGACCAGCACTCACAAAACATGTACAGTTTAATGGCTTTAAATTATATTCACAGCGTTGCACAACCATCACTTTTAAAAACATTGCATCACCCCAAACAGAAACTTGTATCCATGAAGCAATAACACACCATTTCCTCTAGCTCCTGCTAAACTCTAATATACTTCTTGTCTTTATGAAGTTGCCTGTTATTGATATTTCAAATAAGTGGGATCAAACAGTATGTGTCACTTAACACTGTTTTCAAGTTCATCCATATACATATATATACATATGGAGCTATCTATCTATCTATATGGAGGGAGAGACCACGTTTTGTTTCTCCACTCATCTGATAGACACCTGGGATGTTTCCACCTTACTGTGAATATTGCTGCAGCATGGAGACATGCAGTTATCTGTACGAGCCCACGTTTTCAGTTCTCTTTTTTTTTTTTTTTGTTGGTTGTGGGGCTTGAACTCTGGGCCTGGGCGCTGTCCCTCAGCTCTTCAGCTCAAGGCGAGCGCTCTACCACTTGAGC
>NW_012267367.1:733395-772948 GCF_000151885.1 Dipodomys ordii
CCCCTCACACTCCCATTGCACACAATGCCCTTGTTTAAATAAAGTTAGGAATATTGGAATAGCAAGTCATTTTTCTTATCTTTCCTTTTTTTTTTTGTCAATTGGGAGGCCTGAAATCTGGGGCTGGGCACTGTCCCTCAGCTCTTCAGCTCAAGGCGAGCGCTCTACCACTTGAGCTACAGCGCCACTTCCGGTTTTCTGGTGGTTTATTGGAGATACGAGTCTCACGGTCTTTCTTGCCCGGGCTGGCTTTGAACCGAGATCCTCAGATCTCAGCCTCCTGAGTAGCTAGGATTACAGGCGTGAGCCACCAGCGCCCGGCTGTTTTCAGTTCTCTTAAGTGGTATGGTAATTCTTTTTTTTTGGTCCGGTCATGGGGCTTGAACTCTGGGCCTGGACACTGTTCCTCAGCTCTTCGTGGTATGGTAATTCTACGTGGAACTTTTTTTTTTTTTTTGGTTGGTCGTGGGGCTTGAACTCTGGGCTTGGGCGCTGTCCTTGTACTCTTCAGTCCAAGGCGAGTGCTCTACCACTTGAGCCACAGCGCCACTTCCGGTTTTCTGGTGGTTTATTGGAGATAAGAGTTTCACAGACTCTCCTGCCCGAGCTGGCTTTGAACCGTGATCCTCAGATCTCAGCCTCCTGAGTAGCTAGGATTACAGGTGTGAGCCACCAGCGCCCGGCTATGTGGAACATTTTGAAGGCTCACCATACTGCCACAGTGTCACAGCATCAACATTTTACATTTCACCAGCAATGTATAGTGTTTTTTTTCAGTTTTAAGTAGTTATTATGTAATATACTGTAGATCAGTATCGTGGGAGACAAAAATGATAGTCTCCTTTAGTAAGTGAAGGTGGTATTTTACTATTTTTTGTGAGCGTGCTGGTCCTGGAATTTGTTTGTTTTTTTTTTTTCTTTGGTCGGCCGTGGGGCTTGAACTCTGGGCCTGGGCACTGTCCCTCAGCTCTTCAGCTCAAGGCGAGCGCTCTACCACTTGAGCTACAGCGCCACTTCCGGTTTTCTGGTGGTTTATTGGAGGTACGAGTCTCACGGTCTCTCCTGCCCGGGCTGGCTTTGAACCGCGATCCTCAGATCTCAGCCTCCTGAGTAGCTAGGATTACAGGTGTGAGCCACCAGCACCCGGCTGGTTCTGGAATTTGAACTCAGGGCCTGTCACCTGAGCTGTTTGTGCTCCAGGTTAGCATTCTACCACTTGAGCCAGAGCTCCACTTTTGACCTTCTGGTAGTTATTTGGAGATGTGAGCGTCACAGGCATTTCTTTACTTCCTGGGCTGGCTTTGAACCATAATCCTCAGATCTCAGCCCCCTGAGTGGCTAGGATTACAGGTGTATGAGCCATTGGTGCCCAGCTCACTATGGTTTTTGATCTTTATTTCTTCCTGTCATCTTTTCAGGTGGTTACTGACCATTTGTCAGTCTTTTTTTTTTTTTAAGTGTCTGTTCATGTCTTCTGCTTCTTGTTGAGTTTTAGGAGTGTTTTATATATTTGGAATGCAACTGTCTTATCAGATAGATGACTTGAGAATATAATCATTTTTGGATTCTGCATATGCAAACTTTCCTACTCATTAAACATTTTTTGTGGTCTCTAATCTATATTCTGTCTTCATGAGTTTGCCTATTCCTTTTTTGTTGGTGATAGTGGTCAAGAGGTATGAACTCAAGGCCTGGAGACTGTCCCTGAGCTCTTTTGATTAAGGCTACCACTCTACCACTTTGAGCCACAATGCCACTTTGGTTTTCTGGTGGTTAATTGGAGATAAGAGTCTCACATAGGTTCCTGCCCTGGTTGGCTCTGAACTGCTATCCTCAGATCTCGGCCTCCTGAGTAGCTGGGACTACAGTCATGAGCCACCAGCACCTGACTAACATTTCAAATGTGTTACTGTATACTACTTATCTTTGTGTTACTACTCAGGGCCACTGGAGTCATTCCTGCCCATGGTCAGAATGGCAAACAATTTAAGTTGCCCAGTATGCACTGTCTGGCTGAGGTAAGGCCCAGTGACGCTGTTTTTCTTGTTCCAGCTTACATGCTGTAAGGAGGCACCTTTTTGCAGTTGTCTTAAGTGTCATGTTTTCTGTAGTTGTGCTTATTGGTGGTGATTTCATTGTCCCCAAGTAGTGCTGAAGTGCTATTTAGTGTTCCTAAATACAAGAAGTCTATCTTATACAGAAAATATGTCAGATAGGAGTTAGAGTGTAAGCATTATGTTAATTAGTCAACAGTATATGTTAATTAAGTTAACTTTATACAGAAACACATAAAACAAGGCTAGACACTGATTGACTGATGGTGACCAGAGGCGCCCCAGATTAGCTCTGGGCGTATTTATTATTTCTAATTCAGTGTTCATAGAGCCTTTTATAGACAGTCACTATGAACAATGAAAATTGGTTGGCTGGGCGCCAGTGGCTCACGCCTGTAATCCTAGCTACTCAGGAGGCTGAGATCTGAGGATTGAGGTTCAAAGCCAGCCTGAGCAGGAAAGTCTGTGAGACTCTTATCTCCAATAAACCACTAGAAAACCGGAAGTGGTGCTGTGGCTCAAGTGGTAGAGCACTTGCCTTGAGCTGAAGAGCACAGGGACAGTGCCCAAGCCCAGAGTTCAAGCCCACAACAGACAAAAAAAAAAAAAAGGTTGTATTTTTGCTTTCTCGATAACATCCTTTGGTATACAAAACATTTTAATTTTGCTGAGGTCTTAATTTATTTTTCTTGTTGCTTATGCTTTTGGTGTCATATCTAAGAAGCCATTGCCAAATCCAAAATCTGGAAGAGTTACCTGAGTACTTCCTTTTTCTTCTTCTGCTCCTGTATGTAGGTTGTAACCTGTTCAAGTCATTTTTGTATGTGTATGAGGCAGGAATCCCAGCTTCATAATTCTGCATGTGTTACCTCTGTTGAAATAATTATCTTTCCCCCCAGTCCCCATTGAATGAACCTTAGCAGCCCTTGTCAAAAATGAATTCCAAGCTGGGTGTTAGTGGCTCACACTTGTAACCCTAGCTATTCAGGAGGCTGAGATCAGAGAATTGAGGTTCAAAGCCAGCCCAGGCAGACATATCCTTGAGACTTGTATCCCAGCCCAGGCAGACATATCTTTGAGACTTGTATCTCCTGCAAAAAGCCAGACATGAAGGTGTGGCTCAGGTGGTAGGGTACTAGCCTTAAACAAAGAAGCTTAAGGGGTTCAGGAAATGGAACAAGAGGATTTTTCTGTTACTGTTTTTATTTTTGTATTTTTTTTGTTCCTTTATCTGTCTTTGGGAAAGTAACAGGGGCACAGAAACGGAAGGACAAAGGGAACAAATACAGCAGTGGTATTCACTAGCTCCTAGGTTGAAAATGAACTGTACAATTAGGAGTGGGGGAATGGGAGGTGACACAGTCCCAAGAGAAATGTATTCATTACATAACTTACATAACTGCAACCCTTCTGTACACAATCAACTCCATAATAAAAAAGTTTTAAGCTTAAGGGACAGCACCCAGACTCTGAGTTCAAGCCTCAGATCCAGCACTAAATAATGAAGACTAAAGAAATAGGCAATACCTCAGAATGGAAGAGGATGGAAATTCCAAGAACAATCTGACTTAAAAAAAAAAAAAAGCTACCTCTACTGTTTGAGACAGAAGAGTCTTGCTGCATAGCTCATACTGACCTGAATGGCTCCATGGTCTGCCCCAGCCTGCCAGTTAGGGAATCACAGGAGTACACCCCCATGCCCAGGGGTGGAGCAAGATTTTGGAATAAACATTATGTGAACCTCTTGCTATCTGATAGGCACTTTGTGTTAGTCAATGCCTATTTCACAAATTGGGTGGCATAGCTGGTAGATAGGGATTATGAGACCTTCAATATTCTGCAATACTGCCTTTGACTTGGCAGTTCTTCAACCTTTTCCTATAATCCTTCAAGCTTTTCCTAGTATTATATTGTTGTTGGGAAAATGAAAAATACATTTTCAAAAATTTGCTTTTTAAAATGCACTTCCCTGATGAATTCATCAGTAGATCATGGCTGTCCAGGGGGACCAGTGGGGTAAATGGGCTGAAGAGTATAGGATGGGGAGTAGTTGTCCCACAAATGAGTTCTGAAACCTGGGAGCAGTGGATCGGATTTTCCAAGAATCTTGACAGGTGGTTAATAACTAGAGAGAGTTAGGAAAAACAGAAAAATGGGGGGGGGGAAACTATGGCCCACTGTGAAACACGGTCCAATAAGACTGAATTGAGAACAGTATTTTGTCCACCATCTCTTAATTGCCAGTTATCAATGAATGTCTTCAAAGTCTAAAAATTCCAGTAAATATTAATCTTAGGATATGGAGATTTGATGTTTTTCTCCAAGCAGAAGAAATTTTCCCTGATCAAGCCCCTAAATTTCCATGTCTTATGTGTTATAAATGCATGTAGGAGTCTGGTTCCCGTTTCAGGCGCCGTGTCTCTTTCCAAACTCCAATTTATTTCCCAGCTCTGTAGTCACGTGATAACTGCTTTGGTGCAAGGTCATTTAACTACTTCAGCCCAGTATCTTCATTTACAAAGTGGGAATGGTTGTGCCTTTCAGAAGGTTGTTAAAACAAATATGCAAAATAAAATGCTGCTAGGCACAGGTGGCCCACGCTTTTCGTGGTTCCAAGTCAGCCCGGCAGGAATGTCCATGAGACTCTTCAATTAACCACCAAAAGCCAGAAGTGGAGCTGTGGCTCAAGTAGTAGACTGCCAGCCTTGAATGAAAGAGCTCAAGGACATCGCCCAGGCCCTGAGTTCAAGCCTCAGGGCAGGAACAGCAAATATACTTACTGTGGTTTAAAATTTGGTGTGTGTGTGTGGGAGGATCGGGCAGTGGGGGACGTGGGAGGGGTATAGGAAGGGATGGGAAGGGTAAACAAAGGAGGAGGAGGCAACAATGCTTGATAAAAAATGCACACGTTATCTTGCCCATGTAATTGTAACCCTTCTGTACACTATTTTCACAATTAAAAAAAAAAAAGGACTTAAAAGCCCGGAGCCTGTAGTGACTCACGCCTGTAATCCTAGCTACTCAGGAGGCTGAGATCTGAGGATCAAGGTTCAAAGCCAACCCGAGCAGGAAAGTCCGTGAGACTCTTATCTCCAATAAACCACCAGAAAACCGGAAGTGGCGCTGTGGCTCAAGTGGTAGAGCGCCCACCTTGAGCTGAAGAGCTGAGGGACAGCGCCTAGGCCCAGAGTTCAAGCCCCATGACCAACCAAAAAAAAGTACTCAAGAATTTGGGGCAGCTATCCTGACACCAGGGCAATTCTTGATGCAATGCAGGTAAGGAGAAATCAAGACATCAGTCCTGGGCCGGGAAATCTGTGGTCAGAGAAACAGCTAGGTTCAACTTCCCTTCCCCAAAAGCCACTGGCCACGTCCAGCGCGAGGACTACAACTCCCAGCATGCCTCGCGGCGGCGTCGGTACGTCCCTTCCCCCCGCTTCCGGGCCGGCCGCACGCGGGCGCCGCCTACTCTCCAGGCTGTGCGCCCGCGCGCCATGGATGCCGGGTGCTGGGTGGTCGGCGGCGAGTTCGAGGACTCGGTGTTTGAGGAGAGGGCAGAGCGGCGGCGCGGGCCGCCCGCGCCCTACGTCGCCAAGCGCTGCGAGCCGCAGGTGAGAGCGGGCCGCTTGCCTCGCGGGACCCTTGCGCCCGGAGCCTGAGAGCGGAGCCCGGCTGCGGGGCCGGGGTCGAGGCCGCGCCTGGAGTGCCCGCAGCCCCCCGCGCACCCCGACTGCACATCCTCGGCGTCCCCGGCCCGACGGCCGCCCCGCGGCCCGCCCGCTCACCCGCGGGTCGGTGGAGCAGTTACCGGGCGCAGGCTCCACGCCTGAGTCCCCCTTCCAACGAAACGTCTTTGACTGCGCTCTCCACCCAGGGATCTTAACCGATGCCTAACCGGCTTCAAAATAGGGGCGTCGTGATGGTTCTAAGTTAATAGGATAGTTGTGAATCCGTCTTTTGGGGTTCACAGTTATGGCGGGAATAAAATGAGATAATGCGTGTGAAATACCTCGTCCGAGGCGCAGTGCTGTATACTTACAAAGCCAGGCGCTGGTGGCTCACACCTTTAATCCTAACTACTCAGGAGGTTGAGATCTGAAGGAGCTCTGCCAGCCAGGGCAGAAGAATCCTTGACACTGCTGGTTCATCTGCAGTTGACCAACAAAAAGTTGCAAGTGGAGGTGTAACTCAAGTGGTAGAGCACCAGCCTTGAGCAATAAAAGGCAAGTGGAGATGGAGATCCTGCCTTCAGGCTCCAGTTCTGGCGCACACACACACACACACACACACACACACACACACACACACACACACCCAACCAGCCAAAGAAAAGTAAAACACGTTTAAAGCTTTATGTGTAATGTATTTGCTATATGAATATGACAAAACCCAACTCAACTCCCAAACTCAACGGTTTATCCGAGCCTTGTTGGTTTTACTAGTGTAAAGCTAGTCCCAGCCTGCTTGGGACAATCAGGGATTTGCCCAGTCTCTACATTCCCTCCCTTATTCGTGGGTTCTTCCAGCCTTCCTCTTATCAGAGAGGGTATTGCAGGGTATCAGCTGCCTGCATGCAGAGCACACAGGTTGTGTGAGAGAATAAAAGTAATCAGCCTGTGTTGCTTTCTCATTTCCCAGTGGGATGGTGAAAACTGGATGGAGGCCATAGGTTGTAGCTGAATGGCTGATCTAAGCGTCCCATGCAGCATGTGACTCCACAGCAGTAGAATACAAAGGACAATCAAGGGTCAGGTACATGGTGTTGAGTGACATTGGAGGGGTGGGGGGAGAGTAGAGAAAAACTGACTTGTGTCTTTCTCCACTCCATGGATCAGGCTAAGAGAGAAATGGTTTTGTAAAGTTAACCGGGGCCTTGATGCTCAGGTGGCTTTTAGAAGTAGCCCCTAGCAAGACCTGGCATTACTTGTGGCTGCCTGGGGAACTGTAGGTAGGAGGATCATGGTATAATGCCAGCCCCAGACAAAATGTGAGACCATGTCCGAAAAGTAACTAAAACAACAACAACAAAAAAGGACCTGGAGAGGAGGCTCAAGTGGTAAAGCATCTTCCTAGCAATTGCAGAAGCCCTGAGTTCAAATGCCAGTACTGCCAAAAAGAAAAAAATTAGAGCCAAACTGTTATGATAGGCGAATCAAGGGAGATGTGCTTGGATCAGGAGTATTTAGAGATAGAATTTCTTTAGCCTCATTGTGTTGTACTGTGAGTAAAAGGGAGCATAAGATCCTCCTTTGGAGCTGAGTATCTGCACACACACACTGCCCTTTCTCATACCATGTGTGCATCTACGTATATATTTATTCAGTGGTTTCATGAAGAAACAGAGAAGAGTGATGATGAAGTTCTGACTCTCAAGAAGTTCCGCGGGGACCTGGCCTACCGACGGCAGGACTATCAGGTAGTGTGAATGTGTTCTTGAAATGGGCTCCTGTTGCATCAATTCTAGTTCATCGAAGAAGCAGTGTGCTAAGTGATGAGTGTTTTGTTTGTGAAGATAGTTTAATCTCAGACACCTCCCCTGACCCCAAATTGCTGTCCTTTTTCTTTTCTATTCTTTTTTTTTTGTCTGTCATAGGGTTTGAACTCAGGGCCTGAGCACTGTCCCTGAGCTCTTCAGCTCAAGGCTAGCACTCTACCACTTGAGCCACAGCGCCACTTCGGGTTTTCTGGTGGTTAATTGGAGATCAGAGTCTCACGGACTGTCCTCCTAGGCTGGCTTTGCACTGTGATCCTCAGATCTCAGCCTCCTGAGTAGCTAGTGTTACAGGTGTGAGCCACCGGTGCCTGCTGCTGTCCTTTTTTCTTGTGGCTCTGCGATTTGTTTCCTATAACACCTCCTATGTGCTGGCCTCCAGCAGACATCTCTCAGCACACAGCATGGAAGAAAAGAGAACAAACCAGTAGGGACGAGGTGGCTTTATCTGTGTATCTGGTTTCCTCTTCCTGTAAACAGGAGACTGAGCCTGGGCTGTTTGGCTCCAGAAAGTTCTGGCTCCTCCCTGACAGGTGCTTTTCATGAGTATAGTCATTAGATCCCAGACCATTCTGTCTCTGCCTCTTAGAAAAATCGTTCGCTGGGTACTGACGGTATACGCCTGTAATCCTAGCTACTTAGGAGGCTGAGATCTGAGAATCACAATTTGAAGCCTTTCAAGATGAGCCTAGTGACTATTTTATGTATGTGTGTGCTGGTCCTGGGGCTTGGGCTCTGTCCCTCAATTCAAGGCTAGTGCTCTACCACTTGAACCACAGCTCCACTTTCTAGAGACTCTGATCTCCAATTAGCCAGCAAAAATCTTGAAAAGGAAGTATGAATATGTAGCAATGTCAACCTTGGGTAAAAAAGCCTCAAGAGCAGTTGGAGGCATGGCTCAATTGGTAGAGCACTACGTATTGAGTGAAAGTGGTAGGTACCAAGTTCAAATCCCAGTCTCAGAAAGAAAAAGCCTCAAGAGGTCCTGAGTTCAAGCCCCAGTACCAGCACAAGAAAAGAAAAATACTTCTGACTAAAGTATCAAGTACATGACTTCCACCTAGGAAAATTCTCTCTACTGAATCCTTTCCCATGTTTTTTCTTTTCTTGTTTGTTGGTCTTTTAACAAATAATTGCCAGAAAGCACTGCAGGAGTATTCTAGTATTGCGGAACGATTGTCCTCTACCAATCTTGCTGTGAAAAGGGACGTCCAGGAAGGCCAGGCACGGTGTCTGGCTCACTTGGGAAGGCATGGGGAGGCACTGGAGATCGCTGCGGATTTGGTGAGTTCTTCCATGGCTTGTTTTCATATGTTTTGCCTCTTGGGGTTTGAACTCTGGGCCTGGGCGCTGTCCCTGTGCTCTTCTGCTCATGGCTAGTGTTCTACCACTTGAGCCACAGCACCACTTCCAGTTTTATGGTGGTTTATTGGAGAAAGGGGTCTCACAGACTTTCTTGCCTGAGCTGGCTTTGAGCCTCGATCCTCAGATCTCACCCTCCTGAGTAGCTAAGATTACAGGAATGAGCCTTAGGCGCCCACCTTATTTTCTTAGACTCTTATTAGCTTTATTTCCAAATATCTTTATTTTTTTAATTTCCAGAATTTGTAGTATTTCTGTAAGTTACAAAAACATGACTCAATACCATCCCAAGCTTGGCCTTGGTATCATCCTTTTTATTTACTTTATTTATATTTGTGCTGATCATGGGGCTTGAACTCAGAGCCAGGGCATTGTCCCTGAGCTTTTTTTTTTTTCCCTAAAAGCTAGCACTCTATCACTTGAGCCACAGCTCCACTTCCAGCTTTTTGCTGGTTAATTGGAGATAAGCATCTCATGGACTTCCTGCCTCGCTGTTTTCAAAATGTGACCCTCAGATCTCAGCCTCCTGAATAGCTAGGATTGCAGGCATGAGCCACCAGCGCCTGGCTCCTTTTTATTTTTTATTTTATTTATTTTTTTTGCCGGTTGTGGGGCCTAAACTCTGGGCCTGGGTGCTGTCCCTCAGCTCTTCAGCTCAAGGCTAGCACTCTACCACTTGAACCACAGCACCACTTATGGCTTTTTCTGTTTATGTGGTGCTGAGGAATCGAACCCAGGCCCTCATGCATGCAAGCCAAGCACTCTACCACTGAGCCACCTTCCTAGCCCCTACTTTTTATTTTTAAATAAGACTTGCATAATTCTTTTTTTTTTAATTTTATTTTATTTGTGAACATACTGAAGACTTGCATAATTCTTTAAGAGCCTCAGAAAGACAGTTCTTTGTAATTGTGGATTCTGTTTGCTTGGTTTTAGATTTAGATATTTATGGTTTACTTTGCTTGATATTTGCATAAGTTTGATAGCAGAGTTAGTCTAAATTGGCCAGTCCTTGTATATGATGAGTTTTCTTTTCCAAAGGGAGCTGCTGAGCTCTGTGGACTGATCATGAGGCCTGTGGGTGACCGGAAGTCAGCCTGCAGCCCATGCAAATGAGCCTGCATCTCCCTGCATCTCATTAACTGGGAGGAAATCCTCACCTTGGTCAGCCCCGCATCTGGCCCCAGCGTCTTCATTTTTATGTAGAAAATGTTTTGCATCTTAAGGGTTTCTTTTACCTTCTTTTTTTCTCCTCAGGAAAATAAAGCAACTAACACAGACCACTTAACCACGGTGCTCTACCTCCAGTTTGCTATTTGTTCAAGTTTACAGAATTTGGAGAAAACAATTTTTTGCCTACAGAAACTGATTTCTTTGCATCCTTTTAATCCTTGGAGCTGGGGGAAATTGGCTGAGACTTACCTGAATCTGAGGCCAGCATTTTCAGCGTCATTTACGTCATCTCGCACACAGAACCGTTTCATCTTACAGGGCGTAACTGTCACGCCTGCCTTCTCAGGAAAAGACCATTTGCCTTATTTTCCTGAGCCCGGGCCTGAGAGCTCAGCATCTCCCAGGGAAGTGAGTGGCAGCGGGAGCCAGCAAGCTGAGATCACACCTAGAAATGGTCCCACCTGCGCAGCAGGAGGGGGAGCAGCCGGGTGGACAGAGGCTCAGGTGAAAGCCTGTGCCTCTTTGATCCGAGCCAGGTAAGCAGAGCCAGGTAAGCCGGGTGTGGAGGTGCCCACACCTGAGCTCAGTTTAGTCTTCAAAAAATCTTCTTAGGAGCTGGGCACCGGAAGCTACTTATAATCCTAGCTACTCAGGAGACAGATCTGAGGATCGCGGTTCAAAGCCAGCCCAGGCAGGAAAATCCATGAAGACACTTTATTTCCAGTTAACCACCAGAAAACTGGACGTGGCACTGTGGCTCAAGTGGTAGAGCACTCACTGAAGAGTTCAGCTGAAGAATTAAAGGATAGCGTCCAGGCCCACGACCAAAAAAAAAAAAAATCATATTAGGTACTTGCTATATGTTTTTTAATTTTTTCCTGTGACCCATTTGGAGCCCTTTGAACACATGCCATTTCTGTGTGTGAAATTTAGAAACATCTATGTTCAAGAATGTTTTATCCAAGCTATAGGATGAAAGAAAATCCTTGCCAGCTATTCATTAAGTAAATGATTACTGTCCCAATTTTACAAAAAGCCCAAGAAAAGAACTCCAGAAGAACAAATCCTCCAATATTAAATGAGCAGCTTCATGGAACCAATAATTCTCTGAAGAAATACCCATGGCTAGGGCTGGGAATGTGGCTTAGTGGTAGAGTGCTTGCCTAGCATGCTTGATTCCCTGGGTTCCATACCTCAGTACCACATAAACAGAATGGGCCAGAAGTGGCACTGAGGCTCAAATGGGACAGAGCCTAGGCCTTGTGGTCAAGCTCTAGGAGAGGCACAAAAACGAAAAGAGGGTACACATAATAAGTTCTATAATTTATAAGAGAAGAAACAGAAACTCATGAAAATGTAGAGATTATTTTTTCACATAAAGAAGCTGAGAAATATTTTTTGTGCCAGTGCTGGGACTTCACCGCAGGACCTCCTGCTTTCCCTGTGGCTCTTTCACTCAAGTCTTAGGCTTTATCACTTGAGCCACACCTCCACTTCTGGCTTTTTGCTGAGTAATTGGAGGTAAGAGTCTTGGATTTGTTTGTCTGGGCTGGCTCCAAACCTCCATCTTCCAGTTTGTCTCGCTCATTCTGTAATCTGCCTGGAAGGCACGTGGTGTAGAGGAAAGCACATCCCACAGGGACAGAGGAGCTGGTGTGGAAGAGTCTCACAGTCTGGTGTGAACACGCTGTGGTGGGAGCACAGGGGAGCGCAGGGAACAGGAAGGAGAAGTAGTACTTGTAGTCGCACTGTCTCGGTGGCAGATGTGTCTCTGCTAGTGTGCTGTTGCTATAACGGAAGACCACAAACTGGACAACTTATCAAAAAAAGGAGTTTATTTCTTGGACTGGTAGAGTGCTTGCCATGAGCAGAAAGAGCCAAAACACGAGCATAAGGCCCTGAGTTCATGTCACGGTACTGGCGCATGCACACGCACACACACACGCACGCACGCACATGCACCACATGAATAAAGACTACGTATAGCCAGGAAAATCACTTCAGTACTATTTTCTATGGCCGGCATGGAAATGTCATTGAGTGCAGGCACCCTAGGAGCGAACCCAGAATGCCGGGTGGCAGGTGTCTGCCTAGAAGCCTGTTCTTACACTGTATGTTCTCTGTGCCCAGATACTTGCCTGCCGCAGGCAGCTCCTTTGTGGCATTGCTTCTAACGTTGTGAGGAGTTGGTTCTGAGTGTTGGGGAAGATGACTCTCCGGTGGGAACATCGGTTTGTTTGGAGCAAGGAGGTGTCGGGATGTGAGCAGACCCTACCTAATAAGCCAGCCCTGGGCAGACCTCCGCGTGCCCGGCCTGACCCAGCCCCCACTGTTGGCCTGCAGTGGAGCTGCACCTTAGCACATTGACTCTTGCGACTTCCTGTGTTTGCAGGCTCTTGCTTCAGTTCACCCAGTCGCAGCAGATCTCCTTCGCTTTGGAGAGGAACCTGAGGACCCAGCAAGAGATTGAAGAGCAGCTAAAAGGATTCAGCCTTGGGGAGGACACCCTGCAGTTGATCACGGAGGTGAGGCGGTCCCCAGGTTGACAGAGATACTTTGCCTGGCTCCTGTACCATTTCCTCAAAGTCTCACCACTCGGTAGTTACCAAAGCAACCCCTTCTCCATCCTCCCTGCCATGTGTGATGGCAGGGCCTACCCTTCCTGTGCTTGTCAGCACTACTCAGCACCTGCCTGCTTGAGCACCCTAAGTGCTGAGTGTTAAGTGGTAGTTTGTACACTTGCCCTCTCCTCAGCTGATGGCTGAGGTTGGGACAGCCGGAGATCAGCTTTTTAGGGGCTCTGCTGATCTACCCACGGAGGGCCTTCCTGAGAGCCTGTATCATCCCCATTCCTAGATTTCTTCTCTCTTTTCCCTTCCCCCAGCCCTTCCTCACCATCCTCTTCTCTACCTTCCCCTTGCCTCCCTTGCAGGAAAATTCTGAGTTGTGGCTACATAGTAAGTTCCAGGCCAGACGAGCCACAGAGCGAGACCCTGTCTTAAAAAAAAACAAAAACAGGTCTGGGAAGGTGGCTCAGTGCTTGCCTTGCATGCATGAGGTCCTGGGTTCAATTCCTTAGCACCACATAAACAAAAAGCTGGAAGTGGCATTGTGGCTCAAGTGGTAGAGCACTTCAGAGCTGAGGGACAGCACCCAGGCCCAGAGTTCAAGCCCCATGACCAACAAAACAAAAAACAAAAAAAACACAAAAACAGCCAGGCACCAGTGGTTCACACCTGTAATCCTAGCTACTCAAGAGGTTGAGATCTGAGGATTGTGGTTTGAAGCTAGCCCAGGAAAGTCCATGAGACTCTTTATCTCCAGTAAACTTAGAAAAAGTTGAAGTGGCTCTATAGCTCAAGTGCTAGAATGCTTGCCTGAGCACAGAGTCTCAAGGACAGTGCCCAGGACCGAGAGTTCAAGCCCTAGGACTGGCAAAAAAAAAAAGAAAAACAAAAACTTGTCTGTGTTTGATTTTTACTATAAAATACCAATTTTATATAATTTGACATAATATTATTTCTTTTATAATTTTCAATTTAATAGGTTAGAAGATCTAGCTATTATGTAGCTACACATATATTTCATAAATGATAGTATTTTATAAATATTAATGCTTATTTCTTTGATTGCTATTAAACCAGGTTTTGTTGTTGCTATTGCTTTGTGATGGTATTGGGACCTGAATTCAGAGCTTTGTGCTCTCTGCTTTTTTGCTAATGCTGGTGCTCTGCTACTTGAGCCCTGTCTCCAGTCTGAGTTTTGTTTTGTTTTGAATGCTGGTACTGGGGTTTGAACTCAGGGCCTCAGTCTTGTGAGACAAGTGCTCAACCACTGACCCATGACTGCTGTCAAGATAAATCAGTTTTTTATTGACCATTTGTATTTTGTGAAATGCCTGAGCACTGTCCCTCTGCTCTTCAGCCCAAGGCCAGCGCTCTACCACTTGAGCCACAGCGCCACTTCCAGTTTTCTGGTGGTTAATTGGAGATAAGAGTCTCATGGACTTTCCAGCCAAAACTGGCTTTGAACTGGGATTCTCAGATCTCAGCCTCCTGAGTAGCTAGAATTACAGGCATGAGCCACTGGTGCCCAGCTCCTTTTGGGATCTTTTGACATGGAAATTTAATACATATACATGTATATGTTTATTTATTTATATGGTGAAGATATTTTGATACTCATAAATATTAATACTAGCCTAACCTCTTTTTGGAATTTTTAAAAGACTTTTATTATCTTTAAGTAGTTGTACAAAGGAGTTGTCATTCAACAAAGCAGTTTATTGTGAATACAATACATCTTGAATTTTTTTAAAGATTTTAATGTTATTCCTACCCATGTACTTTTACATGGGGGTCTCACTGCTTGCTCCAGGATAACCTAACTTTCAGTTTCCCAGATAGCTTTTTTTTTTTTTTAATTCGCTTATGTAGCCTAAGCTGGCCTTGGATTTGTGATCCTCTGGCCTCTGCCTCCACTTTCCAAGAGTTGGATTTAACAGCATGGACCAACCTCCCAGCACTAGTAGCTTTTTTTTTTTTTTCTTGGATTTGTGATCCTCTGGCCTCTGCCTCCACTTTCCAAGAGTTGGATTTAACAGCATGGACCAACCTCCCAGCACTAGTAGCTTTTTTTTTTTTTTTTTTTAAAGAATGCTTTTTGGTGTTTGATCCAAGATTTAAAAATACCTAATTTCATTGATGCCATCAGTTGTAAGGCCTGCCATTATTTGATGTGCCACTAAGGGAAAAATAAGGTGCCATTTACAGTATGACTTACCAGTGTTAGGTTTCAGAGACACTGAAGGGATACAATGATAAAAAATTCCTTTAGATCTGATGAAATAATGCTTTAATAAATACCCCTCATCTCACTGGAAGTTTCCTAAAAAAAAAAGGTAATCTGTGATGATTCATACCTGCAGGAAACGATCCTGTTTCTAACTAGAGTTGTCATGAACACTTTAGATCTTTGGGTTGGCAAGAGCCATAGAAATCTAGTCTAAAACCATTTGGCAAAGTCTCTTCCCAACATCCAGCTGGACAGACATGTAGCTCATGCCACATGTGTGACATGTTTTGGAATGTAGTTTCAGTCCACCATCATTATCAAAGGTGGAGCTGACTGCTGAGTGGGTTCAAGTATCTTTCTAGAACCTAGCTCTGTGATGATAACTCAGAATCCAGGGACTTGGCCCTGGTCTCCCCGGGGCCTGATTCTGGCCGGTAGGGAGCAGTCTTGTGCCTTCACTGGGTCTATGGTGTAGAGCCATCCAGAAGAGCGTCTTGACTTCAGAGGACTCTTTCTGCTCTTCCTGGGCTAGCGAAGGCTAGGCTTAGCAGCTTGCTACTTGAGTGTCCTTTACTTTTGTGTGGAACTTGTGGAGGTAGGACCGACCTCCCGCACCCCACCCACAGTCATAATCTACCCAAGCTGCCTGCCCTTTCACCTTTCACCAGCAGGGAGACTCTGAGTCTCCTTCTTATCAATGGAGTGTGTCATTGCTTATGGAGGTGGCTGAGTCCGAGGGAGGGCGAGACACACTGCCTCGGGACCGTGTCAGGATGAGTGGAGCACCAGCCAGCAGCTCTGGCTGGCAGCTCTTCTTCGGCATGTTGGACGGTCCTCAGCTGCTCAGCCACTGTGATGACTACCTCACGCTTCCATGCCCGCGTCTGCGCTTTCTCTCACTGGGACAGTTTCTTTCCTTTTTTTTTGCCAGTCCTGGGGCTTGAACTCAGGGCCTGAGCACTGTCCTGAGCTTTCCAGCCTAGCACTCTACCACTTGAGCCACAGCACCACTTCCCGCTTTTTCTGTGTATGTGGTAGTGAGGAATGGAACCCAGGGCTTCATGCATGCTAGGCAAGCACTGTACCTCTAAGCTACCTTCCCAGACCCTTCATTTTGTTTTTGCTTTTTCTCCTGCTACAGGTTATGGGAGAAGATATTATCCCAGAAAAAATAAAAGATGAACTTCACTCAGAGGTCAAGTGTGTGGGTCCCGAGGCCCTGGCTGCCTTGGTGCCGGCGACCTTGAAAGAATTTGAAGACAAGTGGTTTGGAAAGATCAAGAACCATCTCTGTCCTTCGGAAAATCAGTTGCACACACAAATACAGATCGTGGCTTAGCAGCAAAACCATCCTCCATTGTAAAATTGTTCTTGTTTCCTGTTTACTTCAGATAGGATCTATTGCTTAATCATGGAAAACAGCGAATTAAAGTTGAGTACTTATGTTTTATTTTTTTAATGGCTTCTCTTTGAGATTATTCTGGCTGTGTTCAGCGTTTGTTTTTTTTTTAGCTTTGTGTGTGTGTGCACACACTCTCATACTGGGGCTAGAACTCTCCTCTCCCCTCTCTCCTCTCCTCTCCCTCCCCTCCCCTCCCCTCTCCTCTCCTCCCCATCCTTTCCTCCCCTCTCCTCTCTTCCCTTTCTCTGTCTCTCCTTCGCTCTCTCTTCTGCCCTCTTTTCCCCCTCTCCTTCCCCTCCTCCCCCTCCGTGGCAGCAGCATGTAGACACAAGTGAGAACCCGGCCTCCGCTCCGCTGCCCGCGTGCTGCGGGTCAGGAAGGGGCACCAGGGAGGGAGAGGCGGCCTCTGGGCATCGTCCTCTGCGGACAGGCCGCCTGAGCGCACCGGCCCTCGCGGGACGTGCGCTCCGGGCCCAGCCGGCCCCTGCCAGCGCTCCTGACCTGGATTTCCTTTCTCCCGCTGTCTTCCTGTCTTCGCCAGGCCCGCGGGCTGTGGGCTGTGTGCTGTGTGCTCCGGCCCAGCCTCGCCTGCGCCTCTCACGCCCGGCTTTGACCCAGCCAGTTACGGCAGCTCGCCAGGGCCCGCGCAGCCCCTGCCTGCCTCAACGTCCCCTCCCTACAGAGGCTCGGCCGGCTAGGGCGCCCGTGGGCAATCAGGTGTTGGGGACGGGGCTGGAGAGCGGCCAGACTCCGCTCTCAGGCCGTCCGTCCCCTGGAGGGGCCCGCCTGCCCTCCTCCCAGGCCTCAGTGCCCCTGTCACCTTCCCCCAGTCTCTCAGACCAGTGAAGCCCGGGGCAGGGGACCACACGCACTGGTGGTCAGAGCTGCAAGTCTGTTCCCTGGCACACTCAGCCCACGCTGGAAATGTAATGAATACCTGTATCGAGCCCTCTGCGGCCGAAGGCAAGGCTGGCTCCGGGCCCAGACCTGCGGAGCCCCGCCTCCCTGCGCTGTGGCCCCGCCCCGCCCTGGCCCCGCCCTCCCATGCCTGTGGCCCCGCCCCAACTTCCTTGCCCCGCCTTCCTGCATCCGTGGCCCCGCCCCCCTGCTTCCTGGCCCCGCCCCTGCCCTCCCCGCAGACCCAGGAGGTGGACTCGAGGGCTTCCTGGGGTCTCTGCTGTTCCCATGGGGAGGAGGCGTCGCTGGGCTGGTTGGGGGCAATGGCCAAGGGCGCCGCCCGGGTCCTTCCTCCCCCTTCACCGAAGCCTCCAGCACTGTGAGGAACTAAATTCCTGTGGTCGAAGCTGCCCGACTGTGGGTAGCGCGGCCCTGGCAGCTCCCTGCCCTCGTCCCCGCCAGCCCCTGTGCATGGCCTCCCTCGCCTCCCGGCTTTGCCCCAGAAGTCAGGGGAGAGGCCTGCTTTGTGCTTCTCAGGTGAGACAAGAACCACGGGGCTCAGAGAGCCTGCAGCTTCCTCGCGAGCACCTTTGGAAGCATCTAGAAAGTCGCTCCTTAGTCAGGGCCACCAGCCTAGAAGGCCTCTTCATCTGGATCTGCAGAAAGCGCCCTCGTGTTGGGAGTCGTGGAAGGACGCGTTGGCCCCGTGTGCACACACGTGACTGGTTCTTTGGCCCCTTAGGGCCTTCCGCCCTTGGATGCCCTTTGTTGCCACCCCCTAAAGGGGAAAGAACGAGGGGGCACCCTGAGAGACCGCAAGAGGTCCCCCAGAATACACTGAACCCCGAGGAAGACAAAGCTGTGTCTTGGCTCATCCGAGTGCGCAGTGTGTACGCCCCTGACCACAAGCGGGGCGGCGCCCGTGTCCGACGTGCAGCCTTTGGAGAAGCTGCCCCGGCACTTTGGGGATAGGCCAGCAGGGCAGCAAGGGGCTTGAGTGGGGCTGTGGGTGACCCCTCCAGCTCTGCGGAGGTCACCCCAGCGTGCGAGCCTCCGCCCGCCTCCCGGTCCGCTCAGATGGGAGCCCGGACGGCTCACTTGGTGGGACCGCAGCGGTGCTCTGTTCTGCCTGGGGGCCACAGAGATGCTCTGGGCTGTTGCTGGGCAAATGGAGCAACGAGGTCAGTGTTGTGTGAGAACCGATGAACGCAACAGATGGTGTGGAGCGGACTCTAGGACCTGGGAGCATGAAGAGTCAGTTTCTGGTCCAGTCAGTGCTGCCCCACTGTATGTGGGGTCTGTGATCTCCAAACCCTTGTTGGAGGATGCACCTGGCCATGGGTAGAATGCACTTCCATTGCTATCCATGGACACGACAACCTTATCATTTCTCCTTTTTTTTTGGTGTTGGTCGTGGAGCTTAAACTCAGACCCTGGGCTCTTTTGTTCAGAGCTAGCACTCTACCATTTTGAACCATAGCTCCACTTCCCATTTTCTGATGGTTAATTGGAGATAAGAATCTCAGGGATAGGGGCTGGGAAGGTGGCTCAGTGGTAGAGCATTGCATGCCTGAGGCCCTGGGTTCGATTCCTCAGCACCACATAAGCAAAAAAAGAAAAAAGCCGGAAATGGTGCTGTGGCTCAAGTGGTAGAGCGCTAGCCTTGAGCTGAAAAGCTGAGGGACAGTGCCCAGGCCCAGAGTTCAGGCCCCATGACCGGACCCCCCCCCCAAAAAAAAAAAGAATCTCAGGGATTTCCATGCCCAGGCTGGCTTTGAACAATGACCCTCAGATCTCAGCCTCCTGAGTAGCTATGATTACAGGTGTGAGCCACTAGCATCTGGCTTCTATCTTTTCTCCTGTTCTTTCTAGTGGTGTCACCGTGGGTCCCTCCCCGGTGACTTTGGGTTCCAAAACAGAAAGCTGTGTGGCAGGGAGCATGGGCGGTGCTCAGGTGCCATTGTAGAGTGTTGCTCTGTATTTGAAGGACAGACTCCAGCAAGCAAGCTCCGCCAGAGGAGGTCCTGATTATAACCTGGAGTGGAATTAAACATGGCATGGGACCAGGTGGGATAGCTTTTAAAATCTGTTCACGGTCTGGTCTGGCTTTCTACCACCCCACTGCCAGGACAACCACCATTCCCTGGGGGAAGTGCTGGTTTGGGAAATAAGCTCAAGGTCACCTCCAGTCAGTATGTCCCAGCCTCAGGTCCAAAGGGTTAGAATCTGGACCATGGTGCAAAGGTAAATGCTCCGCAGCTCAGAGGCTTAAATGATAGATGCTCATTTCTTGTGTGCTGAGGCTGAGGCTGGGGCTCTACTACTTGAGCCACAGCTCTACTTCTGGAATTTTGGCAGTTTATTAGAGATAGAAGCATCACGTGGATTTTCCTGTGCCAGCTGGTTTTGAACCATAATACTGAGATCTCAGTCTCTGAATGACTAGGATTCCAGGCATGCATGAAGCACCAGTGCTGGGCTTAGTTCTTGTTCTTTTTTTTTTTTTTTTTGGAGGGGGGTCTGGTCATGGGGCCTGAACTCTAGGCCTGGGCACTGTCCTTCAGCTTTTCAGCTCAAGGATAATGCTCTACCACTTGAGCCACAGCGCCACTTCCGGCTTTTTTCTTTTTGCTTATGTGGTGCTGAGGAATCGAACCCAGGGCCTCAGGCATGCAAGGCAAGTGTTCTACCACTGAGCCACCTTCCCAGCCTATTAGTTCTTGTTCTTATTACATGTCCATTGCAGCGCAGGAGGGCGGAAGTTGGGATTTAGTTGTCAGTGGTCACGGAAGGCCCAGGACAGATGGAGAAGGTTCTTTCCATATGGCAAGCTGCACCCAGGCTCCCCTTGACCCTGAGGCCTCCAACCAGAGCCATACCCACCTACCTCCTAGCTGGTCAGCCACGGCCCTGCTGAGGGCCCGAGAGAGGCAGAACAGCACTTCTTACAGCGCCAGATGCTCGTCCGGCACAGAGGGGACGCTCCGGGTGGGAAGTGACCAGGCCCGGGCAGGGCTCCCAGGCCGTGGCAGGACAGGCCCCAGAATGCAGGGTTTGGGAGCTTTTGTCACTCCAGCCAGCTCGCCCTGCCTTCAACTTTCTCAAGCTACTGTGAAATCCGATTTAGAACACTCAACAGCATCTGGTGATTCTACCCTGTCCCAGGGTAAGCCAGAAATAGCAGCCTGAGGGCTGGGGCCCCATAAACCAGCAAGAACCAAGGAGTTGGCTTGTATTTTTTTCTTGTTTGTATGTTTTCTTTTGTTTTAAACTGTCAGGAACGAATAAGCAACAACAACAACAAAAAGTAAAGTGAAGTGAAGAACAGAACTTAAACAACAAAATAGAAGACAAGATGCCCCACCCTTGCCAGGAGTATTGGAAAAATGGGAATGGAGGAGTGGAGGTGCTATCACAGCTCAGGCCACAGGACAGAGGGCTCCGCGTCCTCTGCAGCAAAGGCCAGGCTCCGCAGCCAGAGCGAGGCAGCACACATGTCTGCTGCAATGACTTGTGGGTAACGGGAGGAACTCTGGTGCCACCATCTCTGGGTGGAGCAGCCCAGAGCCTAGCTCACTGCCTGCCACTCCTCTGGCTGTCACCTTGGCTGTGTGTGTGGGGAATGAATGAGAGACAGGGCTTGAGGGTTCCACATTCACTCCTGCTGGTGGGGGGGGGGGACATGCCAGATGGAGGCCCCGGAACTGGAGGCAGATGAACTCTTCCTAGTTGTGAAGGCTGCCCTGGGCCTTGCAGTAGGATCATTCCCAGACCCTAATAACTCAGGCTCTGATGGAGAGACCAGGTCCAAGGGCCTCTGGTCTAGTCCATGGCTCGCTGAAGCAAGAATCTGATTCTGTTAAACTGACATGTCCAAGTAGAACCTCTAAACTCCTCAGCTCACCCCATTCTGTTGACCAGCTTCCAGTAGCTTCACATAACTTAAGGACAGGCTCCCTGATTCACTGGGTCCAGAGAAAGCCAAGTGTTAGCATTTTCAGGGGAAAAGAACTTCTTGTAGAACCATCCAGAACGTTCCCACATTCTCTCCTGAATCCTTCCTATCGGGCTGTCTGGGGAGAGCGCCATTCCTGGGCACTAGGAAGCAGCCGTTGACTGTCCTTCAGTTACATCCCAGACCTCAGTCTACCATGGGTAAAATGTGGTGGTGGGGGGTGGGGTGCTTCTGCCCCTTCTTATTATAAGATAGAGCCTCAGGGCCCATTATCATCGAAGCTCTGGGTGATCTAGGGAAGAAGATAGGGGTTCTGGTAGCACTATCTTGTCCTCTACTTCCCTGGAACCTTCTGGAATGGGCTACAAAGGCCAAACCAGAGACAGAAACTCGGGGACTGGTGGGGGTTGACAAGTAGATGGTCTCAACCTGTAGCCCCATTCAATGCAATTAGTCATTAGGGTGAGGCCAGAAACTCGACTCCTGGCCCTGGGCCGAGCCCCTTCAGAAATGAGGGGAGACCTGTAGAAAAGGCCTCCAGGTGTGGGTCGCCCTGGGCACCAGGCCAAACTGCTCCAGCTGCAGCCGGGTGGGCCTGTAGGCCTTGAGGTTGCTGTAGATGGCGGGCGGGCTGGGGGAGAAGGGGGCCTGGGTGGCCGGAGCTCTCCAGGGGCTGTGGTAGGGCTGAAACCTGGGGGCTGCTGGGGGGTTTGGGGTCTGGGGGCTTCCCGGCCCTGAGGACGTGGACAGACTCTGGTTGTGGGGGTTGCTGCCTGTGGAGGAGTTGCTCAAGGGATTGGAGGATGTGTGCTCACTGGCAGAGCAGCTGCTGCCGCTGAGGCGGCCGTTGGGGGTGCTGGGCTGGAGGGGTGCCACTAGCCGGGGGGACTTCAGGCCCATCAGGGGTTTGGAGGAGGCGTAGAGGTGACAGAACTCCTCGTCAAACAGCTCCACCGCCTGGCCCGTGAACTTGGAGAGGATGTTCCGGTGCACGTGTCCACAGAGCCAGGAGAAGCTGAAGAGAAAGAGAAGACAGGGAAGGGGTAAGGAGAGAAGTGGGCAGGGAAGAGGGGTTCCCCCCACTACTGACCCACTATAATCCCACCTCCCCCTAGTTTCAACCCCCTGGGGGTTGAAACCCTGGCTCATACAGTGCTGATGGCTTGTGCCGGCAGTCTTAGCCACTAAGAGGCTGAGATCTGAGGATCAAGGTTCAAAGCTAGCCAGGCAGAAAAGTCTGTGAGACACTCATCTCCAATTCACCACTAAAAAGTCAGAGGTAGAGCTGTGGCTCAAGTGGTAGAGCACAAGCCTTGAGCAAAAAGCTCAGGGACAGCGCCCAGGCTTTTCGTTTTTTGGTGCCCCTGAAAAGCACCAAAAAAGAGGGGGAAAAAATCCAAGAAAACCGTGGCTGGCTATGTCACTCCCTCGGAGAGGCAGCAGCAAGCATGAGGTTTCTGGTTGCCAGGGCAACAGACACGGATCTGCCCTCAAGAGCCCCTTTCCTGACAGTCCCCAGATCAGCAAATAGCAATCAAATAAATCCCACCTAACGGGGCTCATTAACATGCTGGTAAGATGACTAGGAACAGAGGAGCTGAAGCCAGGGCCTGCCAGGGGGTTCATCTGGCAAGCAGACCCCTCCCCTCCTCTCCCTACACACTGCACAGACACAGAAGACAACAACAAGGACCCTGCAGGGCCTCTGGGCGCTATGGTGTGCCGTGAGGTACAGGACCTAAGGTCTGTCTCTTATGAGGGGCGGCACAGATGCACATCTGGTACACCAGTCAATCAACTTGCTCGTGAGTGTTCACATCAAATGAAGGATCGACCTCCGGCCTGAATAAAATTCATCCCAACAAAGCATCGGGGTCCCACGGCCTGACTCAAACCCGCGGCTCCCTTATTTTCACTTTAATAAACTTAAAAAAATAATTTTTGCTGGGCATCGATGGTTTACACCTGTAATCCTAGCTACTCAGGAGGCTGAGATCTGAGGATTATGGTTCAAAGCCAGCTTGGGCAGGAAAATCAGTGAAACTCTTATCTCCAATAAACTACTAGGAAACCAGAAGTGGCACTGTGGCTCAAGTGGTAGAGCGCTAGCCTTGAGCTGAAGAGCTGAGGGACAGCGCCCAGGCCCAGAGTTCAGACCCCACAATGAAAAAAAAAATCATTTTCAAAGCCAGGTACTAGTGGTTCATACCTGTAATTTTTGCTACTCAGGAAATTGGAATTCCAAGCCAGCGGTGGGGTCAGGGATGGGGAAAGTCCAGTAGATTCTTATCTCTGATTAGCCACAAACAAATAAAAAGGCTGGAAGTGGAATTGTGGCTCAAGTGGTAGAACACTAGCCTTGAGCCAAAGAAGCTCAAGGATAGATAGCATCTAGGCCCTGAGTTCAAGCCCGAGGACTGGTGCGGGTGTGTGTGGGGGGTAATTTTCACTACATTTCATTTCTTGCTCAATTTTGTCTCTCACGGGACAAAAGAATCTTAGCTGCATGACTTTCTAGTAACATCTCTATAGATGACAGTGTGAAGCTCTGATGTGTTTGCAGGTGAATAACTGATCACTACAGTGAGTGTGGGTCTCAAGGCTCCTGCAGGGTGTGCAGATCCGGGGTCTTTGCAAGGTCCAAGGGGGCAGGAAGGGACTGACTATGTGCGGAGTCCACTCTGCACTGAGAAGTCACCAAGCAGCGTGGTTAGCAGCTCCCCTTCCCAACGGGACCCCTGCTCCCTGCCACCGTTAGGGGGCTGCAAAAACGTGGCCCAGACATACACTGAAGCACACCCCAGGGCAGGCTGTGGGGTCCATTTAGAGATCTAGAATGCCCACAACATTCTTAAAGCGTGTGTGTGTGTGTGTGTGTGTGTGTGTGTGTAATGATTCCAATTTCAGTGAATTCTTTTCATTCTCATCTCAGACTCCTGAAAATGCAGTGACGGTGCACACAGCTCTGCGGAGAGGAGATGCCTAGAAATTCCTGGCTCCTTCCTTTGGTAAGCCAACGGTGGGGTGGGGTGCCCTGTGGGGGAGAATGGCTGGCCTGAGAGGACTGGGGTGACAAGGGGAGGGGCATTGCCTGAGCTGAGCAGAAATGAGGGACAGGCCCTCCCCAGCTTCAGTGCCAGGCCCGCCTGGCCTGGCCCCCGCCCTGGGGGTAAGTGCGCTGCTGCTGCTCCGTGGGGCTGCGCGGGCCCACACATGCCAGGATAATCCTGGGAACAAGGAAGCTTTGTTTCAACTTCTCCCTTCCAGAAGCACCAACAGGTCCAGAGATGGGAGCCCCTGTAGCTAAGCCAGGTGTTAGGGAGGGAGGCGAGGCTCACTCTGCTGTTAGGGATCCTTGGTGTGTGTTTTGCTTTAACAAAACAAGTCTAAAGATGCCCTGGCAACTTCTTAGGTCCCTGCATGACCTCTCTTATTCCCTGCTTGCTCCCCTCCATCCTCCAATCCCCCCCCTCCACACTAGGCATGCCTGTGCATGGCATGTTTTTGCTTTTATGCTCCTCTGACTTTGATTCAGGGCAATAAATATACTTTTTGGAATTATGTTTTGGTCCTCCACCCTCCACCTCCACCTTTCACTCAAAATCTCTCAGACCCTGCAGGGCCCTCACCAGTTGTCACCATGCACGCAGGTGACAGAAACTAGTTTCCCTGCGTTTTATCTTTCCACTCATCATCATAGCACATTTCCAAGTGACAGCTGTTGACAGGGAGCCTGGGTTCGCCCTCTCGCTTTCCCTGGAGGCAACAGCTGTAATACACTGTGGATGCTGGGAAGTGTGGTATTGCTCAAAACTTCGCAGCCTCATTGATGATGTTGGCGCAGGGTCTTAGAACTGAAAGTTTCTGGGAAAGAATCTATTTCTCTCTCTCTCTCTCTCTAGCTTGCTCTTTCTATCTATCTATCTGCTAGTCCTGGGGCTTGAAGTCAGGGCCTGGGTGCTGTCCCTGAGGTTCTTTGCTCAAGTCTAGTACTCTACCACCTTGATCCACAGCTCCATTTCTGGCATTATTTTTGGCAGTTAATTGGAGATAAGAATCTCATTTACTTTCCTAACCTGGCTGGGTTTGAACCACCGTTCTCAGATCTGAGAGCTAGGATTACAGGTGTGAGCCATCAGTGCCTGCCAAGATTGAAGTCCGGATTTTGTTTTGTTTTCAGCTCAAGGCTAGTGCTCTACCACCTGAGCCATAGCACCACTTCCAACTTTTTCTGCTTATGTGGTGCTGAGGAATGGAACCCAGGGCCTCATGCATGCAAGGCAAGCACTCTACCACTGAGCCACCTTCCCAGCCCCTCCAGATGGTTTTAAAGTGCAATGTATTTGGGGACAGCTGAAGGGATGGAGCTCAAAGCCACCTGCTCTGGATCCTAAATTCCCTTAATTTTTGGCTCTTTCGTCCAGTGATTCCATTTTCTCATTTCTTTGCAATGCGGCTGGTCGGTATCTCACTCAGCCCTTAGCCTTCATAAAGCTTCAGTAGGAGACACCTATAGGAGCTCACCTGTATGATCCAGACAGAACGTATCTCCAGTCTGAAATGATGAACTTCTCCTGAATTTGGCCTGAGAATTTCCTGCCTGATTTGGCACAGTACACCTCCCCTTCCACACTCCGGATAGAAATATTCTGTTGGAAGCAAAGTCAAGGGGGTCATTTACTAAGCAAGGCTTCACCTGCGCGCATTTTGGCTAGAGACTGAATATGCATTCCTCTCCACTGAAAATCTCAATATGATTGCATTGAAGGCCAGGGCTTTAGGGAGATGACTAGGTCCTGAGGGGAAGCCCTAAGGAAGATTAGTGGCCTTGTGTGATGATGGGTCCTGGAGAACTGAGAGCTGAGAGTTCTCTGCAGCTCTCCGGCACCGGCCCGTGAGGATGCAGTCAGAACACAGCCACTTATGAACAAGTTCCCTGCGGATCTCCTACAGCTGGGAAAAACGAATTCCGTAGTGTTTTTGTTTGTTTGTTTGTTTTTGTTGGTGGAGGGACTTGAACTCAGGGCCTGGGCACTGTCCCTGAGCTTTTTTGCTCAAGGCTTAGTTCTCTACCACTTTGAGCTGCAGCACCACTTCAGGTTTTCTGTGGTGATTAATTAGAGATAAGGGTTTCAGTGACTTTCCTGCCCAGGCTGGCTTTGAAGTGCAATCTTCAGATCTCAGCTTCCTGAGTAGCTTGGATTACAGGCGTGAGCCACTGGTGCCTGGCTAAAATTCCACTTTTTATAAGCCACCTGTGGTATGACATCCTGACCTAGTTGCCTGATCTAAGATGATTTGTCTTTGGAAAAAGTCCACAAAGATATTAATCAAGATGTGAACTTGTGATCTCTGCCTCGTGCGATCGTAGGCTATTTATATTTCTCTCTGACTTAATTTTCTAAATTTTCTTCATTGTCCTGCCATTGGCTGGCAGTGAAGAAAAAGGAAAAGAGGCCAAACTCAAATCCCCCCCACACACAAACACACACACACACACACACACACACACACACACACACACACGGGGCAAGGACTGAATGTCCATGAAGCCCCTAGCCACACATGCATGGACCACAAGAAGCCTGTCACTTACTTAAGGACAAGCCCCACCCTGCCCAGGCTTTATGAAAGACGGTCACCCAGCTGGGCAGAGGAATGGCCCAGAGTAGCCAGAGGGGACAGTTCTGTCAACATCCCTAGGGCACTGGGTTGTCCTATGGGAAGGTGTGACCGTGGCCCAAATCCTGGTTCTATTCCTCCCTCATCGCCCTAGCAGTCTCCCTTCCCAGTCTTCAACAGACCCCACTGAAGGCCAATGAAGCACAAGGCAGGTGAAGGGGATCTGTCTCAGGCTTTAAGCTAAGGGAGGAGGACTACTGTGGGGTCCAGTGCCCTGTGGTGAGCAGATGACAGTCAGGGGTGGCTGGAGTTCTTGATCTGTTTCCATGGTCTCCTGCCAAGAAGATGAGGCCCAGTGCATGTCAGGCAGACGCAGACAGCCAGCAGGGCTGAGGCCTGTGGCACTGGGAGGGAGGCCTAGGTCAGCACAGGGAGCGAGGGACAGAGGAGACTTCATCCTTGGGTGGGAGGGGCTACCAGAAATGGACCTACAGGGACCATCAGCTGATTGGCTGAGTCTACACAAGATCTTGAATGAGCACGGCAGGTGCGGTGCTCACGCCTGCAATCCTAGCTACTCGGGAGGTTGAGCCCTGTGGATGGTAGATCGAAGCCAGCGTGGGCAGGAAAATCCATGATTCTTCTCTGCAATTAAACACACACACACACACACCCCTTAAAAAAAGCCAGAAGTGAAGCTGTGGGTTAGCTGGTAGCGTGCTAGACTTGAGCAAAAGAAGCTGAGGGACAAACACATAGGACCTGAGTTCAAGCCCCAGGACCAGGAGTAGTGCACGCACACACATTCTCTCTCTCTCTCTCTCTCTCTCTCTCTCTCTCTCTCTCTCTCATCACACACACACACACACACACACACACACACACACACACACACACAGAACCTTGAATTAGCTACCCTCAATCAACTCTGTGTGTCTAATTAAAATCTTATCTCTCTTCCAGGAGTAGAAATAGGGAGTTCTGTTAGTTCTGACAACATCAACTTCCCTGGGACCAGAGTTGGAAATACGTGTCCTAAGGATCCAGCAGGCAGCCTGCCCAGTGAGGCACATCGCTGCTGAGAGGAGGAAAGGAGTCTGTGGCAGATTGCTGCTCATTAGATAACCCCTGTGCCCGTACACGTCCCCGCAGGCCAATGGCAGATGGGCACACTGGAATCTGACAGCCCCCTCTCGCCCTGTCACTGCTGTGTTGGAGGCTGTGTGTTCCTTACGGTGCGGCTGGGTGGAGGACAGCTCTGTAATCTACACAGGACATTGAGCAGAAAAGAATCCATTATTGTACAGCACATTGAGATGGGGCATTTGTTACCACAGCATCACCTCTCTTATCCTGACTGATACCAAATACCCTTCAGACTGTCATTACTCCCCTACCTTGAGGTGTCTGTCAGAGATCTGCACTTTGTCACACATCTCCTGGAAGAGCTGCACACCTGCCTGATCCAGCAGCACACAGACGAATACCCCGCGCTTGTTGGAAGCCTCTAGAATGTCACAGAAGATCTCCACATCCGTGAACACATCCATCAGGATGGCCAGGACCTGGGTCAGAGCAGAAGGCCCCGTTACCAAAGAAGTCAGAGCTACACGCTGACTGCCGTTAGCCAAACTTCTGAAGTCAGAGCGGGAGGGGAGGTCGGGCAGCGGAGGGGACGATGGAGAGAGCTCCAGGAAGGGACAGGAAGAACTGCAGTAGGGGGTCTTTGGCTCTGGTTCTGATGCCACCCATCCAGCCCCTGTACATCTGCTTTGTCTGTCGGCTCACTGTTGGAGGGCAGGGGGCAATGGAGAAAGGCTAAAGAAAGAGCAGAGAGGGGGACAGAACAAGCAGAGAGGAAAGAAAAATAGTCAGGATTCTCAGCTCTGAGGAGCTAGGCCTGCCAGGGTCACTCATTTTCAAGTGTTTTTTTTTCTTCTTTAAGGTCCCCGACTGGGATTTGAACTTGGTACCTTATGCTTTCACTCATGGGCTGGCATTTTACTAACTGAGCTATGCCTCCCTCCCTGTGTTCACGTGTTCCTAAACCAGATATAAAGTAGCTCAGTGGGTTGGAGAAGTCCTGCTTACTCAGCAGTCACTGTGTGATCTGTTATAGAAGAAACCAGCGGAGGGAACAGACTTCCCAAGGAAACACTGGATACCCAGCAAAGGCTTCTCTCTCTCTCTAGAGAGAGAAGAATGAAGAGAGTGAATGTGTGTGCCTGTTCTCCATGGGTCTGAACAAGAGGGACGGGGTAGGGTGGGCGCGTGGTTCAGGTGAGGATCAGTCAGATACCAGCGCTATCCAGGGAGGGCCCCCAAATACCTAACACTCTTAACACACACACACACACACACACACACTGAAAAAAAAAAAAAACTATTGGCAAAGCTGGGCGCTGATGGCTCACATCTGTAACCCTAGGATTACATCATGGTTCGAAGCTAGCCCAGGCAGAAAAGTCCCCATGAGACTCTTATTTCCAATTAACCACTCAAAAACCAGAAGTGGCGCTGTGTTCTAAAGTGGTAGAGCCCTAACCTTGGTGGGGGAGGCAGGGAGAAAGAGCTCAGGGACAGCGCCCAAGCCCTGATTCAAGCTCTACAACCAACTAACACAAAAACTACTGGCAATCTCATAGATCACCTTAATCTGACTGAACTATAATAAATGCACGTGTGCACTGCGGTGGCAACACCTCTGCGCAATGAAAAAGAAGAATGAGAGGAAAGTAAACAGGTTGTGTTGGGGAACAGGTACCAGAGGGGTGGGGGAGGACCAACAGAGAGGATGACTGTGATCAGAGTACTTTATACACGTGTGTGGAAACAGGGATGAGATTGCTCTAGAAGGAGGAGGAGGGGGAGGGAGAGTTGGAGGGGTAACTTGGATCGGGATATGGATATATGGATGTATGGAAATGTCATGATGACACCTTGCCCTGTACAAGTAACATATGCTAAAAGAACACTTCAAAAATCATGGACAGTCTCAAAAAGCTTCTGTTAATGTGAATTATGTTTTTTTGTTTTTTGGTCAGTCACGGGGCTTGAATTCTGGGTCTGGGCGCTGTCCCTCAGCTCTTCAGCTCAAGGTGAGCACTCTACCACTTGAGCCACAGCGCCACTTCCTGTTAATATGAATTATAACTATTGCTAGCTGCCATCTGAGGAACTAAAAGTGAAGAAATGGAGAGCTTTGCCACTTCAGAGTATCAGTAGTCAACCCGTTACATGGTAACAAAAAATAACAGGGCTAGTGAAAAGACCTGTATTTCGTGCATGTGTGTGTGTGTGTATGTGTGTTTGTGTGTGTGTGTTTGTATGTGTGTGTGTGTTTGTGTGTGTGTGTGTGTGTGTGTGTTGCTAGGAACCCACAGTCTCACACAAGCTAAGCAGATGCTCTATCATCAAGTAGAGACATCAGCCCTCTTGTTTTACTTTCTTTCTTTTTTTTTTGCCAGTCCTGGGGCTTGAACTTGGGACCTGGGCACTGTCCCTGAGCTTCATTTGCTCAAGGCTAGCACTCTACCACTTGAGCCACAGCACCTCTTCCAGCTTTTTCTGCTTATGTGGTACTGATGAATCGAACCCAGGGCTTCATGCATGCAAGGCAAGCACTCTACCACTGAGCCACCTTCCCCTCTTTTTCCTTTGTCTTTCTGCTCTGTTTGGAGGCTTGAACTCAGGGCCTGGGCGCTGTCCCTGAACTCTTTTGTTCAATGCCAGTGCTCTACCACTTTAGGCCACAGCTCTACTTCTGCTTTTCTGGTGGTTAATTGGAGATAAGAGTCTCATGAACTTTCCTGACTGGGCTGGCTTTAAACCACAATCCTCAGATCTCAGCCTCCTGAGTAGCTAGGATGACAGGCTCGAACCACCCAGCTTGTTCTACATTCCTGCTGATCTCTGTGATACCTGCCTTAATGGAGGCCAATTTGTCTTCTGTCTCCAGCCTTAATCTGCTGCAAGGGGCTGGCTGGGCAAAGGCAATCTGGCCTCCTGTGGACAGTGGGTTCTAAAGGGCAAAGCCTTAGCTAAGCGCTGGTGGCTCAGAACTATAATCCTACCTGCTCAGGAGGCTGAGATCTGAGGATCGCCATTGGAAGCTAGCCTTGGCAGGAAAATCCAGGAGACTCTTATCTCCAATTAACCACCAAAAAGCTAGGAGTGAAGCCATGGCTTAAGTGGTAAAGTGCCAGCTTTGAACAAAAAGTCTAATGGATAATGTCTAGGCCCTGAGTTCAAGCTCCAGTACTGGCACACATACAAAAACAAAACCAAGCACACAATGTCAGAGCCTCACAGAACTGCCAGCAGGTTTATCGACCCAACTTAACACCTGCTGCCCCATGTATAAGATACAGTATGGGGAGGGGGAGGGGGAGTGAGTGAGGAGGGGGAGGGAAGGGATAGTGGGAAAACAACAAGAGAAGTGGTAACAACGCTCAACAAGAAATATATTCGTTTCCTTACTCACTCATGTAACTGTAACCCCTCTGTACAACATCTTTACAATAAAATAAAAATTAAAAAAAAAGACAGCACAGCTGAGCGCTGGTGGCTCACGCCTGTAATCCTAGCCACTCAAGAGGCTGAGATCTGAGGACTGAGGTTCAAAGCCAGTCTGGGCAGGAACATCCATGAGACTCTTATCTCCAATTAACCCCAGAAAACCAGAAGTGGTGCTGTGGCTCAAGTGGTAGAGCGCTCGCCTTGAGCTGAAGACTCAGGGACAGTGCCCAGGCCCAGAGTTCAAGCCCCATGATCCACACACACACACACACACACACACACACACACACGCACACAAAGACATAGCACAGCTGCACCTGTGCCAGAGCCCCCATCCCTGTCCACATCTCTCCCCCAGCTCTGGTCCTGTTGGGTGGTAACAGAATTTCCCCCTCTTCTGAGACACAGATACTTCTTCCACCTCCTTCCCACCCCCTGAGCTTCTCTCTGCCTGGAATCCTTTCCCTTCCTTCCCTGCGGGGCAAACTCTTACTCAGCCTTGACTGGACTCAGGCCACCTGCTCTGAGAAGCCTGCCTTAGTCACCACCCTTCCCAGGCACAGAGAGCTGCTTCCGCTGCCTCCCTTCTTCTCTCAAGGGGAGACGTCAGGCCTGATCTCCTTCCACCTTTCCTCCTCCTCTGTCCATCTGCTTCGAAGGGCAACCTGTGGCTGCTGTTGCCATGGAAACAGGCATCCATTCCTGTGCATGTGTGCGTGCCTGTCACAGGGACATCACACAAACTCAGCCTGCAGGTGGATTCTTCTAGGGCCCAGGAAGAGGGGAATCACCCAAAAAGGCGACCTCAGCCCAGAGCCAGCGGTGCCAGCTCTTCCTTCTACTTGCCAGGAAGAGGTGGAAAACTTCCTTTGAGGTGAAAGGTTCAGGTTGGAAGTGTTGTAACGTGCTGTGTTGCTTCGAAGGCCCGAGTGGGCCCTGGAATATGGAGGAGGAGGAGGGGAACCTTTTCTTTCTTCTTTCTCTCTCTCTTTCTTTCTTTCTTTCTTTTTGCCAGTACTGGGGCTTGAACTCAGGGCCTAGACACTGTCCCTGAGCTTCTTTTGCTCAAGGTAAGCACTCTACAACTTGAGCCACAGCACCAGGCTTATTCTGTTTAGGTGGTAGTGAGGAATCGAACCCAGGGCTCCATGCATGCTAGGCCAGCACTCTACCACTAAACCACCTTCCCAGCCCAAGGGGAACCTTGAAAGTGGGAAGTAAGGAAAGGGGACTGACTCTGCCAGGAGCTTGGGCTTCCTAGGCTCTGAGATGGCTTTGGGATGGGGTGTCCCCCTCCCCCAGGCCCAGGGGGGTCCACTCCACCCCTTAGAGAGCTCAGGGTATCACAAGGGGAGGTCAGGCCTGGGGAAACAGAAGGGACCTCAGTCCAGCCTGGGGACAGCTGGGCCTTGGGAAATCGGGGTCTTACCCAGGGTGGCCCTGACAGCTGCAAGCAGCCTAGGCTCCAGACTGCCTGCCTGGACCATCTATCAAACACTGGGGCCGCCTGGCAGGAGACATGAAGCACTGCTCTGTGCTGCCCAGCTATACAAGCACTCCACCCAGCCCCAGCTTCCACTTCATTTCCCAGCACTCCGCTCCCTCCCTTTCCCTCCACATACAGCCTCCTGGCCACCCACCGTGGCTCTTTCCAGAACCTTAAGTATCGACTCTGGGATAAGGAGAGACTGGGCCCTAGTGCCAAATGAGCTTAAATAACTGCCTGTCCTCGTAGGGCTTTTGAGTATAACAAACTAAATGGTCTCAATGACACCAAAGAAGACAAGTATTAAACTTTATAGGTAGATGGCAAGTCTGTCCAGCTGTACAGAGAGGGCCAATGTCTGTCCTTGGAGGCCATCGCCCCTCCCCTGCTACTCCTGACCATCCTCAGCCCTGAGCTGAGCAGTCACCTGCACATAGAGAGAGGGAGACTTCCATCTGATCCCCAGCGGGCCTGGTGGCCAGCCAAGACCCGGTACACAGAGACCCTGGGAGGATGCCTGGCAGGGCTGCCACAGTGTCTTCAATTCTATTAGCCAGACACTGGTCCCAGAGGACTGTTGACCTTCCAAAGTCCCTTATTAAATTGTCAATCCTGCCAGGAGCCACTGGCTCACATCTGTGATCCTAGCCACTCAAGAGACTGAGATTTGAGCCTGGGCAGACAAATCCAAGAGACTCGTATCTCTAATTAACCACCAAAAGGCTAGAAGTAGGGGTATGGCTCAAGTGGTAGAGTACCAGCCTTGAGGAAAACAGCTAAGGGGCCAGGTGCTGGTGGCTCATGTCTGTAATCTTAACTACTCAGGAGGCTGAGGATCATGGTTCAAAGCCAACCTGGGCAGGAAAACATTTGTAACCATTATCTCCAATTAACCTCTTAAAAACCAGAAATGGAGCCTTGGCTTAATGTGGTAGAGTGCTAGCCTTGAGCAAAAAAAAAAAAAAGGCTCAGGGATGCCAGGTACTGGTGGCTCATATCTATAATCCTAGTTACTCGGATCTGAGATCTAGTTACTGAGATCTGAGGATTGTGGTTCTAAGCCTGAGCAGGAAAGTTTGTGAGACTCTTATCTCCAATTAATCACAGAAAGTCTGAAGTGGCACTGTGGCTCAAACGATAGAGCACTAGCCTGGAACAAAAGGAGCTTAGAGACACACCCAGTCCCAGAGTTCAAGCCCCACAACAATCACAACCACTACCACCAACAAAAAGCTAAGGGGCAGAGTGCTAAGGCCCTGTAATAAACATACAAACAAAGTAATAAAGGATGCGGATCCTGGGCTAGGAGTGTGGCCCAGGTGATAAAGGGGAAAAGGAGGTTCTGGGTTCACTTCCAGAGCTGAAAAAAAGGGAACTAGAGGTATGGCTCAAGTGGTAGAGCACCAGCCAGCCTTAATAAAAAAGTCACGCAAGATTTTAAGGCCCTGAGTTCAAGCCTCAGTACCAGCACAAACAACAAACAGGGAAATGGATTCCTCCTGGGGTGCCGAGTCTACCTTCTGCCTGGCTCCTAGCCTGATTTCAGTGCCTTAGTGTCACTTCTCTGACAGATTACCTTAAACAGAGGTGAGAGGACAGGAAGGCTTCTCGTTGGAATGGCCCTCGGAGGTGGGCACTTGGGCTGGGAGGAGTAGCATTAGCCGGATGAAAGGAACAGAACATGGGAAGATCTGAGCGCTGGGCAGGTGGATGATCTGCAGACACATGGCAGGAAGGAGGGGAGCTGGGAGCTGGGAGTAGGTGAAGGGTTTTGCTTTTCCCACATGGCAAGTGGAGGCACAGAGGGCTGTAAGCTGGGAAGCGGCCAGTTTGAGACTTGTAGCATAGGAAAAAGGGCTTTGCTGGATCTAGATAGAAGAGAAGGGCCAGGCAAGACTGGAAGGAGATGGCCTGGAACCCAGGAGGACCAGGAGATCAGGGATCCAGGGCAGAGCCCCAGACTCCTTCCTAAATCCCATCTCCCCTGCTCTGTGGTTCCACCCCAGCCCCGACTCAGGGGGCCTGGGCTCCGTCACCCCTACCTGGCTGCTCCGAGCGATGCAGCGGCGGATCAGGTCTCTGATGTTGTTGTGTTTGTCTGTCTGGAAGTACACAGTAGCGCTGGACTTTTCCTTCTTGTAGGGCTTCTGGGCTGAGGCCCAGCTGTGCAGCAGGGCTGGCTGGCTGCCCTCGGAGGCCGCAGGGAAGTAGGTACCGGACTGCAGGGAGCAGGTGTCCAGGCCCCTGGGGCCTGCCTCAGCTCCTCCTGTAGGATCTGGGGCCCTGGGGGGCTCCTTGGCCTGGGCTTGGATGTACTGGGCCTCCACGGAGGACAGGAAGTCTATTTCCCCTTCCTGGCTGAGTGCCCGCCCGTAGGCCTCGGGACCCCCGTCCAGGAGTGCGTCTGTGGCCAGCCGAGCACTCTCATTGTCACTGAAGTCAGCCCTGGCTGGCCGGACCCACTGGTTCTTGACATCTTCTAGACGCTTCCGGATCTTGCCCACATGCCTTGATCGGCTCATGCTGCCCTGTTCTCTGGGAGTGACAGGAGACGTCAGTACTTGGGGGTCTTACCCTGGATGTGGGGAGCCCACAGAGAAGTGGGGCTCCCAGCCCCCTGGTCCCCTGGACTGGCCCGGCTCCTTCCAGCTGGAGAGAAGATTTACCACTCTCTTGAACAATTCTCACCTGCAGCTGAGGGGCTGGCTTATCTCAGAGCGCCGCCGCCCTGCCTGCAGGCATGAGGGCTGGCTCCGTCACCGCCTTGGCACAGTCAGCCATGGGATATTTCCTCTCCTCCAGCCCAGCCGCAGCCCCAGCTGGCTTTCCCCACTTGCTGGGTTGCACAATCCACAGGCCTAGAGCTCCACCGGCCTTTGTTACAGTAGGGAGCCTCCCCCAGCGCACCAGCCCAGGACTTGCACAGGCCCTGGGAAGACCGTCTGTGGGTCTCATCCCCTTCTGTCGGTGGATTTAGAGACAAGACTTTTCCCAAGAAGGAGGGGGGTGATAGGGAGGAGGGACACTGTGGTACAATGAACAGTGGGAGGAGGCAGGCAGCGAGCAGGCCTGGAAGAACTGTTCACCTCCTTGCTTTATAACGTGCCCCAGGTCCACACCCCTCCCTGTCCTGTCCCCTCTCTGTCCCGTGTTTGTGAATGTTTGATTGACACAGCTTGCAGAGTTCCCACTTGTAGGGCCATCCTCTCAACAGAGCTGCTTAAGAGTATAGTCTGGACAAAGAGTTAAGAGGTCAGCTGGTATAGTGTGGCTCACTCCTGTAACCCAGCTACTTGGGAGGCAGAGGGTTTGGAGGTTTGAGATTTGAGGACAGCTAGGCAAAAGAGATTGTGAGACGGCTGGGAATGTGGCTTGGTGGTAGGGTGTTTGCCTAGCTCGCATGAAGCTCTCGGCTCGACTCCTCCATACCACACAAACAGAAAAAGCCAGACAGGGTGCTGTGGCTCAAGTGGTAGCATGCTAGCCTTGAACAAAAAGAAGCTCAGGGACAGTGCCCAGGCTCTGAGTTCAAGTCCCAGGACAGTACAAAAAAAAAAAAAGATTGTGAGACCCTTATCCCAACCAATAACTGGGTATGATGGTCAACATCTGTCACCCCAGCTACAGGGGGAGTGTGAATAGGAGGGGTGAAGTCTGGGCCTATCAGGGGGATAAACAAGAGACCTTATTTGAAAAATAACAGTAAAAAGGGCTGGAATCATGGAAGAAATGGTAGAGCACCTGCTTTGCAAGTATGAGACCCTGAGTTCAAACCCTGGTACTGCCTCAAATATAAAAGGAGTCAGACGAGGCTTCCCTGCCTAGGAATGCATGGGACTTGTCTTGGGCCTAGTGGAGGAGGGGGCCTTGCTGTGAGTCAACTATCTAAGCTCCAAAGAGAAGAACCATGTCCCTGTTTCAGACAGAAGGTTGCTTGACCATGGCCCGGAACATCTGGACTGGCTGAGCGCTCCGGCTCTGAGCACAGGTGTCTTGGAGGGTGATTCCAGGAAGTGCTGAGAAGGGTGCGGGGAGTCACACAGGAAGGGAAGGATGGCAGTGCAGGGCACACTTACACATGCCTAGGTTGTGGCCATCTGGGCCCCATGGACATCTGTGGGCACGTCGGGGACTTTGTTCTTCAGCAACCACCATTTGATGGTGGTTGATCTGGTCTCAGTGTGCCTACCCAAAGCATGATGGGCTGCGAATGTATCTGACACTGCTCACTTGGCACTGGGTGAGGGCCGCTCATGGGTCATGTCCATGCCCAGCCTGCTGGCCCGCTGGAGTGTTCCCCGAGTGCAATCCTGAAGCCCAGCAAGCCGCAGGTAGAGTGGTGGGGAGGGGCGGCGGTGGAGTAGTGGGGACTAGAGGACAAAAGCAGAGACCTGTGGACACGGCGAATCACTCAGCAGGCGGCAGGAGCCCATGTGTCCCAGGGTGCAGCTACTCTTTAGAGGAAAATGGCCCTGGACCCTCATGACACTCCATGGAGTTGTGGCCCAGGTGGCTTGGTCCCATAGCATGCTTCCAGAGAAATCCGAAGAAGAGAAAAGCCATTTCAAAGGAATTCCTGGCCTCTCGTGAGAGACAAGGAAGGAATCCAGTTCTCAGTCTCAGACAAGCCTTCTTTTGTTCCACTGTCTGTCCTCCCCTGCAACCTTGAGGACCAACCTGGCAATCCTTTCCCCAAAGCATCCGTGGCTCTCAGCCTCATCCCTTCTGGCTTTCTTCTCCCTCCTTTCTGCGCTAATCTGCATCCTCTTCTGTTCTTTCTCTTATTCTTTTTTTTTTTTTTTGGTCAGTCATGGGGCTTGAATTCTGGGTGGGCCTGGGCACTGTCCCCGAGCTCTTCAGCTCAAGGCTAGTGCTCTACCACTTGAGCCACAGCAACTGAATCTTTGAAAACAGTCAGCAAACACCTGGTAGGAGGGTGGATATGGTTCATCAGCCCCCATCCATGTTCTCCAGGCAGACAGCACATCAGGACAAGACATTACTAGTTGATCAACAAACACTCCCAGTGAGCAGAGCGCTAACCACTGAGGGCACTTTAGGGAGATTAAAGAGAAGTCCTCGCCTAGACTCAGAGCCTAGACTCTTGAAGAAACGGCAAGCCCTTAGCTGACTGATGAAAAAACGATCCCAGACAGGGGAAGTGACTGTTCTCCAAGTCACCTAGCTGGTCAGTGCTTGTCATCTGCTTAGATGCTCCTCTCCTCTGCAGCCCTGCCCTGGGAAGTGTCATCACCCTTCCCGGGGCCGCTGGCTGTTATAAACAGCCTCACCTGGGATTGCCTTCGGGAGCCAGGAAGTCTAGCCAGCTGTTGAACTTCACAGTTGGCACTGTGAAGCCTCAGCTGTGAGCATTGTGGGTAATGGAGCAGCTGGGGTTCCTGCTTCCTCTGGAGGCCATATGAGGTGTATCTGACCTGTCCATGAAGCCATCCAGCCATGAGACAAGGGATGGGAAACTGGACCTCTATTAGCCCCGGTGTGGTGGGGCTTCCCAAGAATCCCATTTAACCAAGGCAATGGTTCTCAACTGGTAGCAATTTTGGCTGGGCAATACAGATGGGGAAAATAAAAGTGGACTCATTAAAAATGAATGGGCCAGGCACCAGTGGCTCACGCCTGTAATCCTAGTTACTCAGAAGGCTGAGAACTGAGGATCAATGTTCAAAGCCAGTCTGGAAGACAAGTCTGTGAAATGAAAGACTCTTATCTCCAATTAATTACCAAGAAAGCCTGAAATGGAGCTGTGACTCAAATGATAGAGCCCTAGCCTTGAGCAAAAAGATTTCTGGGAAGCCTGGTGCCAATGGCTCACTCCTATAATCCTAGCTACTTCAGAAGCTGAGATCTGAGGATCATGGTTTGAAGCCAGCCTGGGCAGGAAAGTCTGTGAGACTTTGATCTCCAATGAATCACAGAAAAAGTCAAAAGTGGCATTATAGCTCGAGTGGTAAAGTGCTAGCCTTGAGCAGGAGATCAGGGCTGGCAAAAAGAAAAAAAAAAGAGCTCAGATACAGTACCCAGGCCCAGGATGTAAGCCCCAGGTCCAGCATTTGTGCATGCACACGCGTGCGCGCGCACGCACACACACATTCATACAAGAAAAGAATGGGATGCATGGATTTCAACTCATGGTTTTCAATGTAGATCAATAATAGAAACAAAAAATAAATTCTATGTCTAGCAAGTGCAAAGTCATGAGTTTAAACCCCAATACTGTGTGTGTCTGTGTCTGTGTCTGTGTGCACATGTGTGTGTGTGTCTGTGTGTGTGTCTGTGTGCACACCAGCAGTAGGGATTGAATTCAGTGCCTTGAGCTATTGCTTAACTTTTCCTTTTTCTTTTTTAAAGGCTGACACTCTACCATTTAAACCATGCTTTCACTTCTGGTTTTTTGCTGGTTAACTGGAGATTAGATTCTCAGAGATTTGTCTGCCTATGCTGACTTCCAACCATAACCCTCAGATCTCAGCCTCCTGAGTAGCTAGGATGACAGGCCTGAGCCACTGACACCAAGCTAATAAATAATAAATTCTATATCTAATATGCAAGATCTGAAGTTCAAATTCCAATATCACTAAAGATAAATAAACAAATTCTAATATATGCAATATAAATGACACAGTATTTAGGGGCTGGGAAGGTAGCTCAGTGGTAGAGCGCTTGCCTTGCATGCATGAGGCCCTGGGTTCGATTCCTCAGCACCACATAAGCAAAAAGAAAAAAGCTGGAAGTGGTGCTGTGGCTCAACTGGTAGAGTGTTATCCTTGAGCTGAAGAGC
>NW_012267367.1:773038-799664 GCF_000151885.1 Dipodomys ordii
CGGAAGTGGCACTATGGCTCAAGTGGTAGAGCGCTAGCCTTGAGCTGAAGAGCTGAGGGACAGCGCCCAGGCCCAGAGTTCAGGCCCCATGACTGGACCAAAAAAAAAAAAAAGACACAGTATTTGTAAAATTATCAGGCGAGTTATATAGAATACAAACATTGGGCAAATTGCAAGCTTGAGTTCCCTGAGAGAACACAGCGAGGGGACCACAGAATTTCCTCCATGATATCCCTGGCAATGGGTCCATAATCTGACCCAGAGAGGAAGCACCAGAGAAAAGCAAACGGAGGGACGGACATTCCACAAGTAGCTGCCTCTGCTCAAAGTCCCAAAGCCAGCAGTCAGTCGAGGCAAGTCTGGGGATCACCCTGACCACGGGACACCAGCGAGTCCTAGTGAAAACCAAAGAAAGACATCTTGGGACCAAGATAAGAGATGTCACTATTGAGTTCCTGATTTTGCTGGGGGTCCTTGGCTTGCAGAGAACATGGGAGCCATATAGGGCTGACAGCTTACTCAGTGGTGCCGGAGGAAGGAAATTCCTTGCATTGTGTTTGCTTTTCAAGAAACTTGGTTTGTTAGTATGACTTGGGTTTGAACTCAGACCTTGTCCTACCACTTGAGCCATTCCTCCACCTCTTTTTCTTGCTTTAGTTATATTTCTGATAGGGTTTCTCATTTTTTTTTTTTTTTGCCTCAGACAGTGATCCTCCTCGTACAGCTTCCTATCCAGCTGTATGGTAGGACACAGCATTATTCCTAGCTTATTTGCTGAAATGGGGTCTCATGAACTTTTTGCCCAGGCTGGGCTTGAACCGTCAGCCTGATCTCTGTTTATGGAGTAGCTGGGATTACAGGCCTGGGCCAACACCTTTGCCCCCTAATAAGCTTTTCTTCTCTTTTCTCTTTTTATCATGCTGATACTGGGGCTTGAACTCAGAGCCTTCTGTGCTTGTTTGGCTTTTTGAATGGTGCTCTAATACTTGAGCCACATCTCCAGTTCTGGATTTTTGTTGTTTAATTGGAGATGAGAGTATCTCAGATTTGTCTGCCCGGCTGGCTTCAAACCTTGATCCTCATATGTTAGCTTCCTGAATAAGAAGGATGATAAGGGTGAGCCACCAGCACCCAGCACTGGTGGCGCATGCCTGTAATCCTAACTACTCAGGAGGCTGAGATCTGATGATTGTGGTTTGAAGCCAGCCCTGGCAGGAAAGTCCATCAGATTCCTAGCTCCAATGAAGCACCAAGCTCCACTGGAAGTAGAGCTGTGGCTCAAGTGGTAGAGCTTTAGTCTTGAACACAAAACCTCAGGGACAGTGTTCAAGCCCAAGGACCAGCACTAAAAAAATAAAAGCAAAAGTAAGTCATCTGGTCCTGTGATAAAACAATCAGACACCAGCAATTATGGATAATGCACAAGATAACTAGATGACAGGAGAGCATCTGGGACAGGGGGGACGTGGGGCCTTGGGGCATCCTTTGTGCTCCCCTGTAATGCTTTTGTAGAAGAGGAAACTGAGGCACAAGAGTGACCTACATTCCTCAAGCTCCCAATGGCAGAGCCGGGACTGGGTTTGCTTCTACAGCCCTCGCTCTTTCCGCAGCCACATCCTCTTCTGGCTGGTGTAATGCAAGCAGTTGGGGTGGCAGTGAGGGACACGGCCCCCGCCCCCGTGTTTGTCCCAGCCAGGGGGTGGCATACAGTGGTCATGAAATCAATGTCCATTAGAAGAACGAGTATGAAGAGCTGCCAAGTGAGAGTTCAGCTCACCCAGGTAGAATGACCCCTGCGTGGACCCTTAGCCTAGGTGGGGGTGGGGCACACAGAGGCTGCAGCTGTGACCCCTGACCTGGTGAATGTGGCTGTGGGGTGACCTCAGGAACCACCTTCCCCTGACACCTCCTGTCAAGACCTGCAGCGACAAGCACCCCGATCCTCTTACCCAGTGACCCGAGAAGTGCAATTAAGTTGAAAATTAGTTGGCATAATTAATTAGACAGGTAAATAGCTGCTGTCAACACCAATCAATCGTTTTTGCATAAAATCAGCGGAGTGCAGGCAGCACAGGACAAGTTGCTCCCCGGCTGCTGGGGCTTGGAGAGGAGGTGGATGGACAGCGGGCAGGCCTGGGCTGCCTGTCCAGGTAGCCCGCACTCCACAAGTCCTCCCCCACCCTCAGCACCCAGATGAATCCCAGCTCGGCCCCAGCTGCCGGATCCTTCGCTCCCTCTCAACTTCCCACTTACGTGTTTCAGACCCATTGCTTGGGATTCTGACATGCACCAAGACCACATGAGGGCCAATTTTGAGTTGGTAAACTTGCAGATGCTTAAAAAAAATTAGTGGATAAAATTTACATGCAGGAAATTTTTACCTGTGAGCTTTGAGAAACACAGACAGGCGTAACTAACTCAGTAATTGATGGAAACTGACTTAAAGGAAAACCACTCCCCTCTCCCTTCTGACAGCTGCATCTTAGAATGGCCCTTGCTGCCCACCCAGATGAATCATCGCCCCTCCTCTCCCTGCCCCCCAAACTCGACCTGTGGCTGTAAAAGAAAGAACCTGTACTGGAGGCGCAGACTCTTTGTTGGCTTGTCTGCTAGTAACAGAGGCTGGAAAACAAAACAAAACACTTTCCTGTAACTCAAGGAAGGTCAGGTTCCATCTCTGTACAATGAGCCCCTTCCCCTATTCCCATCCTGCCCTCTTTCCTGACAAATTACCCCAGGCCCCCCCCCCCCGCCCCGTTCCACCCGACTTCACCCTCTCTGCCTAATATAAACAGCTTAGTTGTATGGCAATCGTAGTAGCATTTCTTCTCCAGCAGCCTGAAGAACGGTCACCTTCTCAGGTTGTTCAGTCCAATACACCTGTTGGGGGCTGAGAATGTGATTAGTAAAAACAAAAACACCTGTTGGCTGGGCGACGGTGCCTCTCTGCCCTTTTCTTTATTCATACTCCTGGTACTTGGAATATTTGCTTTGTATTTCTTTATATCTGGGCCTGGGTGCTGTCCCTGCGCTCTTCAGCTCAAGGCCAGCGCTCTACCGATGGAGCCACAACACCACTTCAATGCTTTAAGCCACTGCTCCACTTCTGACTTTCTGGTGGTTAATTGGAGATAGGATTCTCATGGGCTGGCTTCTCATGGCTGCCTGGACTGGCTTCTAACCACGATCCTCAGATCTCAGCCTCCTGAGTCGCTAGGATTACAGGCGTGAGCCACCAGCACCGGGCAGACAAGTACATTATTATTTCATAGTCTCACAGCCTGCTTCAGCAAGCTCCCTCATGCATTGCCGGGGTGGGGAGCGAGAGCAATTGAGGAGGGATGGGGAGAATGAGGCAGGAATGCGTAAGCAGTTCCCCCAGAGCACCCCCTTTCCAGCTTCAGCTTGATTCTCATCAATGCGACCCACACGGGATGGTCAGCACCTGCCTGCAGCAGCCACTGTCCCTGGCACTGGATGAGCCGAGAAGCTTTGAGTGCTGTGTGTGTGTGTGTGTGTGTGTGCGCGCACGCGCTGAAATGTCAGGGTTTAGGACCCCAGACAATCCCTAATGGAGGCTCAGAGCCCCCTCCCCCAAAGCCACTCTGTAATCGCACCCTGCCTTTGGCCCCACCAGCCTACATTCCTGGAAGCCGCAAAGCCTTCCAGCAGGTGAAGCAACTCCGCTGTGAGGCCGCCGTTGTGCAATTGGCGAGCTCTCTGCTCTGCTCCATTTGAAGTGCAGGTGCATGTGCTTTGGCTAATGCTCTGCGCGGCCCAGCCCTGCCAGCCTGCCCCACCCCCACCGCACCCCATCCCTGGGCTTGTGAAGGGAGCCTGTACCCCAGCACAGCCTGAGGGGACAGGAGGCCCCGTGACCCCTGCCCCCCTGCCGTAGCTGCTGCCTCTGAATGCAGGCCAGCTCACCACACCTGGTAGAAGGGGCTCCATGCCAGGTGAGGGCTGGAGCGCCCCTCCTGGGGGGGGGTAAGGGGAGAAGGGCGGGGAACCACTTAGCAGAGCAGCAGGACCTGTAGCTTCTGGAATAGGCGGAAGTCTTGGCTCACAGCCCAGCCCTGGAGGCTCAGAAGACCACCAGTGACAGGCCCACCGCACCGCATGGTGTGGGAAATGTCCCGGGCGTCCTCAAATGCCCCCCCCACTCCTCTGTGGGCCCTGCACAGGGGTGCGGCGGGGCTCTGCTGGGAGTAGATCTGCAGTGAAGACAGCCACGCCCCTGCACTGGGGTGTGTGGCAGATGGATGGGGGGGGGGCTCCCCCTGGCTGCCACCTCGCTTCGAGCCTCAGGCTGTGGAGGGGTGCTGCTGCAGAGGGCAGATCTTGGGGCCCCATGACTGCTCAGCTTTCCTGCCCTGGACTGCCAGCTCCCAGGCTGCTCCTAGTGTGCAGGCTTCCTTTGGCCCCGGGGAGCCTCTCATGGGACACTGGCAGGCCCCAGGGACAAGGCCATCTCCCTCTCCCTGTGTCCCTGCTGTCAGCGCTGGGCTGACTCATGCTCCGAGGTCCACTGCCAGGTCACAAAGCCTCAGCTGCCCCGGACTGAGGAGGAGGCTGGCAGCCTCCCGCTTGGCCCGACACCCGTCCAGCCCTCAGCCTCCCTTCTTGCCAGCATCCTCGCCCTGCCTTGTCACAACCAGGACAATACAATGTGACACTAATCCTGCCACATTCCAAGCCCTGCCCGGGCCTGGGGACCGTGGCTGCGTCCCAGAGCACCAAGCGGGACTGCAGCCCACAGGGGCTTCCTGGAGTCCCCTCCTGCCCGCCCAAGGCTTCCTCACACCCAGCTCGGGACCTTGTTGTTTGTTCCTGGTTTGAGTTAAGCAGAGAGGACTAGAAATGGGGCTGGGAGTCCCAGGTACACCAATTCTAGAACTTACTTGGTCACTTCTCTCCAGCTGAGTGACAGAGGTCCAGTCTTTGGTCTCTGCCTTCCAGTAAATGGAGGATTGTCCCTGGGGTGAAGCAGCAAACTTTGGGAAACCAGAAAAGCATAGGAATGCACAGCACAGTATAGGTTACTAACTGGGAAGCATTAGATATTCTAGAATCCCAAGACCTGCCGTAGCCCAGGTCTTCTGCAATAATAGGCCTGCACTCCATCTGGCTTGCTTGTTGAGATGGGGATTTGATAGCACTTTGCCTGAGCTAGTCTCAAATCTCCCAATCTTTGCTTTCTAAATAGCTGGGATTACAGGCATAAACGAATGTGCCCAGCCCAGTTTGGGGCTTTTTTTTTTTTTCTTCAATGTCAAGAGATATTGCAGAGAAAGAGAAATTTAAAACATTGAATAATATGCAGCATTCAAAATAATGATAACGTTTCTAATACAGCTTGCTAGTCTTTTTTTAATTGTTATTATGAAGGTGAGGTACAGAGGTGTTAGTTTTTTTGCGGGGAGGGTTTGTTAATACAGTATCTGGCTATGGAGCTCAAGCTCATTTGAACTATTGATCATCCGGCTTCCTATGTGCTAGATAGTGTGTGCGATCTGACTGGATATATTACATTACTACTACTTCTACTACTATTAATTGTGCTGTTACCTGGGCTTGAACTCTGAGCTGAGGCTGTCCTGTAGCTTTTTTGCTCCAAGGTATTACTCCACTTTTCCACTAGGATTACAGGTGTAAGCCACTGGAACCCAGCCTTACATTGTTTATTTTTATTATTTTTGTGGGTCATGGGCTTTGAACTCAAACAGGGTCTGAGTGCTGTCCCTGAGCTTTTTCACTCAAGGCTAGTGCTCTACCATTTTCAGCCACAGCAACAGTACTGGTTTTCTGGTGGCTAATTGGAGATAAGATCTCATGGATTTTCTTGCTCAGGCTGGCTTGGAACGGAGATCCTAATATCTCAGCCTCCTGAGTAGCTAGGATTACAGGCATAAGCCAGCAGCACCTGGCACATTGTTTTCTGTTATAAGTATATGCAACATACAATTTGCCATTTTGACCAGTTTTTCCAGTGTACAATTCAGGATTATTAAGGGCATCCACTCTTTTGTGTGTGTGAAACTGTCTCTCTCTCTTTTTTTTTTTTGGTCGGGTTGTGGGGCCTGAACCCTGTCCCTCAGCTCTTCAGCTCAAGGCTAGCGCTCTACCACTTGAGCCACAGTGCCACTTATGTGGTACTGAGGAATCGGAATCGAACCCAGGGCCTCATGCATGCAAGGCAAGCGCTCTATTCTTTATTTTGAAAACTTTTCCATCATGTCAAACGGAAAGTCTACCCATTAAGTAATCTAACTCCTCTTGCCCCTGTAACCTTTCCTCTCTTACTTATTCTGGATGTGTCTCAGAAGAAGGAACATGCAATATTTGTCCTTTTGTGTCCGACTTCCTTTCCTTTAGCTCTCAGGTCTGGGATCAGGGGGACTCTGATCTAGGCTGAAGCTGGGTTGGATTTGAACTTCCTAACTTGGAATCGCAAGTTCCAGAGCCAATTCTTGCAGTCCAGGCCATGCCCAGCGAACACGTGCCAGGCCAAACTCCACTGCCGCCCTGGCTACTCGGGGGAGGGGGGGGGGCTGGGAACGGGAGGGCAGGGTTTCGAAAGGCTCGGGGCCTTCCTGCCATGCGCCCGGCCCCTCACGCCCTCTGGCAGAGCGATCAGCACCCCCACGTTCCTGATCGCCGCCCGTCGCGTGGCCCGCACCTGGGCTCCGGGGTTTCTTTTCCTTCTATTTGCACAGGACTTGGCAGAGATGGAGCCGGGGACGCGGGGGCCCGGGCCGGGCGGGCAGCTTCTCCGCGGGGGACCGAGGGGCCGGGACGGCGCCTGCCGGGTGGCGCCCCGAGTCAGGATCCCAGAGCGCGGAGGGGGGGGGGCGGGGGTTCCCGCCGGGACCCCGGGGGCGTGAGCTCGGGGGTCCCCGCCATCCGCCTCCCCGGACCCCAGGTTCGCCCGCGCCCCCGCGCCCCTCCCCTGCGGTGCACACGGCTGGAAACGCGCCTGGAGGAGGCGGGACGCTTCGGGCTGGCGCCGCAGCCCCCGCGGTGGCTCTGCGCGGAGAGGGCGGCTCTGGGGGCGGGGAGTGGTGTAGCGGCTGCCACCCAAACCAGCGCGAGGTCGGACCCCGCACTCCGGCCGGTCCGCGAACGCAGCCCCGCGCAGGGCCGGCAGCACACCTCGCAGGTGCCCTCCGCGTGTGCAAGCGCTCTTACAAGCACTACGTTCCGCGCCGCGGGCCCGTTCATCCAGAGGAGCGCGGGTGGGAAGAGCCGGCGCAGGCGTCGCGAACTCCCGGAACCCCGGCCCGGAACCGAGCCAATAGGAAAAGAGAGTTGAAATCTGCGCGCATGCGCAGTGCGTTTGCTGCCGCTGTAGCCTCATTAGGCTCCAGCCGGAAGCTGTGAATAGGTGCCTCGTTAGCGCAGTAGGTAGCGCGTCAGTCTCATAATCTGAAGGTCGTGAGTTCGATCCTCACACGGGGCACAATACTTTTGTTCCTTCCCTGAGGAAAAAACGGATTTTATTTACTGCCCTCAGGCTGGGGACACTAAAGGGAGTCAAAGCAGCGGTAGTGGTGCGTGGGTAGAGCCGGACGCGGGTGATGTGTGCCGGGGCCTTGAGCCTCGGCCCCGCGCTTCGACCCGTGAGCCGGGGCTGTCCCGGGCGGGGTGGGCTCGGCCCGCGGGGAGTGTGTGCTGCGCGCCGGGGGGGGGGGGAGGGAGGCCTGGCGAGTTCCAGCTAATCACAGCAAACGGCCATCACCCCACCTCGGCTCGGCCCCTGGGAAACCCGGGGCCCTGTCCGTCCTGGTGAGGGGGAACCTTCCAGAAACCTTCCCAAGGGCTAAACACCCTTACTGGGCGGTGGTAGTGTTGACTGCATGGTGTTCAGGTCCTGGATTGAGACCCACAGTCAGAGCCCCTGGAGGCTGGGGCTTCGAGGAGCCGCTACGGGTCCCCGGGGGGTGGGGGTGGGGTGGGCGAGGCCTCCCCTAGGAATGGGCCCGGCTCCCCGGCAAAGCAGGTCAGGATTTTGGCCATCAAGCCTGGCGCTTTTCCTGTCACAGGCACCAAGTGAACAATCTGGTAGGCTGCCAGTCCAGTGCACTCTTAGGGGATGGATGGATGGATAGATAGATGATAGATAGATAGTTAGATGATAGATGATGATGATAGATCATAGATGATGATGATGATCGATCATAGATGATAGATAGATGATAGATGATTTAGATAGATAGATATAGATAGATGTATATAGATAGGCCAAAGACCCCCCAAACTCCTACTCCCCCGCTGCCCTTGGCTGTAGCTGGCTGCCTGGGGTGAGTGCCCTGGCTCGGTTTGCAGGTGCCCCTTCACTCAGTGCCTTCCTGAGGAGTCTTTGGGGCCTGAGTATGCCCGCCTCAGTCCACCCTACATCCTTCTTCTTCCTAAGCTTTGGACACTGCCATCTTACCAGGGAAATTCGGGCCAGTTGCACTGAGGCAACATTGTGTCTACATCTGTGAACTGACCACACAAGCTTGAGCCACTTCCGGACTCAGGAGTGCCGTAGTCATCTACCAGGGCCTCCAAACCACAAGCACCTTGGCTCCTGGCGCTGCCACAGCAGCCTCATCTGCGGTGACCTGCTCCAAAGCTGCCAGCAGAGCGTGCAGGAAGGGGTGTCTACAGGATCTGCTGTGTTGTTCTGCTGCACTTCCCCATCCCCCAGCAAAGGGCGTGGGGACATTCAGGGTCCCTATGCCCTGGGGAGAGGGCATGGCTTCCCACCTTCACAGTCCCTGCCTGAGGATTATTTCCTACAGTCTTCCCAACACAACACACAGTATTCCACAGGGAGGTCCGGGTCTTGGCCACCAGCTCTGAACACTGGCCTCCAGCATAGTCTATCTGAGTGCGGTTTCCAGTGGCCTCCAGGGCACTCCATCCACGCAGACGGCATCCTGGCACCCAGACTCCTGGTGCATGTTTACCCACTAGTCTGGGATGGTCTGTGAACTGCAATCCTCAGATCTGAGGTGCCCACCAATGCCCAGCTAAGTCAGCCCTTTTTAATTGCAGAGAATTCATGTTATAAAGAAATCACAGTGAGACTGGGATAGAATGTCAGGAAGAAAAGAGGTAACTGGAAATGTATTTTATATATGTCATGTGATATCCTTTAAAATGACAACCAAACCCACATGACCAAAGGTATTCAGGGGAGGGTATGAAGTCTGCAGTGATGGCATCATCAAGATGATCACTGGGCTGGCCCCTGGCGGCTCATGCCTGGAATCCTAGCTTCTCAGAAAGAAGGGTGAGATCTGAGGATGCGAGGTCAGGCCAGGCAGGAAAATCCATGAGACTCTTATTTTCAATTAATGACCAAAAACTGGAAGTGGAGCTGTGGCTCAAAGCGGTAGAGCACTAGGTCTGAGAGCACAAAAGCTCAGGGACAGCTGGGCACCAGTGGCTCATGCTTGTAATCCTAGCTACTCAGGAGGCTGAGATCTGAGGATCATGGTTCAAAGCCAGCCCTGGCAGGAAAGTCTGTGAGATTTTTATTGGGAGAAATACAGGATCAGAGAAATTTGATGGAAAGATCATTTGGGTGAGACTATTCACAAGTCACTTTTGCTGCAATAACAAAAACTTTTAAAGAAACTACAGATTGTATGTGTACTTCTGTGTAGTTGCAAATTAAAAAGAAGGAAAAGGTATAAATGTTAGTAAAAGAGTAGCTAAAAGGAAAACAACATTGAGATATCACCTCACTCCAGTTAGAACAGCAAAAATCAAGAACTCTAACAACAGATGCTGGAGGGGATGTGGACAGAAAGGAACCTTACTTCATTGTTGGTGGGAATGTAAACTTGTTCAACCACTTTGGAAAGCAGTATGGAGGTTCCTCAAAAGACTTCACATAGAACTCCCCTATGACCCAGCAATCCCACTTTTGGGCATTTACCCAAATGTTTACAAACAAGACCACACTAAAGCTACCAGCACAACTATGTTCATTGCAGCATTATTTACCATAGCTAAGATATGGAACCAACCCAGATGCCCCTCAGTAGATGAATGGATCAAGAAAATGTGGTATATATACACAATGGAATTCTATGCCTCCATCAGAAAGAATGACATTGCCCCATTTGTTAGGAAATGGAAAAACTTGGAAAAAATTATATTAAGTGAAGTAAGCCAGGCCCAAAGAAACATAGGTCCCATGGTTTCCCTTATTTGCAATATCTAGTATATGTATGAGTCAAGCGGAAAAGGTCAGATAATGTGATGTCAGGAAAATGAACCCTTAGATGTGTATTTTAATGTTTTTTTCTTTCATGCATGTGTTTCTAACGCATTTATAAGATTATCTCTTTGTTGCTTTGTATGTCCCTCCCCCACAGTATAACCCCTGCTTTCACTATATTTGATGTCGTATAACTTGTGTAGGAGATGGGGAAAAACCAGTTGTTTAAGGATACAGGTGGATCTGATGCAACAATGAGAAGTACAAGTTGTCATGTCCAAAATGAGCTTTACAACGTCTGTGGGGGGGGGGGGGGAGAAGGATTGGGATTGGGGGGGAGGGGGGAGGCTGGGAAGGGATGTGAAGGGTAAACAAAGGAGGAGGCTGCAATGCTTGGTAAGAAATGTACGCATTATCCTGCCCATGTAATTGTAACCCCTCTGTACAGTATGTTCACAAATAAAATTAAATAAAAAAAAAAGAGTAGCTAAGAGGGGTAAAAAATTGGCAATATACAGTTGATTCTGACAGGCAGAATCAGTGTTTTAGGGTCCAAATGCTTTTAGGTGAGCTAGAAGTTTCTAGTCCACCAAGGTATCCATTCCACTAGGCTTATACCTTGTAACTTCTGTTGGGAACACACAGCCCAACTCACAAAACACAGGGCCAATAAGGCTGGGGAAACAACTAGAAAACAAGTGCCTAACATAGTAACAACACATACCATTGTACTTTGCCCCTTGGACAGAGTGCAGTTTGCTGACTGAAAATACTTGGTTCACCACGAGATTATCCTTTGTGCCGCAGACTACAGAGGAACTATCATGTTTTACACCCTGACTGTGTTAAGCAGTGAGCCAGCAACAGCACACATAATGCTTCCTCAAGTGTGTGAGAGGCTTCTTCTATCCTTTACTAATGTGCAGAGTCTGGGAGTCTGGAAGCAGGTTTATGACACCATGCAGCCTGCTGGGATGATCTGGGGGGCGGAGGGCCACAGTAGGTGGTGCTGATGAACGCTGGAGAAGCAGAGCCAGACAGGTCACGTGCCACCTGCAAAGAGGAGAGATCTTGCTGCCTGCTCTGGGCAGGGGACCTGGGATTCACCAATCACGACACAGCTTTAAGAAGACTCCAAAACATTTATTGGGAAAAGTTCAAGAGGCCATTTACAAGCCCAAAAGTATTAGAATTAAACAGAACACATAATTTTCATGGGCATGTTTTTCTATATAAAAGGGTAGTCATTAAAAAATTCTGAATAAATAATCTAAAAGTGTCATTGATTGTAAGTAGGTATTTCTCTTTCTCTGTGACAAGGTGACACCTTCTACATAGCCAAAAGACTCTGGCTGAGGTGTCTGTTCTGGGCCTGCGCGGTGAGTCTCTGGCGGAGGTCTCGCACTTTCTTGAGCAGATTCTCTTTCTTGCCGTGCCATTCTGCTGTGCTTCTACGGAGAGGAACTTGAAACAAAATTCAAAGTTACTAGTAGCTGAATTTGTTATATGCTGTAAAAATCAGTGGTGAAATAAATGAATATTGTAAAAAAACAAATTTCTCTAACAAAAATAGTCACAGATTCCTTGGCGTGGAGTCATTTACCCCACTAAATATCTGTTGAACTTACTGTTAGGGCTAGCTTACTGTTAGAATTGACTGGGGTTGCTGAGCATCTGAATTTGTAAATCAGGAGCAGAGCTTGATTAAGAATGTGAGTTCTTCAAAACAGCGAGTGCTCTGTCGCTCTGCTGCTTATGGTAATGAGACAAGGAGGCCCACGTAGCACAGGTGGCAAATGCGGACCCTAACTACTCTGCCAGTCACGCAGGTACTGTGTGTCTGTATTACAGCTCCAGGGTCCAGAGCCCAGGTTCAAAGACATAATTTATCAAGTGGAATGCCTGCCTCACACTGACTGAGGAAGAATCTGAGGAGGTGAAGAATACACTATAAAATATACATGTAGGCTAGCTGGGCGCTGGTGGCTCACGCCTGTAATCCTAGCTATTCAGGAGGCTGAGAGCTGAGGATCGAAGGTCAAAGCCAGCCTGGGCAGGAAAGTCCATGAGACTCTTATCTCCAATTAACTACCAGAAAACCGGAAATGGCGCTGTGGCTCAAGCGATAGAGCAGTAAGCTTGAGCTGAAGAGCTCAGGGTCAGTGCCAGGCCCAGAGTTCAAGCCCCACGACCAACCAAAAAAAAAAAAAAATTCTAAGTTTAAGTTCTGGTATGTCAGAACAGAGAAGAGCTGAGACGCCCTTGTTCTTATCTGACTCACAAATGACTTTTGATTTAATTCTTCTTCTGGCCCAGAACTTACAGAAACATATAAAAATATAATTTAGCAAAAATATTTGACATAATACTGGAATCTCATGACTTGTTATCAATAATGTTTCTTATAAAACTTGCCTTCTCAGCCAGAAGTGGCGCTGTGGCTCAAGTGGTAGGGCGCTAACCTTGAGCTGAAGAGCTGAGGGACAGCGCCCAGACCCAGAGTTCAGGCCCTACAACCGGACCCAAAAAACAAAAACAAAAACCAAACAAACAAAAACCAAACAAATAAAAACCTTTGGCTTAAAACTCACCTTCTGGAGACTTTGTCCAAAAGTCATGTCCTAAAATAATTTACAAGACTCAAGAAATTTTGCCTTGTCTATTCGGCAGCTTACTGACAGTCAGTTGAAAGTCTTGTCCTTTCCCTCCTCTTTATAATAAATAAGAGACTTTACTGTGAGAATTGCTAGTTCCCTGGGGGCTCATGCTGTGATTATATTTGGTAAGATGTTCCCACCCCATCTCTGCCATCATCGAAGTCCCCTCATGCTTCAAGTCTAGCAATGACAAGTCGCCTGGCCAGCATGAAGCGATTCGTGTCAACAGAGCACCAGAATAGAGAAGCCAGCACGTCTTCCTTGTGGTTGGCAGAGGGCACCTGGCCCAAAGGAAGAGATTTTTCACTTCACAAAGATGATGTGGAAGTAGTTGTGTGGGTTGTGTTACTGCTTTAGCCAGTGGCAGCCTTCTGCAAGAGCTCCAGTGCTTGTTCTGGGTGGCAGCGCTGGGCTAGGATCTCAGCAGACTGACGGCTGGGGCTGGAAGTCTGAGCAAGCCCTGCTGCCTTCAGCTCCGGTTTCCCACTACCAGGGCCCTGGGAAAATGGCATCGGCATGCTAGGAAACCAGTTAAGCCACTGTTGTTTACAGATTGTGAAATACAAAGTGACAGATGAAATCTTCCTTATTTATCAACTTACGTCCTGTTGAGGGATCTACTCCAGAAATGTCGGTTAGTTGTGAGGTCCTGGCCAAAGAGCCTGGGGCCTTCTGCTCCCTTTGCAAACAGGAATCTTCTGCTAGAAAGTGAGGTGAAGATGATGTTGAGGGAGAGATATTGTTATTAATGCTAAATGGTCCTTGGTAAAAAACTCCTGACAAAATTCAGGAGATAAGGAAAATATAGTTGATAAAAATCAAGAGCTAAGCCGGGCGCTGGTGGTTCACGCCTGTAATCCTAGCTACTCAGGAGGCTGAGATCTGAGGATCACGGTTCAAAGCCAGCCCGGGCAGAGAGACCGTGAGACTCCTATCTCCAATAAACCACCAGAAAACCGGAAGTGGCGCTGTAGCTCAAGTGGTAGAGCGCTCGCCTTGAGCTGAAGAGCTGAGGGACAGCGCCCAGGCCCAGAGTTCAAGCCCCACAACCGACAAAAAAAAAAAAAAAAAAAAAATCAAGAGCTAAGCTAGTTTTTTGATCATCTTTTCAAACACCTTCAGTTAAAACAAAAACAAACAACAAAAATACAGACTTTAGCCAGGTGCTGGTGCTCATGCCTGTAACCCTAGCTACTCAGGAGGCTGAGATCTGAGGATCACGGTTCAATAACCCCATCCTGCCGCTGGGCACTGCTGTGGCAGGCCGCCACCTTCTCCCATCTCAAGTGCCACCCCTGGTCCTCTAGCCCCCTTTCCAGGCCCCAGTCATGTGAAAGCTAGATTAATGGCCCTATCTGGTAACTGCCTTTATTTTCCCTCAAGTTGACTCCCCTCACCCCACCCCCAGTGGTTCTGGGGCTTTAACTCAGGGCCTAGCACTGTGCCTGAGCTCTTAATGCTCAAGGCTAGCACTCTACCACTTGAGCCACAGTGCCACTTCTGGCTTTTTCTGAGTAGTTTATTGGAGGTAAGAGTCTTAGGGACTTTTCTGCCTGGGCTGGCTTTGAACAGTGATCCACAGACCTCAGCCTTCTGAGCAGCTAGAATTAAGGCGTGATCTACCAGCGCCCAGTTGAGTCTCTGAGATGCACACACCACAAAATTCAGTCTGTTAAAGTCTATAATTTGTGCAGCTATCATCACTAATTTTAGAGCATATCCAACAATGCCCCCCAAGAAACCCCATATCTATTAGTAGTCACCACCTCCCCCACTTCCAGAAAACCCTCCATCTACTTTTATCTCTATAGACTTGCCACTTCTGAGTCTTTCATATAAATAGAATCCTAGATGAGGTAGCTTTGATGTCTGTCTTCTTTAACTTGACATTGTTTTCAAGTTTCATCCATTTTGTAGCATAGATCAGTACTTCATTTCTTTTTATGACTGAGAAAGATCCTGTTATATAAATCTATCACTGGTTTTGGAGACAGGGCCTGGCTATGTAGTCCAGAGTAGCCTGGAACGCACGATGGTGCTGGGATGCCAGGCCTGCACCACAACCCCCTTATCCCTCATCTGGGGAGTATCTGGGCTGTTCTACTGGGCTGTCATGAACAATGATGCCACAAATGTTGATGTGCAAATTTTTATATGGATCCATGTTTTCAGCTCTCCTGTTATATACCGAGAAGTGAGACTGTTGAGACATTTGGTCACTACAACCTTTGGAGGAACTGCCAAATTGTTTTCCAAAGTAAATGCACCATGTCACAATTCCCCACAGCAGAATTTCAATCTCTCTGGTCCTGATCAACACTGGTTATTATCTTTTTGATTATAGTCAACTTTATAGGTGCGAACTGGTATACCATTATGGTCTTATGTCTTTCAATTTTTTTCTCATTGTGGTTCTTATTTTTGTCCCCTTTTCCCTAATTACTACTGAAATTCAACAAGAAGGAAGGGAGGAAAAGGAACAAAGTAAGAAAGAGAAAAACAAAGTAGTACACCTACACTATTCCTAAAAAACAAAAAGGAGAAACAACATAAATGTCCATCAAATCATGAATGTATTTATACAGAATATCCTTACAATGAAATATTATTTAGTAATAAGAAAGAATAGAGCTGATTCACGTTACAACATTGGAAACCTCAAAATACCATGCTGGGTAAAATAAGCTAGACACAAAATACCTAAATGACTCCACCTAAATGAAATTGCCTAGATAGTCAAACCTACAAACACAAAGTAGACTGGTAGGGAGAACGGAGGAGAAATTGGGAGTGACCACTAATGGGTAGTTTATTATTTTTCTTCTTTCTTTCTTTTTTTTTTCAGTCCTGGGGCTTGAACTCTGGGCCTGGGAGCTGTCCCTCAGCTCTTCAGCTCAAGGCTAGCGCTCTATCACTTGAGCCACAGCCCCACTTTCAGTTATCTGGTGTTTAATTGGAGATAAGAGTCTCACAGACTTTCCTGTCTGGGCTGGGTTCAAACCTCGATCCTCAGAGCTCAGCCTCCCGAGTAGCCAGGATTACAGGCATGAGCCACCAGTGCCAGGCTCTTTTTTTTTTTTTTTTGGTGTAGATAGTCTTGCTATATAGCCCAAACTGGTCCTGAACTCATGATCCTCTTGCTTCAGCTTCCCAAGTGCTGGGACTGCAAGTATGTACCACTAGGCACAGCTTGAATAAATTTCTAATCACACAGCAATACAATACCATTGTACACTATTGTAGATTGTATGGATATGGATTAATTACACGAGTGTAATTAATATACATAATAAAAAACGGAAGCAGTAAAAATAAACTAAAATAAATGTATCCATCTTGGTACTCTATTTTAGAATTTGATTTTTCAGTTAATACTGCTGCGAGCTTTGTACCAAACTTAATGTTTGATTATATTCTATAAGAAGAGCCTTCATGTACTTCAATTTACTATTGTTCTAGGCATCAACTGTTTAGAAAACTTTCTTTTCTTTTCCTTTTTTGGTACTGGTCTTAGGGCTTGAACTCAGAGCTTGAGTGCTGTCCCTGAGCTTTTATTGTTATTATAAAGGTGATCGATCTACAGAGGGCTTACAATGATATAAATCAGGTAAAGAGCACATTTCTTTTTGGACAATGTCACCCCAGTTTTTTTGTCCCATCCCCACTCACAAGTAGTACAGTTCATGTTCAGCATAGTACCTAGCAAGTACCACTGCTGCATTTGTTTACCTTTTGTTCCTCCATTTCTGCGCTCTGCTTTACCCACTCCAAAACAGATAAACTTACATATGAGGCAAAAAAGAAAAGAAAAATAACAACAAAAAACCTCTTGTTTCAATTTCCTTGAGTTCATTTTGATAAATATTATTCTATATAAAGCATCTATTTAATTTATTTTATTTTTTGCTGGTCATGGGGCTTGAACTCAAAGCCTGGGCTTTGTCCCTGAGCATCTTTGTGCTCAAGGCTAGTGCTCTATCACGTGAGCCACAGTGACACTTCCAGCTTCTTCTCAGTAGTTTTATTGGAGAAAAGAGTCTTACAGACTTTTCTGCCTGGGTTGGCCTCCTGAGTAGCTAGGATTACAGGTGTGAGCCACTGGTGCCCAGAAAAGCATCTAATTTTAAACAAGGAAAAAACCCTGTGGGAACAAATCACATTCTGGAAGATTGAGAGGATGTTGGACCAATGGAGGGTGGCTGATGCTTTCTTCTTGATCAGAGCTGTTTTCATAACAGTGCCACATCCTCAACTGATCCTCCACAAAAAAGTAGTGAATACCACTGAGGATCTCGAGTAGTGATTAACAGCGTCTTGGAGTAAAAAGGCCAAAATACAAGTGCAGACTCTGCAGTTGAATGAGGCATCTGTAGGAGCATGCAGAGGGAGATCTTTTGGAGACTCACTCACCTTTAGAAAATGGCCTTTCAGCATGCTCTAAAGCAGCACTCAGCTCCTGCTTTAAAAACCAGTTTCTAGATGTGTCCGAAAGGGAAGAAGCTTTCTTTTCTGCTCTCAAATGAAACTCCTTTTCTTCAGCTTCCTTCCACTAAGTGACAGAGAAGGATCATTAAAATCGTGGAATGCAGGCCCCACAGTGAATAGCCCTCTGTGTCTTCTTCTCCTCATTCCTTCAAAGTCAGGCAAGGCAGGACCTGGGAACTGAGGTACCCGCGGTAGCCCCCAGTGGTGGAAGAACAGAGCAGAGAGCAGAGCACCTTTTTATATCACTCAGTGCCTCAGAGTGCTGTGAAGCACAGAGGTTAAGTCTTGACCATCCCTGAAATAACAATTCATTTCTATAGATTTCAAATATGAATTAAGCTGGCTTTGCATTAATGACAATTAACTTATTTAATTTTGATGTTATAACCTTACTAATAAAGTGAATAAAGCTCAAACAACTAAGCTTTTTTTTTTTTTTTTGGTCGGTCGTGGGGCCTGAACTCTGGGCCTGGGCGCTGTCCCTCAGCTCTTCAGCTGTAGACTAGCGCTCTACCACTTGAGCCTTAGCCCCACTTCCGGCTTTTTCTGCTTATGTGGTGCTGAGGAATCGAACTGAGGGCCTCATGCATGCAAGGCAGCACTCTACCACTGAGCCACCTTCCCAGCCCCACAACTAAGCTTCTGACCAGCTTCAAAAAGTCAAGGCCATATAGAAGTCAAGTAAGCTTCATGAGTCCCTTCTTTTTTACCTGAAAATGAGTAAACAGCCATCTTAAAATGAGCTCAGCAGAAAACTAAGATAATTAATTTAAATTACTAAATCTTTGCTCAGGTTTGCCAATGTTCTAGAAATGCTATAGCTTTTACATGGAAGCCCATATGTGATTTTTATGAACAGAAGACCAATGTATTAAATAAAAACAAAATATAGCTGGGCACTGGTGCCACACACCTATAATCCTAGCTACTCAGGAGGCTGAGATCTGAGGATCACAGTTTGAAGCCAGCCTGGGCAGAAAATGCTGTGAGACTCCTATCTCCAATTAACCTCCAGAAAATTGGAAGTAAAACTGTGGCTCAAAGTGGGAGAGCACTAGTCTTGAGCACCAAAGTTCAGAGATAGTGCCTAGCCTCTGAGTTAAAACCCCACTATGGACCAAAAGAACCCCCAACAACCCTCCCAAAAACAAACAAACAAACAAACAAACAAAAAACATATATATGGACAGGAAAGACAAGGGAGGTCTATCTAGGTTGTGATTTCCCAAGGCCACACACAGTTAAGTTAGCTTTAGAATCCAGGACACTGGACACAAAAGATTTTTGCATAACATCCAAAGCACTTACAACGATTCTATCTACTCTCAAAGTATTATTTTCCCCCAAAGTATAGCAGTACCACATTTTACGGTCCAGCCTTAGTACCAACACCCTTACCTTGAGAAGAAGGCTTTCACTGCAATTTTCCTGAGGCAAAGCCTAGGGATCATCCCGACCTCTCCCCAGTTTTTCCTGTTGTTAAATGTAAGGGTTTTAAGATACGGCCCTCCACCACTGAAACGATGTAGTAGGAAAATAAATCTGGGATAAGGCTATGATGGAAATCCACTGTGAGAAACAGACATTATGAGCTAGCAGCAGAAGGAAGGAAAGAGTTGCTCAGAGCCTGCTCTCTCCCCAGGTGGGCCACAGCATCTGTGGTGGCAGAGACCCCAGAGTGGCTGAGAGAACCAACCGGAAGTTATGCATATGCAACACAGACCCTTCGTTGCCTCTAAATTCCATTTCGATTCTTCTTAATTTTCTTTGGGATCATAATACCCCCTACTAAAAAATATATTTCTCAGCAGCCTTTGCAGCTATCGTGAGATATGTAACGCCTGGAAAGGAGTTAAAAAGGAGCCGACTCAGATGGGAAGCAAAACATTTTACATTCCTACGCTTCCTTCTTTTGCTGTCTGGAATATGCATGTGACGGCTGGAGCTAGAGCAGTCACCTTAGATGATAAAGAATAGCTGAGAATGAGAGCCACACACCAAGAGATAGGGCAGAACCTGATCCTGCGAAGCTGTGATATTAATGCTAGACTGCCTTAGACTTCTTTCTTATGAAAAACATTTCTATCCAATTTCTAGTCAGTTATTTTCAACTGGTTGTAGTAGCTACAAACACTTTCCATGCATTGAAAAATCTTATGTGTTTCTTATACAAGAAATTATATATGCTGGGTGCCGGTGGCTCACGCCTGTATCCTAGCTACTCAGGAGGCTGAGATCTGAGGATCGCTGTTCAAAGCCAGCGTGGGGAAGGAAAGTCAGTGAGACTCTTATCTCCAATAAACCACCAGAAAACCGGAAGTGGTGCTGTAGCTCAAGTGGTAAAGTGCTCGCCTTGAGCTGAAGAGCTGAGGGACAGCGCCCAGGCCCAGAGTTCAAGCCCCATGACCAAAAAAAAAAAAAAAAGAAATTATATAAGTTAAAGTAGCAATATTACCCCACCAGGCAGAATGCATCCAGGAGCTGGCAAGCTGTGTACTACTATAAACTTCTTTTTTTTTTTTGGCCCATCTTGGGGCCTGAACTCTGGGCCTGGGCGCTGTCCCTCAGCTCTTCAGCTTAAGGCTAGTGCTCTACCACTTGAGCCACAGCGCCACTTCTGGCTGTTTCGGCTTATGTGGTGCTGAGGAATCGAACTCAGGTCCTCATGCATGCAAGGCAAGCACTCTATCACTGAGCCAGCTTTCTAGCCCCTACTATAAACATTTTTAGAAAACTTTTAGCTTAATCATTTTTAGTAAACATCAACATTTGATGACTTCTCTGAAAAACACCCATTAAAATTAGATGATCTTTTTCAATAAAAATTATTTGGCTCTATGTTTTACCCATTTGACTATGTACCATTTAAAAATTCAAATACTTATTAATAAAAAGTTTCTAACATGATTCTTACCTTCTTAGCTTCTTCCTCCATCATGGCATTTAATAGCTCTACTTCCTTCCTTCTGTTTTTTCGAAGGAGTTTGGTCATTTCCTGGTAGCTTTCATTTCGTTGTAGATCATCACATTTTTGTTTATGTAAAGCTTGAATTTTCCAGTCAGTGTTCAGGCATGCTTGCTCAGCTTTTGCCAACTTTTCTTCAATTACCTAAGAGAAAAATTGAATTTGAGATACAGGGTTAGACTATTTAAAATTGTGGAATGTTCATTCAATACATCCAAGTGTCTCAGTTGCTCATAACTCTGGTGGCCTGGCATAATCACCCCAGAGTGTAAAACTAACGGACTTCCAGGATCCGACACAAGTCAATTAAACCCATCTCCACGAGCAGCACGACAATGGCACTTTTAATAGCCAAAGGTGAGAACTCCTGGCTAGGGGATGGGTGGGATTTAACAAACTTCTATGTATTCAACACTTTGAAAAAGAATTGGAAGAGCCTAAGTTTACAAATGAGACAAAAGTCTGTAAGACTTTTTGTTTAAATAGGGATTCAAGTAGACCTATTGCAACAATGAGATGTACAAGATGCTATGTCGAAAAACGAACTTTACAATTTAGGCCACAGGTAGGGGGAGGAATGTAGTTGTGGAGATAGGAGGGAAGGGATGGTAGGGGGAAAACAAAGGAGGAGGCAACAATGCTTGATAAGAAATATACTCATTACCTTGCTCATGTGATTGTAACCCCTCTGTAGAGTATTTTCACAATAAAAAATTTATTTAAAAAAAAAGTCTGGTCAGTTGCCAGTGGCTCACTCCTGTAATCCTAGCTACTCAGGAAGCTGAGATCTGAGGATCGCGATTCAAAGCCAGCCCGGGCAGGAAAGTCCATGAAACTCTTATCTCCAATAAATCACCAGAAAACCGTAAGTGGTACTGTGGTTCAAGTGGTAGGATGCTAGCCTTGAGCTGAAGAACTGAGGGACAGCACCCAGGCCCAGAGTTCAAGCCCCACAACAGACCAAAAAAAAAAGTCTGTAAGATAAAAATGCACAACTCCCCCCTAGGGATATTCTGGGAACCAGTTAAGAACTGAAGATTTCTCTGCACTGCTCTTGGTTTGGGGAACTAGGGTCAGTGCTATATCCCTAAACTGTTTTGCTTAATGTTAGTGCTCCACCCCTTGAGCCACAACTCCACTCCCAGCTTTTTTTTTCTGGTAGTTAACTGGAGATAAGAGTCTCACAGATTTTCCTGACAGGGCTGGCAGATCTCAGCCTCCTGAGTAGCTAGGATTACAGCGTGAGCCTCTAGTACATGGCTCATTTAACATTTTACTAAAGGAATACTAGTGAAAGTTTTGTTTTGAATGCCTCAAGTCCTATTTTAGTTCACATAAATCAATACAGGTGCACGCCTGTAATCCTACGCATTGTGCTTCAAAGCCAGCCTAGGCAGGAAAGTCCATGAGACTCTTATCTCCAATTAATCACAAGAAAACTGGAAGTGGCACTGTGGCTCAAGTGGTAGAACACAAGCCTTGAGCTGAAGAGCTGAGAGACAGCGCCCAGGCCCAGGGGTCAAGCCCCACAACTGACCAAAAAATAAAATAAAAAAAAATTAAAAAGTAAATAAAAAGGTGCTCCAGAAGAAATTCAAAAAAATAAGTTTTGAAAACTTGTTAAAAATTTACAATGTACAATATTCTCAAATGTAGCATTACTCCCCTGTCCCACTTTTTTTTTTCTTTTGGTTCTGGGGCTTGAATTCAGGGCCTGGGTGCCATCCCTAAAATCTTTCACTCAAGGTGAGCACTCTACCACTTTGAAGTACAGTGCCACTTCTGGTTTTCTGGTGGTTAATTAGAGATAGGAGTCTCACAGGCCTTCCTGCTTGAACCACAATCTCAGATCTCAGCCTCCTGAGTAGCTGGTATTATAGGCATGAACACCAGTGGCAGGTCACCCCCAACTCTCTCCCCTCTCAGGCCCCCTCCCCCAACTTTAAGACACCATTTCCAATACTTACTTGACTATCCCTACTTTTACTGGGTGACAGTTATTATTGTTTCACAGATAATTCTGCAACTGATTCATGCAGAGACAATTTTAAAGTCAGAACACAGTAGGACAGTATTCAAGTTTCTATTTCCCTTATATAAAGGACACATCATGGGGCTGGGAAGGTGGCTCAGTGGTAGAGCGCTTGCCTTGCATGCATGAGGCCCTGAGTTCAATTCCTCAGCACCGCATAAGCAAAAAAATAAGTTGAAAGTGGCGCTGTGGCTCAAGGGGTAGAGCGCTAACCTTGAGCTGAAGAACTGAGGGGCAGCATCCATGACAGGCAAAAAAAAAAAAAAAAAAAGGGAACATTATTTAACTATCAATAAAGTATCTTACAAATAAATAAAGCAATGTAAAGCTCTAAGCACTTTGACAAATAAAGCAAAGGAATAAATGGTCTCAATTTCATAAACTTTTATTATTTTTTTAAATTATGGTTTTCTGGTAGTTTAAGAGTCTCATAGACTTTCCTGCCCAGTCTGGCTTTGAACCATGATCCTCAGATCTCGGCCTCCTGAGTAGCTAGGATTATAGGCACAAGTCACCAGCGCTTGGCCATAAACTTTTATTTTATCACTTTTTTGGGTAGTGGGATGGTTGAATGCAGAATCTTGTACTTGAGCCTCACACCCCCAGCCTACTTTTATTGTTATTCTCTTTAAAAAAAATGGTATTTTAGGGCTGGGAAGGTGGCTCAGTAGTAGAGTGCTTCCCTTGCATGCCTGAGGCCCCCCTGGGTTCGATTCTTCAGCACTACATAAGCAAAAAAAAAAAATTGCAAAAAATTATATTTTATAAATACAGTAAATTTAATGTTGGCTGTTTTTTTTTTTTACCTTCTTAGCATTTTCAGTTTGAGTTTGGTCAGTTTCTATCATCTTATGAAACATGTGCTCTTCAAAATCCACTTTTTGTCTGTAGGCATCTGCATCTTCTCGAAATTCTTTTGCAAAAACCTCTTGATTTCTGGTATAATTCTGTTAAAAAAACAAGCCAATCTATGTAATAGTAATAAAATATAAAGTGACTTTCCTCTTTTCAGGCTACTAATATGAATACAACTAAAGACTAAAATGCCAGATGCAAGAGTCTCAAGCTTATAAACCCAGCTATAAAGGAGGCTGAGATCTAAGCATTGAGGTTTGGAGAAACCCCGGCAGACAAATCAGAAAAGATTCTTACCTTCAATTAAGTAGCAAAAAGCTAGAAACAGAGGTGTGGCTCAAGTGGTAGAGTACCAGCTGTGGCTGAAAAAGCCAAGCAAGAGCTAGAGGCCCTGAGTTCAAGTCCTACTAAAAAACAAAAGAAAACAAAATAGAACCCAAACCCAAGCTGTACCATTGAATTTTCAAAGCAGAAAACAAATACTGGTACTATCATCAGTGAAAATGACAAAGTAAAGACTTCTGAAGATTCTCTCCTCCATAAAAATGCTGAATATTGGCAAAAATTGTCAGGTTCAACTTCTTCAGAATTTTGAAATTGAATCAAAGCTTGTAGCAGTCTGGAGAGCCTTCTTCATTCATTGAAGTGATGGAACCACAGAGAACAGGCTCCATGCCACAAAATTCCCATTCACCCATTCTGAGCTCTGTATTGGCTTTGACCACCAGCATCCTCGCAGCCGACGGTGAGGGAAAGACAAAGCTGGCACCTCCCTGAGAGGGTTAGGGGCATGGCTCCTATGGAGTTGAGGACAGTGAGGTCAACCTCCAGTACTGCCAAAACTAAGCAAAGGCTTCCTAGGGCGGTTCTCTGCCAAGACCCCAGACCCAGGCTGTCTCTATGGGCCCTCTCGGAACTCACCCAGTGTAAAAGCCAGCCTGCTTTCTGGGAACGTGTGTAGAGGAACTGGAAGACACTCAGCACATCTTGTTTGGCTGAGGTAGTGGATTATGGATAATCAAACAGTTTAAGGGAAAGCTGGGGATTTATATGTTCACAGGAGGCCCTGAGAACTCCCATGTATTTCTGGGACTCCAGGAGAACACAGGTGCATGGGTAAGGCTGTGCCCATGGCAAGGGCTGTGTGTGCTCAAGACTTGAGAAGGTACTGAGAGCTCTCATTTCTGGTAAATGTTGAGGTTTTGCATAACCAGGAGTGAAATCTAAGTGAGAATTGTACTGTCTTCCTAAGCATCAAAGACATGCACATGCACAACATGCACACAGAGCCCTCAGCGGGATTTTCTTGTTCAAAGAATCTAATAAGAAAATCTCTGTCCAGTTGCTAGCTGACCACAAGCTAACTAAACAGAGACTTCAATGGCTATATACTACAAAGAACAGGGACTTTACAGATCTGGTTTGGAAAAGTCACTAAGCAAATAGCAAGAAACTTCAGGAATGGTGAGGGGTAACTTGATTTCCATAACTGCACATTATATTAACATAAAAGGTTTGTTTTTTTTTTGGGTCCGGTAGTGGGGCCTGAACTCTGGGCCTGGGTGCTATCCCTCAGCTCTTCAGCTCAAGGCTAGCGCTCTACCACTTGAGCCACAGCGCCACTTCCGGCTTTTTTCTTTTTGCTTATGTGGTGCTGAGGAATCGAACCCAGGGCCTCATGCATGCAAGGCAAGCGCTCTACCACTGAGCCACCTTCCCAGCCCCCATAAAAGGTTTTTAACAAAAAAAATGACATGACTAAAAACACCAAGAAAGTATGACTGATACATAATGTAAACAGATAATAAACTCCAAAGAAATTGAAAAAAGAATCAATAAACATGAAAAGATACTTAACATCATTAACCATTTAAGAAATGAAACCAAAACCACAATAAGATAACACTTCTTGTATGGAAATTAAAAAAGACAGAAAACAGTAATTGTTTATGAGAAATCTGAACTCTCTCTCTCCTAGGTTTGCATTCATAAAACTGAAAACCAAAAACCTGACCATATAAGGTGCACATGAACGCTCATCAACAGAACTGTGGAGACAAATGGATAAAGCAAGTGTGTTCTTCTCATGCATTGAAATATTATGCAGCCATAAAGAAGGAATGAGGTACTGATTTGTGCTATAATATAGATAACTTTGAAAACATTAAGTGAAAGAAGCTAACCATGGAAGACCACACACTATAAAATTCTACTTTTATGAAATTTCTGGATGGGCAAATTTGTAGAGACAAAAAAAAGTTAGTGGTTGGGGGTGAGGGGAGAGGGAGGGAATGGAGTGAAAGCAAATGACTATAATGGTTGAGGGGACAAAGGATAGCAATACTGCCTTCATGAATATGTGCTATAAAAGGAAAATACAAATTGTATGTGTCAAATAATCTCCCTTATCATCATTAATGACGTTAGAATCTATTCTTTTCTTCTTCCTTCTTTCCTTTTTTTTGGTCAGTCATGGGGCTTGAACTCAGAACTGGATGCTACCACTTGAGCCACAGCACCACTTCCAGTTTTCTGGTGGTTAATTGGAGATAAAGAGTCTCGTGGATTTTCCTGCCTGGGCTGGCTCTGAACCTCAATGCTCAGATCTCAGCCTTCTGAGTAGCTAGGGTTACAGGCATGAGCTACTAGTGCCCAGCTAAGAATCTGTTTTCTTGACTAACTTTTTTCTATTTATTTGATTACTATAGGCAGCTAAATTCACTTTAAAATAAACTAAAAAGAAAAATATTTTTCAATTATACAAAAGTATAAAGATAGAAAATTAAGCTCAAATTAGATGTATACTTAATATTTGGCTCATATTTCCAAAAGGCAATAATAATATTGTCTGTACTCTAGGGAAAATTTTCTTAAGAAATAGAAAATCAACTTAATGTAAGAGGTAAGCCTGGCAGATAAAGTGCCAATTTCAAAAAGGTGATAAAAGAGTATTTGTTTCTAATTAAGCAGAATTAAGCAGCTAACTCTTTTCTAGCTCAGTACATCTGCTTAAAGAAACACCTCTGTCAGAAGGCAGTATAGAATGTAATAAACATTTGTTCCAATCTGATGCTCAGACAGAAGCTCAGCACCACTTCCATGGTATTCCTGCCAAGAATCTTACCCCGAAAAGACAACAGGTAAGTAACAACTAGGGGCCATTCTACCTGGCTTCCCAAATATCAGTGACAACATTCAATTAGAAGCCCTGAGTTCAAACTCCAGCTCTAAAATAAGATAAAATAAATGTTATGAAACACAGATAAAGATTTAGGAACACTTTTTTTTTTTGTCGGTCGTGGGGCTTGAACTCTGGGCCTGGGCGTTGTCCCTCAGCTCTTCAGCTCAAGGCGAGCGCTCTACCACTTGAGCTACAGCGCCACTTCCGGTTTTCTGGTGGTTTATTGGAGATAGGA
>NW_012267367.1:800824-850824 GCF_000151885.1 Dipodomys ordii
TCAAGTGGTAGAGTGCTAGCCTTGAGCTGAAGAGCTGAGGGACAGTGCCCAGGCCCAGAGTTTAGGCCCCACGACTGGACCCAAAAAAAAAAAAATCTTGTATTTATACCTTTTCCAGTGATTTAAAAACTGACTTTCATGTCCTAAGCAGGTATTTGCTGCTGATCTAATTCTAGAAGATTCTAATATAAATTACTTCATAGTTCTTGTCTCATTTTCCTCTAAGATTCCTGAAAGTTTAAGGTTGACTATTCCTTATCTGAAATACTTGGGATTAGGAATGTTTCAGATGGACTCTTGGATTTTGGAATACTTGCATAGAGTTTTCTGGTTAAGCAACCTTCTCCAAAGTCTGAAATGCTGTGAAGTTTGAAATGTTTTGGCCATCAAGTTGGCACCCAAAGAGTTTTAGACAGAGCACTTCAGATTTTTGTTTTAGGGAATATATTTAGTTATCCATTTGCTTAGCGTTAAAACTGTAAGTTACTTTTGTTTTTCAAATTAAGGACAACCCATTTTTATTAGGATAATTTTATTCACTATTGTATATTTATAGAGAAACTTGTAAACCGGCAAGAAAAAAAATCCTGAGGCAAAGTCTGGGATTTACATCTGGTGCTTTAGACACTAGACTAAGCTGCTACAGAAACATGAATTACAGTAACAATAAAAAGAATTACAATAAGCTGTATATCCAGACATTTTGGCTACTGTACAATCCTGGACGACAATATATTGTGCTTAAAAATGGAATGAAATGAATACTATAAACCACAAATATAGTCTACATTGGAAATAATTTATACCTTCTCATAAAGTCTTTTTTGTGATTCAAGCTCCAGCTGTCTCATTTCTAGGTCTCTGGCTGTGGTAGCGATTTCTCGATCCCTCATTTGTACCTATGGGCAAACATCAAACTGTGAATACTAAAAATAATTTACAAAACATTTTTTTTTTAAAGATAGGTTCCTACTGCTCCTCCCTCCCTCACCCACGAGCTAGGGTTACAGGCATGTGACATCAGGACTGGCTTAGTTATGTGGTTATATGGACATTAAAAAAAAAAGACCCAGAAATTATGGGGTTTTCTTGGTGGTGTTGGGGCTTGAACTCAGGGTCTGGGTGCGGTTCCTGAACATTTTTGCTTAAGGCTAGTGCTCTACCACTTTGAGCCACACTCCATCTCCAGGTTTTAGGTGGTTAATTGGAGATCAGAGTTTTTCACGGTCTTTCCTGACCAGGCTGGCTTTGAACCACAGTCCTCAGCTCTCAGCCTCCTGAGGAGCTAGGATTACAGGGATGAACCACCAGCACCCAGCAGGAATTAGTATTCACTGACCAATTCAGAAATGATCTGGGATAAGCTTAATTTAAAAAAGCGCAATTACCATGCACTATAACAACTACAAGAAAAGGGGTGGCTCTTCAGATTACAGTAGCCAATAATGAAGTAGAAAAACTTCAACAACTAAAATTTGGGATTGGTTAAAAATATAGAACGTTTAATTAATTACTTATTTTATTCTATTGTCAGTTGTGTGGCTGAACTCAGGGCCTATGTGCTGTCCCTGAGCTTTTTTTGCTCAAGGCTACTGCTCTAACACTTTGAGCCACAGTGCCACTTTCAATTTTCTGGTGGCTGACTGGAGATGAGAGTCTCACCGGCTTTCCTGCGTGGGCTGGCTTCAAGTTGTGAACTTCAACTCTCAGCCTGCTGAGTAGCTGGGGTTACAGGTGTGAGCCGGAAATGAGTAGCTGGGGTTACAGGTGTGAGCCGGCAGAATGTTCCATCTTATTAACTATAACTTTTATTTGAGTTTAAAAAAAATAGATTTGATCTAATACCTAGTAACTCCAAGCTGAAATTTTATCTTGGACTGTTCAACCTATATGTGCTTTGGTCAAATTCAGTTAGTTCAGAGTAGTCTAAATTTTGAATACTTGAAAGCATTGAGGTTTGGATAAGGCATGGTCTAGACAATCTTGAAAGTCATCTTAAATATTTGGTTGCCTAAAGAGCCAGTTATGAATTTGGATTAGAATAAAGTACATAAAACAAAATAACAACAACCCTCAATCACCTATCATCATTCATTTGGCAAACATTTAATGATTACATTACTACCTTTGATACTACCACGTGTTAGATATTATTGGCTAAAAGACAGGCTACCAAATGCTCCTAATAGGAGAAGTAGCAAAAATAAAATACAGTGTGACACAAAGAAACACATCCAAGGGGTAAAATTTACCTTAAGGGTAAACTACCACAAAAGCAGCGAGCTCAACCTTGAGTCTCCAAAGCAGCAGTGAGCACCAGAAGGCAGAGGACACCTCCAGGTGATTTGGAAAAGCATCAAACAATTTTTAGGAATTTCAGCTACAGCTCTTCTGCTTATGAATTCTGAGACACACTAACAGCTATGTACTAGAGCCAAAACAAATCTACTGTGCTTGTTGCTGGCAGTTTTTTCATAGGTGCGTGCGTGTGTGTGTGTGTGTGTGTTTTCATAGGTGTGTGTGTGTGTGTGTAATTTTGCACTCAGCTTTTCCTGCAGGAGCCAGAGCCAAGCTTCTGGTATCAGGCAGGGTAAGCACACATAGGAAAAGGTAGCTGGATGGAGCCTACGAGGTCATGGGGAGGCCGGGAGGGCAGGTAGAGGCCTTATCATGATGTTGAAAGCGTTGTAGGACTCTTGGCCAAGAAACACCTTGCCCTATCTCAAAGGGTTTGAAATGAAGGTGTCAGATCGTGCATTATTTTTGGTGAAGAAATATACCTTTTTTTTTTTGTTGTTGGTCGTGGGGTCTGAACTCTGGACCTGGGCACTGTCCCTCAGCTCTTCAGCTCAAGGCTAATGTTCTACCACTTGAGCCACGCCATTTCTGGCTTTTTCTGCTTATGTGGTGCTGAGGAATCGAACTCAGGGCCTTATGCATGCAAGGCAAGCACTGTACCACTGAGCTACCTTCCCAGCCTCAGAAATATACATTTTAATAGTGAGATATCAATATGATTCACTAGACAATTTTAAGTAATTACATTATAACAAATTAAAATTAATAAATGTAAACTATTTTTATAACTTGAATGTCTAATAGCCAAGAATTAAGTAAACTATGGTATATAATCATCAGTAAAATATACTCAACGACCACAAGGAGAGAAATAATTGCCAGGTTCTGGTGGCTCATGCCTATAATCCTAGCTACATGATCTGAGGATCGTGGTTCAAAGCCAGCCTGGGCAGGAAAGTCTGTGAGACTCTTGTCTCCAATAAACCACTAGAAAACCACAAGTGGCACTGTGGCTCAAGTGGTAGAGCGTTAGCGTTGAGCTGAAGAGTGCAGGGACAGTGCTCAAGCCCAGAGTTCAAGCCCCACAACCGACAAAAGAAAAAAGAATGAAAAAAAAGAAATAGGTTAACAATCTGAAAGCATATTCAGCTGTATTATTTTTCCAAGCATGACACAAAAACAAGATACAGGGAGAAAAATCCCATTTTATATAAATACAGAAATATAAGTAAACAAATAGAGAATAATTGTGCAATTAACCTTTTTTTTGTATATTAGGCTTGAACTCAATCTTGTGGTTGCTGGGCAACATTGCCAAGCCACATACTTCTTGAGCTATTTGAGCTGGTTATTTTTGAGATGTTTCTTCTTTTCTAGGTGTGTGTATAGGCATGAGCTACCTGTGTCAGACTTCCCATCTTAGCTAGAGTACAGGCATAAGCCACTGCGCCCACTTCTTTTCCCTCCCCTCCCCCCCCTTTTTTTTTTGGTCAGTTGTGGGGCTTGAACTCTGGGTCTGGGCGCCGTCCCTCAGGTCTTCAGCTCAAGGCTAGTGCTCTACCACTTGAGCCACAGTACCACTTCCAGTTTTCTGAGTGTTTTATTGAAGATAAGAGTGTCATGGACTTTGCTGCTGGGGCTGGCTTTGAACCATGATCCTCAGATCTCAGGCTCCTGAGTAGCTAGGATTACAGGCGTGAGCCATGGGTGCCTGGCTCACCTCTCTCTTGAGAAGAGAGAGGTCTCAGGAACTTTTCTGCCAGGACTGGCTTTGAACTATGATCTTACCAATTTCAGCCTCCCATGTAGCTAGGCCTGAGCTAAATGGCTCACTAGGAGTAAGCCACTGGTGCCGGATAATTAACTTTTTAAGGTTACCTCTGGAAATAAGATGAGGAAGTGTAACAAGAATCCACATTTAACCCTATATATCTTGTACTTGAAATTCTTTTCAATTGGTCCTGTACAAATTTTTATAATTTTTTTCACAATTATTTTAATAGTTATCTGATACTTTTTTTTGTAGTTATCAAGGACACTAGTCAACTTGCCTAATCTTCTTAGTATTAAATATTTTACCATTAATGAGATATAAAAGATAATAAAAATAGTGGAGGGTTGAAGTAAGTAAAATTAAAAGGGCTATGAAGCATTGTGGACTACAGGATTACTATTTCATATGAGGGTAAGCGTTACAGCTAAGTGAGAGTAGGCAGAGAGGTATGAGTTCTAGTTAGAATAACTAACCTTCCTCTCAATTTCATCATCCAGTCTTCGTAGCTCCATTTCATGCTGAGCTTGCTGAAGCTTCAGGAAATGCCTTCTAGCAGCATCTTGTAAGTGTATTTCCTTCATTTTCAGCTCTCTTTTCACAGCAGCTAGTCTTAAATTCAAAACATATTAAAAATAAAGCATTTTCCAATGTTGGTTTAACTTTTTCTGCCTACTATAAAATAATGTTTCTAAGTAATGCCCTTCAGAGCATATATCTAGATCTTTTACTTTAAAAGCTAAGTGCAAAAAAAAAAAAGCTAAGTGAAAGCTGGGTGCTGGTGGTTCACGCCTGTAATCCTAGCTACTCAGAGGCTGAGATCTGAGGATCGAGGTTCAAAGCCAGGCCAGCCAGAAAGGTCCATGAGATCATATTTCCAATTAACCACAGAAAACTGGAAGTGGTGCTGTGGCTCAAGTGGTAGAGCACTTGCCTTGACCTGAAGAGCTAAGGGACAGCACCCAGGCCCAGAGTTCAAGCCAGACTGACAAAAAACAAAAACAACAACAACAAAAAAAACCTAAGTGTAATATTCAGTATAGCTTTAGAATTAATTCTACCTCATATTTTTTATTCTTTTTCTTTTTTTTTTTTGGGTCCGGTCGTGGAACCTGAACTCTGGGCCTGGACGCTGTCCCTCAGCTCTTTACCTCAAGGCTAGTGCTCTACCACTTGAGCCACAGCGCCACTTCTGGCTTTATTTTTGCTTATGTGGTGCTGAGGAATCGAACCCAGGGCCTCATGCATGCAAGGCAGGCACTCTACCACGGAGTCAACTTCCCAGCCCTTTATTCTTTTTATTAACTTAAATATTTGCTTAGTGGAAATGAACCTAGATAATTCCACAGTCTATTTCTAAAGGAGAAAATGAAATAAAATGAAAGTTATTTCACTAACTCATGCATGGACATTTTCAAAACAGTAACACATGCCTCTGTCTTTGCTGCACCATCTTCTCCTCCTCATGCAAGAGCATTTCTCTTCTTGCTTCTTCTGCTTTGCGGAGCTCTTCTTGTTTTTGGTACCAAGCTTCATCTTCAAGTCTTTGCTGATCTACTTCAGCTTGCATATTTTCAACTGTCTGCCTTAAGTATACAATATTTGTTATTATGAAAATATGAACAAAAAAGCAAACTTAGGTAAACCATGACACAAAATATACATTTGATTAGTGTATAAGACCTGATTTTATTTACAGCTATGAGAATAAATAAATACATCTCATATCTTAAAACTTTGGTTCTACACTAATACTTAATAATTTAAATGCTTTTTTTTTTGGCCAGTCCTGGGACATGAACTCAGGGCCTGGGCACTGTCACTGAGCTTCTTTGTGCTCAAGGCAAGTACTCTACGACTTGAGCCGCAGTGCCACACATAACTTTTTCTGAATAGTTTATTGAGGATAAGAGTCTTATGGACTTTCCTGCCCACGTTGACTTGAAACCATAATCTGTAGATCTCAGTCTCCTAAGTAGCTAGGATTATAGATATGAGCCACCAGTGTCCTGCTTAAATACAATTTTTCTTAAAGTTCTTGTCTAGATTTACAACAGATTTCACTTCTATTAAACAATAAGTACTCCATAATTACCTTTCTCTCAAGTAATCCAACTCATCATTCCTTATTCTTTCTCGTTCCTGTCTCTGGAAGTCCACGACAAACTTTGGATATTGATTAAATACTGGATACTGCCCTTTTGTCAGTGCAACAAAAGCATCCAGCATGCTGTCTGGATGAATATCAGCAGGTGTGGTCTCCATGAGGTGATAAGCTTCTCTAATCACAACATTTATATCCAAGTTATTCCGATGATGAAAAAAATACTGCAAGAAAACTTGAGATTTACTTAAAAGCAAGGCTAAAGTAGAATTAACTAAAATAAGAGTTCAAAAGTTTAAATGTGGCTGGCACCTGTGGCTCACGCCTAGCTATTCAGGAGAATGAGACCTGAGGACTGCAGCTTGAAGTCATCTGCGGCAGGAAAGTCCTTGCAACTCTTAGCACCAGTAGCTACCAGAAAACCAGAAGAAGAGCTTAAGCATAGTGCCTGAGCCCCAAGTTCAAGATGCAGGACCAAAATAAAAAAAATAAAATATGAATAATCTTTTCTTTTTTGAAAATTATCTAGAATTTTAATTCAACATGTTCTTTTCTGCAAGTTTACTGAAGCTTTTTTTTAACTTTTTTTTTTTTTGGTCGGTTGTAGTGCCTGAACTCTGGGCCTGGGTGCTGTCCCTTAGCTCTTCAGCTCAAGGCTGGTGCTTTACCACTTGAGCCACAACATCACTTCTGGCCTTTTCTGCTTATGTCGTATTGAGGAATCAAACCCAGGGCCTCATGCATGTAAGGCAAGCACTCTACCACTGAGTCACCTTTCCAGGCCTAAACTTATTTTTTAAAGATTCAAGTTGATATTGTTAAAATGTTAGCTAGGCATGATAGCTTATGCCTATAATTCCTGCTACTCAGGAGGTAAAGATAGGGAGAATCATAGTGCAAGGCTAGTTAGGCAAACATTTCAACCAATAAGCTGGGTGGTGGTACCATGCCTGTGATCCCAGCTACAAGAGAAGTATAACAAGAGAATTGTGGTCTAGGGTGGCTAGGCAAAAATGTAAGACCTTATTCAAAAAATAAGAAAGCAGAAGAGGGCTGGGATGGGGCTCAAGTAGTAGCGAACATGAAGTCCTAAGTTCAAACCCAAGTACTATGCCACAAAAAGTAGTAAAATGTCACTATAATATGAAATTTTGAAATCAAATATTTTAACTCAAAATGAAAGCTCCATTATAAAATTTAAAAGATGCTTCAGCAAAAAACAATCTTTTTCTGTTCAAGTTTTTTAAAACACAAAATCTAAATCAACTTAGAAAGTGAATGAATCTTTGCAAATAAGTTAGCTTGGCTGCTTAATAGTATCTGAAATGGTCCATATAATCTGTGCCGGCAGAACCAAACTCTAAAACATGCATTGTACGTTATGTGACCAGAAAGCAAACATAATGAATCAACAGTAATCAAAAAAGTCAGATATATACAGGAAAACCCCAACTATTTGAGCCTCTTACCAAGCTCCTATGAAGCTACCTCTGATGCTTTTGCTTTCTCTCAGTCATTTTCTTTCTTTCTTTCTTTTTTTTTTTTGGCTAGTCGTGGGGCCTGAACTCTGGGCCTGGGTGCTGTCCTTTAGTTCTTCAGCTCAAGGCAAGTGCTCTACCACTTGAGCTACAGCACCACTTCTGGCTTTTTCTGCTTATGTGGTGCTGAGGAATCGAACCCAGGGCCTTATGCATGCAAGGCAAGCACTCTACCACTGAGCCACCTTCCCAGCCTTCTCTCAGTCATTTTCCTACCAAACCTCAAAGTTTTCTTGTATATAAGCTAAGCACCCAGACTGGGGTAGACCGGGATAAACTACCAGAAGTGTCCAACATCCTTTTTATAAGCCTCAAGGCACACCCCCAGTGCTACACTATGATTCTAAGATGAACAATCTGCTGAAATTTTGTCTATATATTTACATAAAGGTCAGAAATGTGATGATCTATTCTAGTTCTACCACAGAGCATCCATGCTTGATGAATAGTAGGTGTGAAGTCAATCAGTATAATTTTTAATAGAAAAGAGTGAAATTTGAGCCTCTCATTTACTTACTTATTTATTAGTAATGCTGGGGATTGAACCCAAGGTCTCAGGTAAGTATTAGGTAAGTATTCTACCACTCAGCTATATACCCCAACCCTCTTAACAACAGGGTATTTACCGTAAAATCATCTTTAAGAGTGCAGTTGAGCAAAGGAGCTCTAGAACATGTGCTGTAGGCTACCACAGTCATCAGAAGGAAGGAAGGTTGATTGGAGAAGACATTATCAAATAATTTGAGCCACTCTTCTCTGGTCAGCACTTCTGAGAACACTGTTTCAAGAAGAGGCCAAGCGTACAGCTAAAGTGAAGAATAATAAATTAGTCAAAACACAGTCACTGACAATAATCTCTTACATTTCATCTGTGAAGGCATATTAAGCACATTGTTATAAAACAGTATCTGGTAGGTGCGGTGGCTCATGACTGTAGTCCTAGCTACTCAGGAGGCTGGAATATGAAAATTGTGGTTCAAAGCCAGCAAACAATGACTCAGAAAAAGCCAGAAGTGTTGCTGTGGCTCAAGTGGTAGAACACTACCCTTGAACAAAAGAGTTTAAGCAGCAACCAGGCCTTGAGTTTAAGCCCCAGGATCAGCACAAAACAACAACAACAACAAAAAGAATTACTATCTTAATTTGGAACTTTCACACCACTCCCACTTTCCCCTCAGTACTGGCAAGTGGCCATCACTGAGCTACATCATTTTATACTATCGGGAAGACAGAGATTCTCTTTATAGACTTTTTTTTCCCCCAGCACTGGGGCTTGAACTCAGGGCCTGGGAGCTATCCTTTAGATTTTTCCTTCAAGGCTGGCACTCTACCAATTGGGCCACAGCTCCACTTCTTTATAGACTTTGAGTTAGTTGGTATAATAAAAAAGAATGGGGGGGGGAAGGAAGGGAGGAGCTGGGGAGGAAAGGGATGGTAGGGGAAAAATAAAGGAGGGTATAACACTGCTCCATAGGAAATGGACTCATTATCTTGCTCATGTAACTGTAACCCCTATGTACAGTATCTTTACAATAAAAAATATATTAAGAAAAAAATGAAATTGTGTTAAAAATACAAAGCATAGTATGTTTTTATTACTTCATAGAAGTATTATTTTATTTATACCAGAATCAATGTTAAGTCCCCAAATAAATTAAATCTTTCTAAAAGCCCTATACTTCTTACCTGGGAAGTTATATCATGATCTATGAAGTGCTGGAGCAGTTGTTTATCACAAAATGCCAAAACATTTTCTATCATACTAAGAATATTGATGGGAGGGTTAGGAAAGTATTCAAACCAGTGTTGACACCAATTTACTACAAAGAAAAAAAATTAGAGGAAATTTAAGTATCTTTCTATACCAAAGAATAATTTTTTTGGGGGGTGGTCAGTCATGGGGCTTGAACCCAGGGCCTGGGTGCTGTCCCTGAGTACTCTACCACTTTGAGCCACAGTTCTACTTCCAGTTTTCTGGTGGTTAATTGGAGATAAGAGTCTCACAGGGACTTTCCTGCCTGGGCTGGCTTTGAACCATGATCTTCAAGATCTCAGCCTCCTGAGTAGCTAGGATTATAGGCATGGGCCACCAGTGCCTGACCTCTGATTTTTAAGAATATAATTTTATTGTTATTATTAAGGTGTTATACAGGGGCTACCAATGCAAATTTCAGGCAATGTGCACATTTCTCTTTTAGATAATGTCACCCCTTCATTTGCTTTCCCCCAATCTCCCCTTCCCGTCCCTGCCCACAAGTTGCATAGCTCTTTTTCCATAATACATACTGAATATCCTCGTGTTTTCTTTCTTCTTTTATTTTTGTCAGTTGTGGGGCTTGAACTCTGGGCCTGGGCTCTGTCCCTCAGCTCTTCAGCTCAAGGCAAGTGCTCTACCACGTGAGCTACAGTGCCACTTCTGGTTTTCTAGTGGTTTATTGGAGGTAAGAGTCTCATGGCCTTTCCTGCCCTGGCTGGCTTTGAACCATGATCCCAGATCTTAGCCTCCTGAGTAGCTAGGATTACAGGTGTGAGCCACCAGCTCTTTCTTCTTCTTTTATTTTTAATAGTGTCCTGATTACATTATGTAGTCGAGGCTGGTCTTGAAATTATTTTTTTTGTGCTGGTCCTTGGGCTTGAACTCAAGCCTAGGCCCTGTCCCTGAGCTAGAATTTCAGGCTTAAGCCACTGACACCCAGCTGGCCTTGAATTTTTGATCCCCTTGAAGTAGCCTCCATAGTGCTGGGACTGCTTACAGCACACCCAGGTTTTTGTTTGTTTGCTTTTGCTGTTCCTGGGGCTTGAACTCTGGGCCTGCATGCTATCTCTGAGCTCTTTGTGCTCAAGGCTAGTATTCTACCACTTGAGCCACACTGCCACTTCTGGCCTTTTCTGAATATTTATTGGAGATAAGAGTCTCACAAACATTCCTGCTCAGACTGGCTTTGAACATGATCCTAGCATCTCAGCCTCCTGAGTAGCTAGGCTTATAGGCATGAGCCACTGGCAGCTGGCTAGTTTTTTTTTTTTTTAACATTTTTTTTTGTAAAGATACTATACAAAGGTACATGAGTAAGGTAATGAGTACATTTCCTATTGAGCATTGTTAACCTCTCCTAGTTTGTTTTTAATAACATGTCCCCAAGACCTGAAACTGAAAGCCAGTCAGCCAGTCACGTGTCACTGGAAATGCTGTAGCACTGGAATGGAACCCACCAACCACAGCAAGCCAGGCTGGCAGGTTATGAACAGTGCTCTTTTTTTTTTGGTAATTCTTAAAGGAATTCACTCTTTTTTTGTTCTAAATATGACTGAATAAATAAGAAAAAGACTTCTAAATTCTTAAGCAAGAGACTTACAAATTCCATCATGTTAACAGAACATCTTAGGCGGGTAGAAATTTTGCAGGTTTCTTCAGAATTGTCAGTAAAATTGGGTCAAAATGATCCAATGAACAAGCACATCTATTTGAAGTCTGAAGTATTTCTGTTTTCTGCTGACTATATTTTTGGACTTCAAAGTTTTTTTTTGATTTTGGAATACCTGAATAGATTTTACCAGGTAAGCATCCTTAATCCTGAAGTCTAAAATGCAAAAATCTAAAGGGGTTGAAGAAGCTTCAGATTCTGGATTTTGGATTGGAAATACCCAATGTAGTAAACTGTGATTGCATTCTTTGATATTAAGATCTCCTAGCCTAGCCAGGCAGTGGCAAGGCTGGCAATCTCAGCACTGACCACACAAAAAGACCCTGTCTCACAAAACAAAGAGCTCATAGCTCAAATTATGGAGAGAAGGCAACATTGTATTACATATGACTTATAAAGGCTTTCCAATTCCATTATTTAATTTGTTGTTGAGCATTTAAATAAAACAAATATAAATAAAACACCATGGTATACAAAGTGTTTTATATACTTAGAACAGTTCTTTGAACATAATCTACTTTCAGTAGGTAAGAGAGTTGCTTCAAATCTGTCTATATTCAAATCTGTCTATAATGATCTTCTAAAATTTATAGCTCTTGGGGCTAGGAAGGTGGCTCAGAGGTAGAGTGCTTGCCTTGCATGCATGAGGCCCTAGGTTCGATTCCTCAGCACCACATTACAGAAAAAGCTGGACGTGGCACTATGGCTCAAGCAGTAGAGTACTAGCCTTGAGCTGAAATGCTAAGGGACAGCACCCAGGTCCAGAGTTCAGGACCCACAACCAACAAAAAAATAAAAAAAATTAAAAAAATCTTGCAAATAAAGGCTTAGATAGATATGACAGAAACATCTACTTTATACTTTACACTTGATTATTTCACACTTTAACTTAAAAGTAAAGACATCAAGAATCGTTAAATATTGCAAAGGTATGAAGACATCAGGAAAATGTGTGAGAATCTATTCTTGGTTTCATTCTGTAATAACTACTTACTTATGAGAGTAGCAACAACTTCAAAACAGATGAGTTGGTTGTTCTGGAATAATTTTACAAATGGAAATGCCAAGAGTGGAAGATATGGTGTGTCACTAAAGATAGAAGACCAGTGAGCTAAAGCAGACAGTGTTCTGCAAACAGAAGAAGGAAATAAAGACCAGAGAACAGCAACGTTATTGAAATCTGTATAAACAACATATTCACGTCATAAAAAGTTCCGTACAAAACATACATTTGGCAAAAATTGTTCTTTTACCATATAGCTCCTCTTTAGAAGTAACCACAGCTAAAACTCTAAATCCTATTATAAAATTCACAAATATGACCAGGCACCATGGCTCATGCCTGTGATCCTACCTACTTAGGGGGCTGACCTGAGAATCAAGGTGCAAAGCCAGTTTAGGCAAGCAAGCTCTCCAGATTCCATCTCCTATTATCCAGCAAAAAGCCTGATTGGAGATAGGGCTCACGTGGTAGAGCACCAGCCACAAGTAAAATAAGCTAAGTGAGAGTACAAGCTCAGTGCTGGCATAAAACAAACCCAAACCAAAACACACATAAATGGCGGGTTCAATATAAACATTGTTGCATACTTTGCCCTCTCTCTCCGCACACCGGGCACTCTACTACCTGAGTCCTGTTACCTACCCTTTTATGCTTTATTTTTCAGATAGGATCTTCTGATTTTTGCCCAGGGTCAGATTTGGACTGTGATCCTTCTATCTAAACTCCTATTCATCTGGGATTACAGGTGAGCAACCCCATACCAGGCTTGTTTGAGATAGGTCTTGCTCAACACAGCCTTGAACCTCAAGTCTCCCAATCTCTGCCTCCCAAGCAGGTGAAATTACAGGCATGTACCACAACATCCAGTATTCCATCATCTTAAATTAAGAACCTCTTGGGAAAAGTTTATATCAGTATACTAGAAAAATATCCTCATGGTATTTTGCAGATATATGAGAACTGTTTATGGATATAACTTTTTTTTTAAACAAGATCTGTATTCTTGGGTCTGTAAGATCTTTCTACCCTTTCATAAACAATACTGTGCTCATGCTTCATGTGAAAATACAGATTTGAATAAATTCCTATAAGTGGAATTGTTGAGTCAAAGGATACACATACACACACACACACATATATTTATAATATCAACAGGCGGGGCACTGTCTATAATTCTACTCAGGAGGCTGAGATCTGAACATTGCAGTTTGAAGCTGGCCCGGGCAGAAAATTCTAGGACTCCAATGAACCACCAAAAAGCTTCATGTGAAGCTGTGGTTCAAGTGGCAGAACACTAGCCTTGAGCACAAAAACTTACGTATAGTGCCCAGGCCCTGAATTCAAGCCTCAGGGCTGACAGACACACATACACAAAAAGAACAGCCAAAAACAAAAACAAAGAAACACTAAAAACCAAAAATCAAACCAAAAAACCAGCCAGTGCAAAAAAAATCCTAATCCAAAAGTGTCTATTTATTTGGACAAATGTCAGAGCTGTGATGTTATCTTATATAGGCTTATGCACAGCAGCAAAGCACAGTAAATGTGAAGACCAATGGGAAAAATAAAATTCCATCTCTCCCTGAGTCTGGTCTTAAAGTAATCTTATTTTTTCTCTTACTCAAGAGCGGTATATTACACATTTACCCTTTGATACACATTACATTTCAATTTAATAATGGACTTAGAGCTAATTAATAGAGCATGCTCTTAAGACTGGAAATAATCCAACCGTTCACTAATAAGGGACAGATGAAATAAATTATACTATAACTGTGCAATGGAGAACAAAGCAGATATAAAAGGAAAAGAGAAATTTTTCTACACATTGCTTTGAAATATCTAGAACTATTTTGTTAAATTTAAAAAGGTACACAAATGTTCAAAAATATACTCACATGTGCAATAGGATACAACTATTTACCTAAGGAGGAAGAATATAAATCTATGATGTTTATTACTGACGGCCTGAGCCAGGATATAAGGATACCTGCACATCCATGTTCACTGCTGCACTATTCACAATAGCCAAGATTAAGAAACAGACCAGATGCCCCACAATAGATGAGTGGATCCCAAAAATGTGGTATCTATACACAATGGAATTTTACACAGCCATTAGAAAGAATAAAATAATGTCATTTGTAGGGAAATAGATGGACCTAGAACAAATCATGTTAAATGAGGTAAGCCAAGCTCAGAGAGACAAATGACACATGTTTTTTTCTGATATGTGGAAATCAGATCTCAAATGCACAGGGATATAACAAATTATTCAGGATGTTTACACAGTTCGACCAAAAGAGGATTCTCTGAGGAGAGAAACACAAAGGTGCAATGCCTAAGTGTCTCTTCATATTAATATCAAACAATACATACTGAAACAAACTCTAAGATGTGGAAATAAGAGACTTTGTTTTTTTAGTTTTTATGATTCTGTCTTCTTTACCCTATGTATGGTGTATTCACATGTGTATCTTCAAGAGGGTGGGGAGAAGGGTACAGAATTTGAGGCAAAAGGGGTCAAAAAGTGGAGTTCACTGGACATTGATGAAGGTGAACTATACAACTTGTGGGTGGATATGGGAGGGAGGGACTGGGAGAGAATGAGGGAACAGATGACACTGTATGAAAGGAAATGTAGTCATTACCTAGCTCATGTAATTGTAATCCCTCTGTGCATCACTTCTATAATAACAATAAAGTAAATTAATAAACATTAAAAAGGTTACTGATAGGAATAGGATGGAGGGAATAGAAACCAGACTGAGTTGAATGTTATCTTTTTTTTTAACATTTGATTTAGAAAGACAACTTTCTTTATTAGAAAGAAAGAATAAGACAAAATAAAACTTTAAATAAATATTTTCAGGAGATGTAGCTCAGTGATAAAAATCTTGCCTAGTAATGCTTTAGGATCTGGGTTTGGTAGGATTCCTTGCATGCAATAAAGGGGGAGGGGGTGGAGAGAGAAAGGAGAAAGGGGAAGAGGTAAAGGAAGGAGGAAGAAGAGGGATGAGGATACAAAGGTAACAATTAAGCCAATGAGGAAAGCATTCAAATATGAAATCAAAGAAATTATGCAAAAACTCTGGAGTCCTAAATCTGAATGGAAAATACCACTTTGAAAAACTCCTTTTTGATTGTTTCCTGGAAATGTCTGTACATTTAAATCTGAATTTATCATGAATATACTGTGTGTGTGTGTGTGCGCGCACGCACAAATTCTGGAGCTTGAACTCATGGGCTTTTGAGCTGAAGGCTAGCAATCTACCACTTGAGCTATATAGCTACGCTGCTGGCCTTTGGTAGTTAATTGGAGGGTAAGAGTCTCACACTTTCCTGACTGGACTGGCTTCAAACTGTGATCCTCAGATCTCAGCCTCTTGAGTAGCTAGGATTTAGAGGCATGAGGAGCTACCAGTGCCTAGCATAAATACATTTTTCATTCTGGTGTCCTTTAAAGTAATTAATTTACTATTCTTGTTTTTTGGTCGGTTGTGGGGCTTGAACTCCGGGCTTGGGCACTATCCCTCAGCTCTTCAGCTCAAGGCAAGCGCTTTATCCCTTGCGCCACAGTGCCACTTCTGGTTTTCTAGTGGTTTTATTGGAGATAAGTGTCTCACGGACTTTCCTTGCCTGGGCTGGCTTTGAACCGTGATCCTCAAATCTCAGCCTCCTGTAGCTAGAATTACAGGCGTGAGTCACCGGCGCCCGGCTTAATTTACTATTTTTAAAACTAATAAATTAAAAAAAGAAAACAATTCCAAGTATTCAACTTTTTTTATTTTATTTATTTTCTTTCCTTCTCTTTTTTGGTCAGTCACAGGCTTGAACACTGGGCCTGGGCACTTTCCCTCAGTTCTTCAGCTCAAGATTAGCACTCCACCATTTGAGCCACAGCACCACTTCTGGCTTTTTCTGCTTATGTGGTACTGAGGAATCGAACCCAGGGCCTCACGCATGCAAGTCAAGCACTCTACTGCTGAGCCCTACCTTCCCAGCCCCTATTCAACTTTTTTATATGTAGAGTTATCTTAAGAGTTGATAACAAAAAAGTTCTTCTTTAGGGGCTGGGAAGGTAGCTCAGTCGTAGAGTGCTTGCCTTGCATGTGTGAGGCCCTGCGTTCAATTCCTCAGCACCACATAAGCAAAAAGAAAAAAGCCGGAAGTGGCGCTGTGGCTCAAGTGGTAGAGTGCTAGCCTTGAGCTGAAGAGCTGAGGGACAACACCCAGGCCCCATGACCGGACCCCCCCAAAAAAAAGAAGAAAAAAAAAAGAAAACAAAAAAGTTCTTCCTTATAGAAATTACCCTGTTCATAAAAGGAGAAGGACTAATAGAATTAGATTGTCAGCACTTTACTGATTTCTGGGGAAGTAATAGATCTTAGGAACAGGTATCAATGTCTTAAATTCTAAGAGATTTTCTTCTAATTATGCCAGAAATCCTTGAAAGCTGGTGTTAAGCTGGTGTAAGAAATTAATGATGAGATAATGACACATTCTACATCAGTTACTCAGCTATGGAATAAGATTTCAAAGCTGGGTCTTTTGCCTTTAAATTCTAAGCTCTACTATACTGCTTTATTCCTTTAAGTAATCTAAAAGATTCCTGTTTTCTAGAACACAACACAGCTAATATTCATATGTACTATATATACATGCATATGTCTGATTTTCAAATGAGCCAACATGTCACACAGGATAATCAAAGTGACAAAGGATTTTAAAACATTGCAATGACTATCTATAGGTTTCATGTCCACAGCTGCAACATACCTCTGTAAAACTCTGAGTAGTTTCCTACTTTTGATGGGGTATAACTTCTGAAGGTTGAGAAATGCCACATGAGTGCCCTTATCTAGTAGGTTGCTAAATGCAGTATGATTTTCAGGCAGTTGTAATAAAGAGCGCCAAATGAACATCCTGAAATTAAAATGTAATTTTAAATAAAAACTTTTTGAGCAAAAGTGATTTAGTGTAAAGAATTTAATCTAAGAAAGTGAATTTTACAGAGTTGGGTCAAACCATTCTTTGGGCCCTCTAATGGGAAAAGTAGAATCAAGCCTCAAATAATACCTTGTTAATTGTACCTTCTAGTAGTATAGATGTAGGACAGGTCTGTATCCTACCTCCCTGGATGCAAACTACCTTGTACCTGCTTTATGACACACCATAGTGATGGCTTTCTCAGAGCTGTTTCTTTTTTTCCCCTTCCTTCCTTCCAGTTCTAGGGCTTGAACTGAGGACCTAGGTGCTGTCCCTGAGCTTCTTTTTGCTCAGGGCTAGCACTCTACCACTTGAGCCACAGCACCACTTCTGGCCTTTTCCTAGTAGTTTATTGGACATAAGAATCTCAGACTTTCCTGCCTGGGCTGGCTTCAAACTGTGATCCTCAGATCTCAGCATCCTGAGAGCTAGGATTACAGGTCTGAGCTACCAGTGGCTGGCTTATCAGAGCTTTTTGTAATGATACTAGTTGAGAATGTTTTCTTTCTTTTTTTTGTCCATCATGGGGTTTGAACTCTGGGCCTAGGTGCTGTCCCTCAGCTCTTCAGCTCAAGGTGAGCACTCTACCAATTGAGCCACAGCACCACTTCCAGTTTTCTGGTGGTTCACTGGAGATAAGAGTCTCACACTTTCCTGCCTTGGCTGGCTTTGAACTAAGATCCTCAGACCACAGCCTCCTGAGTAGCTAGGATTACAGGCGTGAGCCACTGGCTCCTGGTGTTTTTTGAGAATGTTTTCTTTTCGGATGATGATTGAGAAAAAAATGTGCCAGATTACCGCTGCTTCCCCCCACCTACCCACAAAAAAAAAAAAAAAAAAATTAAAAATTTACCTGTATTTTGTTGGATATTCACCATAGCCTTTTAATAAGATTTGTAAACGTTTTTTGTTTAATCCATCTGACAATTCATTCTATAAAAAGATAGTATAAACAAGTGACAGGCAAGTAAAACATGGTACTCTACTTCCAATCTGAGAATACAACACGTACGCCAGGTGTGATGGTATACATCTGTAATCCCTGCACTCAGGAGGCCAAGAAGCCTACATAACTAGCCTCATGTAAAAGGCATTGAGTTTCTAATGATTTCCTTAGCAAACAATACTTGGTATTGTATGTTACAATTCACTGCTAGAAGGATCAAATAGTGATGAAGACTTTGGGAAGCTTGTGCCTGATTTCTCTGGACCTCAACTCATGTACACTTATCCTTTGCTGATTTTGCTTTGTATTTTTCTAATATGAATGATTCTACACTGAACCCTAACAAAGCATGAAATCTGAACAAACTGTGAGAGCACCTAACTCAAGTTATATGTGTGATCTTTTATTTTTTAATTAAGCTTTACTGTTTTATATACTGCTTTATATACTCTTCTGTACATATAGAGCTCATAATTTAAAAATTTATAAAGAAAGCCAAGTGCCAGTGGCTCACATCTGTAATCCCAGTTACTTAGGAGGCTAAGATCTAAGGATTGTGAGTTGAAGCCAGCCCAGGCAGAAAAGTCTCCATGAGACTCTTATCTCCAATTAACCACTCAAAAACCAGAAGTAGTGCTGTGGCTCAAAGCAGCAGGCACTAGCCTTGAGCAAATGAGCTCAGGAACAGCAGTGCTCAAGCTCAGAGTTCAAGCCCCATGACCAAAAAAAAAATTCTTAAAGAAAAAAAATTACTAGTGGTAGAGTGCCAGCTTTAAGTAACAAAGCCAAGTAAGAACTCAAAGCCCAAATACTGGTGTGTGTGCGTGTGCACAAACACACACACAAAATAATTAATGTGAAAAATATCAAGTGTTGGTGAGAATATGGAACAACTAAAACTCTCAAATACTGCTGATTAGAGTATAAGTTGCAAATCCATTCAGAAACCACTGTTTGACAGTATTAGTCTATGGTACTATCATGAGAATAATTTTCTGAGCTGAGATATAGGTCTGTAGCAGAGTGAATGCTTATTAGCATGTGTTAGATTCTAAATTCAATCTCCAGTACCTTTACTCACTCTTCTTCCTAAAAGAGAAGTTATCATCAAGGTAAGGAGCGATGTCTAGAAAGGAGAAGGGTGTTGGTCATGTTTTACTTTTTGATATGAGTGCAGATGATATGGGTATGTTCAGTCTGTGAAAATTCATTATACTTATATATACTTTGTATGTATATTGATTGCTAGTAAAGACAAAATTCCTTAAGATAATGTTAATAACTTCTCTTCATATTTGTATTTATTGGCTATTCTAAAGTAATGTGTTTTGCAGATAATTTAAAAAGAGAAAAAAACTCATTGAAATTTGTTCCCACAATGTAATCCTACTATATGGCATCTTGGTTACCTTCAGGGAGTCCAGTGCCAATGGAACAGGGACCAAGATGGAAGAAAAGCATACTTTTACTATTTCCTTTTATAATCTTATCTATATAGTCACAAATATAACTTAAAACTTCCTAAAAACTACATAGAAAAAGATAAAGAAGCAGGTTTGTACATCTAACTGAATACAATTTATTTAATCCAATATTATCAAAATATCCTTTCAATACATGATACCAAAATCACTGATTAATGAGATGTTTTACATGATTTTGGTCTTACCATGTATTTCACATTATTGGCGTCTCTTGATTCTTATTACCACACATTAACCACTTACTAGCATATTACAGAGTATAATTTTATAGACTTTGTAAAAACCATCAACATATACTACATCCATGTAAAAAGAGTTAGAAAGCATACTGTAATTCTAGTTACAGTTTTCTCTTCTTTATATAATAAAGAATATATAATATATAAAATCGTCCTTATTCATAATCTTTATATAATAATCCTGGTAGGCCCCTACAGAGGGAAAAATGATGATGACCTAGGAGTCATGAGCCTTGCTAGAGAAGAGTGATGACAAACACAAGTTAGGCAGATCTTCTTACCTCTTTATTTTCTAAGTTACCAGTCAGGTCTTGCTTTATTATTCTAGTTTGAGTTTTGTGCTCCTTACATCTTGCTGGCCGAAGCACTCTTCCTGATGTCATCTTCATCTTAACATCACCAGCAGTTGGTATATTCTTAGGCAAATCTTCAATCACTTTGACTAAAGGAGGAGGTGGCTAAAAGAAAAAGACTCCTAGTAGATATTCTTGGAACAGACATGTTAATAAATAATTTCTAAAATCTGCTTGAATGACATGCTTTATTATATATAATTATTCTTCAGGCAGAAAGTCCAAGTGAACTGCTAAGAATGTTATCTTGCTGACTAACAAATCAAAGCCAGTTTCTGCTAGATACAAAAGATGTAGTTGGGTGGGGGAGGGAGGAGTTGGGGATATGGAAAGGGAAGGGATGGTAGGGGAAAAACAAAGGAGGGGTAACAATGCTCGATAGGAAATGTACTCATTACCCTACTCATATAACTGTAACCCCTATATACGGTATTCAAGCCTTTTCTGATTATGTAGTACCGTGAAATCAAACCCAGGACTTTATGCATGCTAAGCAAGCACTCAACCACTGAGCCACATTTCCAGCCCTGCTCTGATATTTTTGGTTTATGACAGTAAGTGTATTTGCTTCTTGTAAGTCTGGCAGGTTTTAGGAGTCCTACTTGAAGATATCAGTGGGTGTTTATATTTTTTTGTACTCCTGGGGGCTGAACTCAGGGCTTTAAGTATTCTACCATCCATGCCATGTGTCCAAGTCCACCTATGGGTTTAAAAATGTCTTTGTGCAATAAGATTAATACCCAAGCATGAAATTAGCTTTATTAAATTATAATGTTTTCTAAAAAAGTTATTGTTTGTTTGGTAACATACCTTGTTTATCTCTTGTGTTAATGCTTGAACTGAATATATGTTTAGACTTCCATTTTCCATAATAGATGCAATATATCGTCCGTGTGGGCTGATTACTGATGAACTAATCCCTTCATCAAGGCTCCCAATTTCAAAAAGAAGTTTACAGGTCTGTATATTGACGAACCTCATAATACCATCTTGACTTAGTATTCCAAGAACCTAAGAGTAGAGACAATGAGTTTGTAAGACATTCAAAAGCTAAAAATCTGAAACTACATACACATATATTCTGTATATGCACATGTACATATTTTTTTTTGAGAAGAAAAAACTGTAGGAGACTCTATTCTCATTTAGCCCCTATGCATCTAAAACTCACTAATTATGGCTTAGGTTGATTTGCCTTCTTCAAGCCAGGCAAGCTCAACTATAACCTCAAACAGTAAGGAATATATACAGGGAACTATATAGAGGTCATCTAAGCTTGGATGAAGCTCAATTTTACCTCACACTGGGTGACAGAATGGAGGAGGGTGGAAGGTTTGTCCTGCTGCCTAAACACAGCCCTGTGATTCCTGGTGGGGCTTCCTACACTCTGCTCCCCTTCAGCTATTATAACTAATATTGGGGAGTATAGAGAGATGGTGGATTCCAAGGACAGTGGTAGAGAAGGGGGTGGGAAACTAGTCTTTTAAAGAAAAAAACATTATTTCCACATAGTTGGAAAATGTAAAGCATGTAATCAAAAGTTCAAGCAAACAAATTCTTTTGCCTGTACCTTAGGTACAAGTTGGTTTCCTAGTAAGACTTCATAAACATGACAACCCTCTTACTGCTGCAATTCTGATGTTGTACTTGTTACACACAAGGCAGTTTGGAAGGGACAATGTAAAAAGCACGCTCTTCGGCTGTCTGGCTGGCAGGGAACAAACCCCCTCATTAGCAGTGAATACAACCTTTCTGGAGGACACCCGGAAAGATCCTATTCCAAATTTTACACATTCAGAAAACCTTTATGTCACTATTTCAACTCCATAGGACATGAAAATGGCAAGTGGTAGAGTGCTCGCCTTGAGCTAAAGAGCTTGGGGACAGCATCCAAGCCCCACAACTGACAAAAGGAAAAAAGAATATGACATCATGATAAGCAATTTAAAATAAGAATATTAAAGTAACCATTTGTAATTAATAAAAAAGAATAGGTAATTTTCAATTCTAAACTTTTCACAAAAATAATATCTTGGTAATTTCAAATTCTTGTAAGTCACAGTGTAAGTTAAATAGCTAAGTTCTAATACATTTCTTTTTCAAAAAGTACAATACTCTACATTTCTGTTACTAACCTGATTAGAACCAGCATCAAAGCTATCAGGAAGGAATTCCAGATGGCGAATGGCTCGTATTTTGGTAGGCATCTGGATAATTCTGAAGAGCCGTGTAGCTTCCAAGGACCACAAGTGCAGATGATTTGATTTGCCTCCAGCAGCCAGGATCCGCCCATCTCTATACAACAAAAGGTGAGGAAGCCAGACTAGCTGAATTATTTATTGCAGCAGTGTCCAGCACAACTTTCTGTGATGGTAAACGTATTCTAATCCATGCTGCCCACCAGGGTACTTGAAAAGTGGCTAGAACTACTGAGGAAACAGATTTAAACGTTTATTAAATAGTCACATGTAGCCAGTGACCACCATACAACTCAGGTTTATGCATTTTTACATATTGCCTTAAGGCATCAGTTCATCAACCATTTGGAGAGTTTCTGAGTAACATTTACACTTTACTAAATAACAGCAAAGTAACTCAACACTATCCAACTCTCTGTATTTCTCCATAAAGAATTGGCAGTAAAGGCTGGGAATGTGGCTCAGTGGTAGATTGCTTGCCTAGCATGCATGAAGCCCTGGGTTCGATTCCTCAATACCACATGCACAGAAAAAGCCACAAGTGGCGCTGTGACTCAAGTGGTAGTGTGTTAGCCTTGAGCAAAAGAAGCTGGGAACAGTGCCCAGGCCCTGAGTTCAAGCCCCAGGACTGGCAAAAAAAAGAATTGGTAGTAAGGGCTGGGAAGGTGGCTCAGTGGTAGAGTGCTTGCCTTGAATGCGTGAGGCCCAGGGTTCAATTCCTCAGCACCACATAAGCTGGAAGTGGCACTGTGGCTCAAGTGGTAGAGCTAGCCTTGAACTGAAGAGCTGAGAGACAGCTCCCAGGCCCAGAGTTTAGGCCCCACAACTGACAAAAACAAAACAAAACAAAACAAAAATGAATTGGTAGTGAGTGCATTTCTATTTGAAAACTAAAAAGAGTCAAACTTTTTTCTTGCTCAGGAAGTTTTTTGTTTTTTTGGGGGGGTCCGGTCATGGGGCCTGAACTCTGGGCCTGGGCACTGTCCCTCAGCTCTTCAGCTCAAGGCTAGCGCTCTACCACTTGAGCCACAGCACCACTTCCGGTTTTTTTCTTATGTGGTACTGAGGAATGGAACCCAGGGCCTCGAGCATGAGGCAAGTGCTCTACCACTGAGCCACCTTCCCAGCCCGGAAGTTATTTTTTATAAGAAACAAAAGTTAAGGGCTGGAAACGTAGTTCAGTGATAAAGCACTTGCCTAGCATGCCCTAGGCCCTGGGTTTGGTCCTTACTGATCCTCAATAAAAGACGAGGGGAGGAGGAAGGAGGGGTAGGAAGCAGAGTTTAAAAGCTGTACTGACTTGCCAGGCTGTTGCTTGTTAATTCTAAAAGGTCTGGTACAGTCAGTTATCACTCCAGGAGCCAGGATCAGACTAGTGAACAAGTCAAGTAAACTGAACGAGTCTGGCAATCCTGCTCTTACAAGATGTTCAATTTAGGGAAGGCAAACTAACAAATAAATAACTTTATCCCAGCTGACAAAAAACTCATTTTTCCTGTATTAGTAGGCAGGCATTCTACCACTGAGAAACAGCCTTTTTTCACAATAGTTACTTTTGAGACAGGTCTCACTTCTTGCTAGACACACACTTGGACCATGATCTACCTGTTTTAGGGTTCCCTTCATAACTGGGATGACAGGTGCATGCTAACTACACCAAACTGCTTCTGTTGAGACAGAGTCTCAAGGACTTTTCTGATCATGCTGATTTAGAACAATTTTTAGCCTCCCACAAAACTATGATGACAGATGCATACCAACAAGCCTGGCTATGAGAAGGGGTCTCATGAACTTTTCTGCCTGGGAAGCTTCAAACCTCAATCCTCCGGTTCTCAGCCTCCCAACTAGCTAGGATTATAGATGTGAACTACAGGTGCTGGCTGTTGCTTTTTTCTTTTTTTTAATAGATTTTATTATATAGTATACTATCAGAAAATTAATAATTACCTGGTTACAGCAAACACTTTGTATATTATACTAGAACTTTCAGGTGGCGCTGGCAATTGATATTTGCAAAACAGAGTATCACATTCCCAAGCAAAGATGGAATTATCTTTAAAACAGCTGAGGATGGTGTTACTTAAAGGTAGAAAGAAAACCTGGAGATAGAAAAAGTTATTGTTCACATTAGGTTCAGATACAACTAATAAACTGGAAATTATACAGTCTTTTTTAAAATTACCTTTTCCTGTTTTTTTTTTTAATTTTTTTTTTTTGGTTTTGGTTTTTTGCCAGTCATGGTGCCTGCTACCACTTGAGCCACAGCACCACTTCCAGCTTTTTCTGCTTATGTGGTGCTGAGGAATCGAACCCAGGGCCTCATGCATGCAAGGCAAGCGCTCTACCACTGAGCCACCTTCCCAGCCCCATGTTTTTTTTTTTTTTTTTCCCTGTGCCAGTCCTGGGGCTTGAATTCAGAGGCCCGGCACTGTCACTGAGCTTGAGCTACAGCTCCACCTCTGGCTTTTTTTTTTTTAAAATAGTTAATTAGAGATAAGCAGCTCAGTGACTTTTTTGAACCATGATCCTTAGATCTTAGTCTCCTGCATAGCTTGGATTACAGATGTGAGTCATGGGTGCCCGGCTACAATTGTCTTTTCTTATACTATAGAAAAATTAATGTATAAGGCCTGCTACCGGTAGATCACGCCTGTAATCCTAGCTAGTCAGGAGGCTGAGATCTGAGGATCATGGTTCAAAGCCAGCCCGGGCAGGAAAGTCTGTGAGACTCTTAACTCCAATAAACCACTAGAAAACTGGAAGTGGCACTGTGGCTCAAGTGGTAGAGCGCTCACCTTGTGCTGAAGAGCTGAGGGACAGCACCCAAGCCCAGAGTTCAAGCCCCATGACTGACCAAAACAAAAAAATTAATGTATAATATACAGTAGGATAATATTGTTATTTCCTAAACTATAATCAACTAAAAAGAAATGGTAAGACCATTCAAATAAAAAAGTTGACTAGAATGAGTAGGAAATTCACAAAATTCTATATAACAATTACAATTTCTTCATTTTATATTAAAAAAATTCAACCGAAAGTAAGACACTATTTAGAGTAACAAACTTGCTGAAAAACTAATGAACATGTTTATATACACTAATATATGCAATTATGCCCATGTAATTGTAACCCCTCTATACAGTATTTTCACAATAAAAAAATATACGCAATGATAAACTATACAATCATCTTCCAACATAATGTTTCAGACAACTATTGTCTCAGATTTCATAGGTTTGAAAAATCAGCATCACCCAGTGACATTTAGCAGTTGTAAAGTTGTAGTACAACTTACTATTCGAGTGTTTGTGATGATATTGATGAAAACAGACATTCTACACTACCACTTGTGTAAGTAAAACACATACAATCATATACAGGATAGCACATAACCTGGTAGTAATAAATGATGGCTTCTCATTAATGTATTTACTATATTTTTTAGTGTTAAGACTGGATTACTTCTACTTGATATACTATTTTACACTTGCAGCAGCCTCATACAGCTCGTGTTCATTTGGCCCTTGATGGTATCAAGACCAGGCCCTGTCAGGTAACTGGTCAGTTCCATCTAGTTCTGTATAACTATGCTACAGTGCTCATACAATGTGATCACCAAAGAATTTACTTCTCAGACTATATCCTTGCTCTTCAGCAGTACATGACTCTATACTAATACAAGCACTATTAAATACTAATTGTTGGTGAAAGTATAGGGAAGGGGCACTACCATACTCTGTTGCTATGAGCAAATCTTAGTTAAATATGTCAGCCAGGTGCTGGTGGTGAGCCTAGTTACTCAGGAGGCTGAGAGCTGAGAATCAAGGTTCAAAGCCAGTCCGGGCAGAAAAGTACATAAGAATCCAGCTCTACTTAACCAGCAAAAAGCTGGACTGGAGTTGTGGCTCAAGTAGTACAGTAGTGGCAGCCATGAATGGAAAAGGCTAACCAAGAATATTGAAGCCCCAAGTTCAGGCCCCTGTACTAAGATGTTGAGAGAGAATGTCTCAGAATTTCTCTCTCTCTTTTTTTTTTTTTTTTTTGGTCGGTCGTGGGGCCTGAACTTTGGGCCTGGGCGCTGTCCCTCAGCTCTTCAGCTGTAGACTAGCACTCTACCACTTGAGCCTCAGCCCCACTTCCAGCTTTTTCTGTTTATGTGGTGCTGAGGAATCGAACTGAGGGCCTCATGCATGCAAGGCAAGTACTCTACCACTGAGCCACCTTCCCAGTCCCTGTCTTAGAATTTCTCTTGAGGGGGCTGGGAAGGTGGCTCAGTGGTACAGTGCTTGCCTTGCATGCCTGAGGCCCTGGGTTCAATTCCTCAGCGCCACATAAGCAAAAAGAAAAAAGCTGGATGCCTTGCAAGCATGAGGCCCTGGGTTCGATTTCTCAGCACCACATAAACAGAAAAAGCTGGAAGTGGCTCTGTGGCTCAAGTGATAGAGCGCTAGCCTTGAGCTGAAGAACTGAGGGACAGCGCCCAGACCCAGAGTTCAGACCCCATGACCGGCAAAAAAAAGAAAAGAAAAGTAAAAAGCCGGAAGTGGCACTGTGGCCCAAGTGGTTGAGCGCTAGCCTTGAGCTGAAGAGCTGAGGGACAGCACCTAGGCCCAGGGTTCAGGCCCCATGACTGGACCCCCCCACCCCCAAAATAAAGAATTTCTCTTGAATCAATTTGCTTGCAAGAGTTAGTCCTTTGGGATTAACTGGCAAAATGTTTTCAGATAAATGCCATCATTAGGGCTGGGATGTAACTCAGTGCCAAAGCGCTCGCCTAGCAAGTGCAACATCCTGGGTTCAATCTCCAGTAGCCAAAAAGAAAAGACTAAAAAAAAAAATAATAAATACCATTGTTAGTTGTAAGATTATAAAGCTGAACATGAAGCAAGGCCTAGTGGCAATATTTGTACTCATAGCACTTGAGAGATAAGGGGATCAGGAGTTTGGGGTCAGCCTAGGCTAGCTAATGGGTTCTAGGCCATGCTGGGATATTCGGTGACACCCTGCCTCAAACCTTACTTCTCTAAAATTGCTGAATTTGCATATATATTTTTATTAGAGATTCAATTCAATTAAAGACCAAGAATGAAATACATTGATATCAGAGTTGAAAATGTCATTTTGTTCTATTTTTTGTTTTTCTCTTATTATATAAGCTCTAAACAATGATGCTTCTTTTTGGTGTTTGCTAATCCTGGGGCTTGAACTTAGAGCTTTGAGCTTTTTTGTTCAAGGCTAGTACTCTACCACTTGAGTCATAACTCCACTGCCAGCTCTTTTGGTGGTTAATTGGAGATAAGAGTCTCAGAGATTTTCCTGCCTTGGCTGGCTTCAAACTGTAATCTTGAGAGCTCAGCCTCATTAGTAGCTAGGATTAAAAGCCTGAGCCAATCAGAGCCTGGGACAATGTGTCTTTGTTATGATACAAATTTTTTATTAGCAGCTTGGGGTGTGGCTTAATGCAGAGTGCCTGCCTAACATTGGTGAGGCCCTGGTTTTGATCTCTAGTGCCAAGAAAACATCCCAGGAAATTGACCAATATCTTCTCATAAAAGCTTTGATGGCCTCAAATATGATTCTGTGAATATATCTGCACCAAATATACATAGATAGGGCATTATGGATTATACTAGCTAATGAGAATCGTTTACTAGGATGATTAAAACAATCACTACCACCACCACCACTATAACAACAACAACTACCACCACAACTACATAAGATGATGACAGACCAGGCAAGGGCCTGCTCCAGCTCCTTACTTTGGTGTTTGGCTCACTTTGTCAAGGACAATCCCTAGGAGACCTTTGTTAACAGATTGTATGTTAGGATGAGTTTTTAATGCAAAGATCTTATGGAAGGAATTTGCAATAAATACATTATAATCTGTAATGACTGCATTAAGACACTATCAAAACTGATGTCAGAAATTGATTTAAGCAAATTCTTATTATAATTAGCAGTCCCATTTTTTTTCTAGAAAAGTAATAAAGTTTATTCCTACTGGGAAAAGCAAAAGCTTAAAAAGTTAATGAGCATCAACTGCTATTTTCGGAGAATGGTTGTGATAGATTATTGCCTGCATGATTATTCATTACTAGATTTGTGATTTTAATTGCTCGTTTTAATGATTATAAAATTGTTCCTAATGAAACATGTCATTATTATTTAGATAGTGTCACCTCCTGACAACATAAAAAAAAAAAAAACAGGAAAAACTTCAAAAGCATTAACAAAATGTACTTCTACGGGATTGAGTACAAGGCCAGGACTACATTTTTCCTTCATAGAATATGAAAGGCTTAGTCAGGTGCCGGTGGCTCCTGCCTGTAATCCTAGCTACTCAGGAGGCTGAGATCTGAGGATCATGGTTCAAAGCCAGCCCAGGCAGGAAAGTCCATGAGACTCTTATCTCCAATAAAACACCAGAAAACTGGAAGTGACGCTGTAGCTCAAGCGGTAGAGTGCTAGCTTTGAGCTAAAGAGCTGAGGGACAGTGCCCAGGCCCAGAGTTCAAGCCCCACAACCAACAAAAAAAAAAAAAAAGAAAGGCTTAAATTTTAGTCAATTTTCTGTTGCTATAACAAAATACTTGAGACTAGGTGGTCTGTAAAAAAAGAGGCATATTTTGCTCAGGGTTGTCGAGGTCTCAGAGCAGTGCTTGTGTCTGCTGAGTGATGGTGTCATAGTGGCAGGGTGTGGGGTGGGAAGTATCACATGATGAAGCAGGAAGCCACAGAGATTCACAGAGACTTTCCAGTCTCTTCTTCCTTCTCACAGGGTCCCTGAGGCCTACAATAACCTTTTCCAAGGATGGACCCCCTCGTTTTCTACTAGGCCCTACTTTTTAAGGTTCCACTACTTCCTAATGTAGCCACATGGAGAACCAAACTTGTGGCACAACTCAAACCATATCCAAACCAGTACTTCCCCACTCAGCTGAGAGAGGTGGGTGAACTCTGATCAAAGTTTAGAGTTTTACCTGTTCAGAAGCTTACAAGGATATCACAGTTGATATTGGTTGTATAATACTGAAAAGCAAAAGCTAGCAACTATTACCAAGCAAAAAGTAAAAAAGTTGAAAGAGTTCAAGATAGTAATATTAGGATGTGAAGACCAAATATACATTCAGCAGAAAGCCAGGAAGTGCTCACTGCATGTAGAGAATGACTTGAGTTCATTCACGCCCACAGCCCTTTCTCATGAATGTTGAACCACGGTAAATACAAATCCCAGAATCAATCCTCAAAACCCTAACTGAAGAACTGAATATCCTGCCAATAATCACCAACAGAAGCATCAAAATGTATTCATTTGAAGAGGTATGCAACTGATTTGGTATGGTGTGATGGAACTGCTCTATAGTAGAACAGGTTAGCTTCAAAGTACAGCTACTTTATAAGCTATTGTGACACTGGACACGTTACTCATTGTTTCTGAACTTTGATTTCCTCTCTTGTAAAAGGCAGAAAACAGTATGTATCTCTTAGGATGATTTAAGCTCAAAAATAACTTCATAAAATGCTAGCTATTGCAAGGCATAGCTGTAATCCTAGTTTTAAGGGAGGTAGAGAGCAGGAGGCAATATAGGCAAAACATTTGATAAATCCTATCACAACTAATAAAAAGCTGGGTCTGGTACATAAGCCTGCTATCCCTTCTATGTGGGAATCCCACTAAGAGGATCATGGTCTTGGTGGAACTGGACAAAAAGTAAAACCTGTTTTCTGTTGATGTTATTGGGCAGCACTGGGGTTTCAACTCAGGGCCTTGCACTTGCTAGAAAAATGTTCTACCATTTGGCCCACTCTACCAGTTAGACTGTCTTTAAAATAACAAAAGCCAGTAGGTGTGATGGTTTATGCCCATAATTCTAGCTACTTAGGAGGCTGAGATTGGGAAGAAATTGGTTTGAGGCTAACACAGGCAAAAGTTCACAACCCCATTTTTACCAATTAAAAAAGAAATGTGGGCATGGTATTGTGTGTCTATCTTCATAGCTAAGGAGTAGTAATAAGTGGGTTGCAGTCCAGACTAGCTCAGGCAAAAAATGAGACCCAAATCAAACAAGGAAAGCAACAAAGGGCTCAAGGTATGGCTCAACAGACAAAAGGCCTGCCTAGAATGTACCAGGCTGCAGATTCAATCCTGAGTAGACAAAATAGAAAAAAACTTAAGAATTATGGTTTTACTTTTTTTTTTTTTTTGGTCGGTCGTGGGGCTTGAACTCTGGACTTGGGCGCTATCCTTCAGCTCTTCAGCTCAAGGTGAGTGCTCTACCCGCTTCAGCCACAACGCCACTTCCAGTTTTCTAGTGGTTTTTTGAGATAAGAGTCTCATGGACTTTCCTTGCCTGGGCTGGCTTTGAACCATGATCCTCAGATCTCAGGCTCCTGAGTAGCTAGGATTACAGGCATAAGCCACCGGCGCCTGGCTGAATTAAGGTTTCACTTTAAGATTAGGTTATATCTGTTTTTTTATTTTCAATAGTGTAAGCCAGAAGTGATAACCATGTAGCCTACCTACAAATTTTGCATAGCTCAGGAGCTAAAATGTCAAAAAATAATTAGATGGTTATATAATTTTACTGTGGGCCTACCTGGCCAAAAAAATTTACTATCTGCTCCCTTCAAATTTTTCTGGTAATTAGACTATGGCACTTTATTATTTTAGACCAATATATTTAATTTTATTCTTATACTGCTAATATTTAGAGTCATCCATCTTTTTAAACTAAAATGTCTAAACGACCAAGCAAGATTAGCATTTGTGACTACCCAGTGTATACAATTTTAATTTCATTGTAAAAGAACAGATGGTTCCTAGGTCATGGTTTCATAACTACTTCCACTGTGGGTTCAACTCCCAATACCCTTTCTTTGAAACAAATTTAAAATTCAATTTAAGTGCTAAAGCAATTAAAAAAAAGACCTACTAAGACATTTGGTCTAAACCCCTAATGAATAAGCTAGCTACAACATTTATCTTCTTTTTAATTACTAAAGGCACACTAAACAACTCTGGGATTTCTCAGGGAGACTACAAAATAAATTTTTGGTTTACATGTATTACTAGCTGTTCATATTAATAACCAAGAAATTAAAAGCAATAGCAAGTGTATAGTATAACTTAAAGCAAATTAATTAATTATATGGGAGACCCAGATACTTCTGAAAGTAGTATTTAGCTAACAGAAAAAAAATAAAAGAAATGGATATTTTTTAAAAAGGTGTATTTATATATATATATATAAATGTATGTGTGTATATATATATACATACAATAGACATATATATAAACAACATATACAATATAATACTAATCTATAATAAAAGGTGTAACTTTTCTGATACATACAATATAGACAAATCTCAAAAACTATAAGCTATCACTAAATGGGCCAAAAAACTGTATGAAATTTTAGAACTGGCAAAATCTGTAGTAGAAAACATCAGCAGAGTGCCTATCCAAGAAGGACACAAGGGAAGATTTTGAAGTGAAAGGAATGATAGGATGTGCCAGGTTATACAGGTGAGGCACCAGTAATATTTAACAAACTTAACATGAATACTTAAGACTTGAATCATTTTAAGAACAGTGTGCGTGCAGGTATATCCATATATATGTTTATATAAAATACATATATGTGTATACTTGTGTCTATATATATACATATATATATATCTACTTAAGACATTTATATATATAAACCTCACAATAACAAATGTTAAGCTATAGTCAATTAAACATAGCTTTAAGTATTTAAGGGGAAGTACACTGATGCCTATGATTACTTGAAAACACACAATGAACAGAGGCATAAAAGCATAAATGCACATAATGTAGGACTTAACATGTAAGGTACAGTAAAGGATTGTATAGTTAACAACCAAATCATAGACTATAAGGTGAGTGTACATGTGTTCACTTTAAATTCTTACATATCTACAATATGTTTGAACTTATAACAAAACTGGGGGGGAGGAGTTACACAAAATGAAAAAAACTGATCATGTTATGAGTTACAAAATTGGGGGGAGGAGTTAACAAAATGAAAAAACTGATCATGTTATGAGAGTTAAAAGTTTCATAGGTGTAACATTAAAAAGAAAATAAAATGCTCAATACTTTAAAAACAAAATGTTGTTGGTAACATAGTTAATCAAGTTGGCCACTTTGTCTTTTCCTGAGTTATGAGACGGTAGCTATGTGAGGCAACATGCACTATCACTATTCTATCATCTTGAAATCCTGCTGACCAAGAAACTAACCCAAGATACAGAATAAGCCAAGATATCCTCCGTTACTGACCTTCTGAATACCCACAGACTGGCGAATATTCAGCTTCCTTTTCCGCTGAAAGGTATCCAAGTCCCACAGTTGTGCTGTATCAGAAGAAGTAGTGATGGCGTATCTCCCTGATGCATGCACAGAGATCGAAAATATTGATGAATCGTGTCCTCTCATCCAGCTAACCAGCTCCTTGGTGACTGTGGAAAAAGTATAAGTTATCACACAAGTAAACCTCTCTCATCTCTGAGTAACACTATGCATAAGCACTACCCATAAACTGAAGCAACTGATGGAAACCTGTGGCTAGCTGATAAAGTGCACCATGGATGTACTAGTGACAGGTATTGTGGAAATATCAAGATGAACCCTACAGAGGATTTAAGTATATCCTCAAATGTGACACTAGGGAGTCTGAGTATTATGGGTAATAATTTAATGTAGAACAATATGTATTTGTCTATATTAGTCTATATTATACAAAGAACACTGAGAATACATCGTATGGTAGAAATACTGGAAAAAGGGAAGAGATTGGACAAGGAAACTAATTTTCATGTTGCTGTAATAATCCAGGCAAGAGATAAATGTTTAAACTAAGAAAATGTCAAAGAAGAAACACATTTAAAGCTATTAAAAAGAAATAAATATCAAAAGACTTAGCTTAGAGATTGACTCAATGTATTAAGATAAAAGAGTAAAGACTCCATATATAAACCCTGAACTATGTAACCTGAGGGCAGGCACAGGAAGAGGGATATGGTAGGGAGAGCAAAGGGTGACATGGATCAAGATGCATGGTAGTCATAACTGGACTTCTGGAATTGTAACTTCTAGCACAACTACTTAATCATAAAATAAAAATAAAACAGGCAAGACTCCAGTGATTGGCTAGGGGAGTGGGTCAATTGGTAGAATGCATGTCAATCAAGTACAAGGCCCTGAGTTCAAACCCAACAACAACAACAAAAACTCTAGTGGTCTAGTTTAGTTATATAAACAGATGGTGTTGCTGGTAACTCATGTAAGTAACACACAAGGAAAAACAGAAATAGCAGTGTTTATAAAAGGACAATGAATTAAACTTTACAAATTGATTCTGAGCTTGGCATAGAGAAACAAACATGTAATACTAGTACTTAGAAGGCTGAGGCAGGAGTATAGTAAGTTCAAAGCCAGTCTGGACTAGCCCTTGTCTCAAAAAGAAAGTAAAAAATTTGTTCTGAAGTATTGTGTATGTGTTTGTGTATATATGTGCAGAGAAAACAGTCTCACTGCCAAGCGCCAATGGCTCATGCCTGTAATCCTAGCTACTCAGGAGGCTGAGATCAGAGGATACAGTTCAAAGCCAGCTTGGGCAGGAAAGTCGTCCGTGAGACTCTTATGTCCAATAAACCAATAGAAAACTGGAAGTGGCGCTGTGGCTCAAGTGGTAGAGCACTAGCCTTGAACTGAAGAGCTGAGGGACAGCATCCAGGTCCAGAGTTCAGGCCCCGCGACCGACAAAAAAGAAAAAAAAAAGTTTCACACAGAAAACACCACCAAAAACTACTCATGAAGGGGGGAAAATGAGAGACAACAAAGGAAAGGGTGACACTGTCCAACAAGTATTGTACTCATAACCTGACTTAAGGAATTATAACCCTTTTGTACAGTAATAATAACAAATAGAAACTATTCATGATAACTTTCATTAGGGAGTAATATTATATGTAACTTTTTGTTGTTGATGCTAGCGCTCTACTACTTGAGCCACAGCGCCACTTCTGGCTTTTTTCTTTTTTGCTTATGTGGTGCTGAGGAATCGAACCCAGGGCCTCAGGCATGCAAGGCAAGCGCTCTACCACTGAGCCACCTTCCCAGCCCCTATATGTAGCTTTTTATCTTAACATTTTTCCATGTTTCCAAGTTTCCTACAACATGTTTCACTTTTATAATCAGAATTCTTCCCCCCAAAAGATAGAATCAATGCTGAGGGTAGGTGGCTTATGCCTATAATCCTAGCCACCCAGGAGGATGAGATATGAGGAATGAAGTTCAAAGTCAGCCATGAGACTCTTATCTTCAATTGACCATCAAAAAGCAAGAAGTGAAGCTGTGGCTCAAGTAATAGAGCACTAGCCTTGAGCAACAAAGCTCCGGGCAGTGCAAGCACTGAGTTCAAGCCCCAAGACTGGCACAAAAGAAAAGAAAAGAAAAAAAGATGTAACTAAGAAGTCAGAAAGCAAGACATAAATGTGAGAAATTTTAAGATACAAAGTAGGGCTGAACTCAAGATAAAGGAAGAAATTTCTTAGGGAAATAGTAACTTCTAAATACCAGCCTGGAGTCTGGAATTAGTTAATGATTATTGCTCATCTGCTTTGAGTGAAATGAGAAAAATAAGGTTGATAATAGCAACTTTTCACAAGGCTACATTTATATTACTTTTTAATCTAGTATTATAATTTTAAAAGCCCTTGTTCTATGAAGTGAAATCAGATGACCTTTTCTGATGTCAACAGAAGTTGCTGTAGTATGGAATGGAGGAAAGCAGAAGAGTAAGAATTCGAAGGATGCTATGAGGAGGCACGAGATGGCAGAGAAGACGAAGAAAGCTTGATTCCACCCTTTGTATGGCTGGCTGATTTATATCTTTCTGCTATTTTAGACTCATCACATAGATAATGCTTTCCACAGTTTTGAGTGTTCTAGTGAATTATTGAACCTGAAGTTAGTAGCAAACCCGAAATGGTAAACAGACAATCTGAAGCGAGGACGGTACTTGGATCCACAAGCTTCTGGCTCTGTCTGATGTGAAGGCAGCCATGTGGCCACCGATGCTTCAAACTGTACAAAGCTCTTTATAGTCTATATTACTCTGCTTCAAACACACTTAAGAGGAGTGAAGGTGTGTGGGGGTCAAAGTGGTAAGACTATATATATCAGTACTGTCAAAGAAAAACAATTCAAAAGACAAATAAGAGAACATTTACCTGTATCAAAACATTTAATAGAATAATCAGCTAATGCCACAAGGAATTCAGACTTTCGACGAAGATTAAAGGCCAGAGCTGTGCAAGCTTGTGCTGTTCGCTGAACAAGATTAAACCTATTAAGAGATTACTGTTATTAGTATTAGAAATTCTACCAATGATCTTAAAGTTTACTCTGATCATAAAAAATAAAATAATTCCCCTAAAAATAAGCTACCACTTTGACAGGCCAAAAACAGATGATAAAAGATGCTGGGAGTCATATTAAAGAAGGATTTTACTTTTAAAAATGAGAAAGCTGATGGCAAAGTTTTAGAATGTAAGAATTAGGATTAGGCATATGTTTTAGGAAGATGACTTTGATAGCAACATAAATGGACAGAAAGAAAGGCAAGGAACAAAGGGAGGTCACTAAGCTAAGAGTCTCAACCAGAGATATGGGTTCATAATGAAAAGATAAGCAGAAGTTTCAGAATTTAAACAGACTTGGAATGCATTAAATAAGGGTGCAAGAGGGCTGGGAAGGTGGCTCAGTGGTAGAGAGCTTGCCTTCATGCCTGAGGCCCTGGGTTCGATTCCTCAGCACCACATAAGCAAAAAGAAAAAAGCCAGAAGTAGCGCTGTGGAAGTAGTGCCGGAAGTAGTGGTAGAGTGCTAGCCTTGAGCTGAAGAGCTGAGGGACAGCGCCCAGGCCCAGAGTTCAGGCCCCACGACCGAACCCCCCACCCCCCAAAAAATAAATAAATAAATATTAAGGTGCAAGAGAGAAGAACTCGGAAATTTCTCACATGTGAAATGAAGGCAAGAGTAGGAATCTCAAGAAGTGATATAATTAAATAATATATGTTGACCACTTAAACAACAAAACTAAGCTTTGAGCTTACACAAAAGAAAACAAGTTTGAGGGTAAAAGTACAATGTCTCAATTCAAGTAATAAAACATGTAGAGCTATACTGTTCATAAGGAATATAATATAGTCACATGTATAATTTAAAAAATTCTAGAGCTACATTCAAAAAGTGAAAAGCCAAAGCGGAGCACCGGTGGCTCATGCCTGTAATCCTAGCTACTCAGGAAGATGAGATCTGAGGATCACAGTTCAAAGCCAGCCTGGGCAGGAAAGTCCATGAGACTCTTATCTCCAAATAACCACCAGAAAACCAGAAGTGACACTGTAGCTCAAGTGGTAGAGTGGTAGCTTTGAGCTGAAGAGCTGAGGGATAGCGCTCAGGCCTAGAGTTCAAGCCCCACGACCGACCAAAAAAAAAAAAAAAAGTGAAAAGCCAGGCTCTGGTAGCTCATACCTGTAATCCTATCTAATCCAAAGGCTGAGATTTGAGGATTGAGGTTCAAAACCAGGCCAGGCAGACAAATCCAAAGACTCTTATCTCAAATTAACCAGCACAAAGCTGGAAGTGAAAGTACAGCTCAAGTGGTAGAGAGCCAGCTTTGAGTGAAAAAACTAAGCAAGAGTGTGAGGACCTAAATTCAAGCCTCAGTACTACAAGCACTAGGAGCAGCATCACAATACATACAAATATTTAATTAGCATAAATTAGTTATATAAGGAAGGTTTCATTGTAACATTTCCACACTTGCATACATAAAATCTCAATCAACCTTATCCCCTCTCCCTTATATTCCTTCCTATTTTCAACTGCTTTCAGTGTTTCATTTTCTTGCATTCAAATAAACTACCTCCAACATATACATCTTTAAATGTATTCCTCCTTCCCACTGGTAAGTCCCCTCAACAGAGCCTGTTTTACTTTCCTGTCATTTTTGTGTGTGGGTGTCATCCTGAGGCTTGAACTGGAGGCCTGAGCGTATTCCCTGACCCTTTTTTTTTTTTTTTTTTGGTCGGTTGTGGGGCCTGAACTCTGGGCCTGTGTGCTGTCCCTCAGCTCTTCAGCTCAAGGCTAGCGCTCTACCGCTTGAGTCACAGTACCACTTCCAACCTTTTCTGCTTATGTGGTGCTAAGAAATCGAACCCAGGGCCTCATGCATGCAAGGCAAGCACTCTACCACTGAGCTACCTTCCCAGCCCCTCCCTGACCTTTTTTACTCAAGGCTAGTACTCTACCACTTGAGCCACATCTCCACTTCTGGCTTTTTGGTGGTTAACTGCAGATAAGAGTCTCATAGATTTTCTTGTCTGGGCTGGCTTCAAACTGTGATCTCCAAGGTCTCAGCCTCCTAGTAGTAGCTAGGATTATAGGATGAGCCACAGGTGCCTAGCCATACTTTTAATTTTTGGTCATAGGGCTTGATCTCCAGGCTTGGACACTGTCCATGAGCTCTTTTACTCAAGGTTAGCACTCTACTACTTTGAGCCACAGTGCCACTTCTGGTTTTCTGGTGGTTAACTGCAGATTACTCTCATAGACTTTCCTGCCCAGGCTAGCTCTGAACCACAATATTCATATCTCAGCCTCCTGAGTAGCTAGGATTACAGGCATTAGCCACCAGTGCCTGGCTTTTTATTTAATGTATTAATTACACACAAAGGTTTTATCATGATTCCGATGTCTATATATTATATACACAGACTTCAGCTCTCTATTGCTTTATCAGCAAAGTCTTATTAACTTAGTATATCTCTAAGTTATTATTCTAATATTTAATTGAATTTTACATTTTCTCATACTAATTCTTTTAAATTCATAGTATATTTTTGTTATACACATACATACTGTATCTCAATTTGGACTACCTACCTTTCAAGTGCTCAAAAGCCACAGGTAGCAGCTAATGGTTATCAGAAACTCTATGAGAGCATTTGGAATATAGAAGGAAGCCCAAGATTTTGTTTAAAAAGTCCTTTGGTAAAAAGACAATTGAAAAGACATCACTGACACTGAGGTTCCCAGCAGACTGGGCCTTATCACCTGTCTGATTTCATGTCTTCCTTGGGTCACTTCCTGTTCAACTCAGCTGTGTTGCAGAATATTCCATCTCAATAAACAAAACAATTTTAAGAAGTAGATACTTTCAACAACAAAGTTAACAAGACTTGAGAAACAAAGGACCTCTACTCATCTGGTCGAATCACTACTAAATAACCCCATGCTGCTGATCACATATATGGTATATATGTGCACACTGGAGGGAAACTAGGAGGAGAACACAGAACTAGAGGGAAACGGGAAAACATACAACAGTGGGACCCATCAGCTGCACTGGACATTGATCAAAACAAACTAAGCAACTCAATGGCAGCAATGGGAGGAAGGGAATGAGTGGGAAAGAGGGAACAGCTGATGCTATGTAAAACGTACATATCACCTGATGTAGAAGAAATAACTATTGTCAAAGCTCATAGAACTCATAAACTTTATAGACCACGATAGACAATTTGCCCCATGAGAGTTAGAATGTGTTTATGTAAGCATCACTATCCCACAATACTGTGAAATTTGTGAAATTATGTAATCACTTAATCACAATAAAGAATTTGCAAAAAAAAAAAAAAAGAAGAAGATACTATAGGATCTGAAAATATTACCAGAAAAAAAGGGGGAAAATTCTGGGAGATACAAGCACAGGGAATTATTTTCTGAATTAAGACCCCAATTGCTCAGAAAATCAGAGCAAAAACTGAAAAACGTAACTGTAAGAAATTAAAGTTAGTTTCTGCACAGCAAAAGAAACTTTCTGAGCTTGGTGCTTGATGACTCCCACCTGTAATCCTAGCTACTCAGGAGGCTAAGATCTGAGGACTGCGGTTGGAAGCCAGCCTGGGACAGGAAAAAGTCCGTGAGACTCGCATTTCCAATTAACCACCAGAAAACCGAAGTGGTGTTGTGGCTCAAAGTGATAGCTAGCCTTGAGTGAAAAAGCTCAGGGATAGCACCAAGGCCCTGAGTTCAAGCCCCATGACCAACAACAAAGAAACGTTTTCCAAAACAGACTACCCACAGAATAGAAGAAAATCTTAGCAGCTATTCAACTCATGAACGATTAACATGCAGAATATACAAAGAGATCAATAAATTAAACAGTAAATGAATGAATAGCCTAATTAATAAATGAGTAAATGAACCAATTAGTTTTCAGAAAAAGAAATAACAAATGACTAATAAATTTATAAAGCAATGTTCACCATCCTTAGCCATAAAGGAACTGCAAATTAAAACTACACAGTGTGATTCCATCTCACCCTTGTTAGAATGTTAATTATCAAGAAAACAAACAACAACAAATGCTGGGAGGGAATGTAAGCTAAAGCTTAGAAAATCAGCAAAGGTTTCTCAAAAAACTAAAAATAGATCTATCTTATGACCCCCACCATACCACTCTTGGGTATATTCTGAATGAGTGTAAATCAATTACATTGTAACAATAAAACATATATTGCAATATATATATGTAAACCTGCATACCTATGTTTATTATAGCCCTGTTCACAATGGGTAAACTGTGGAATTGATTGAAGTGTCCAAGAACCAATAAATAAGTAAAGAAAATATGGTCTGTATATCATAAAATTTCACTCCATCATAAAGAAAAATGAAACTGTTATTTGCAGTAAAATGAATTGAACTGGGGAGTATATTGCATGAGATGAGCCACGTTTAAACAAAAGTATCACGTGTTTTGTGGAATCTAGACCTAAAATATATACACAAGAAAAAGTATCTATCTATCCATCTAAAACATAATTAGGTGTTTGAATGGATGAGAGAGGGGAAAGAGGGAAAGAATGATGGAGGATGAATAAGATTGAAATACATTATGCTATATATGAAGACAGTATAAAGACACTATTGAGGGGCTGGGAAGTTGGCTCAGTGGTAGAACACTTGCCTTGCATGCCTGAGGCCCTGGGTTCAATTCCTCAGCACCACATAAGCAAAAGGAAAAAAGCTGGAAGTGGTGCTGTGGCTCAAGTGGTGGAGCGCTAGCCTTGAGCTGAAGAGCTGAGGGACAGTGCCCAGGCCCAGAGTTCAGGCCCCACAACTGGACCCCAAAAAAAAAAAGACACTATTGAAAAATGGTGAGTAATAAGTAGGAAGGATGGGGAGAGAGGAATAGAAGGGGTTAACCTGATTAATATGTGTGAGAGATACCACAGTGATACCCATTTGTACAATAAATGTACACTAAAAGAATAATGACAGGAAAATAAAACAGACTGTGTTGGGGGTGAGTACCCGCAGGAGTGGGACAGACAAAGGGTGAAGGTGAAGGAGGGTGGACATGGAAGAGGTCATCTATCATCATCTCTGCTTCCCAAAAGGCTAGAATGATAGGTGTGAGGGACCAGGGAGATTTAGTAATCATCATTTCTGTTCTTTACCACAAAAGCAGAGATCCTTCAAACTGGCATCCTTTTTTTTTTTTTTAATGGGGTGGGGAGGTAAATACTGGAGTTTGATTCAGGGCCATATACTTGCTTGGCTTTCTGGCTCTGCTGTCACTCTTACCACTTGAACAATACTATCAGTCCTACTTTTAAGTTAGAGATAAGAGTCTTGAGGACTTTGTGCTCAGACTGGCCTGTTTTCTGAGTAGCTAGGATTACAAGTGTCATAAGCCACTGGTGCCCAGCCATTGCTGCAAGGATCTTTGATTCTTTTTAGTAAAGAATGGTATTTAGAAAACAAGAACTGAGCACTAGGCATTTTCATTATTACCAGTGTATTACTGCTCTCAGGTACTCTGTAAGGATAAAGCTAGGAAATACATGTTTACATAAATTCACTTATGGGGCTGGGAAGGTGGCTCAGTGGTAGAGCGCTTGCCTTGCATGCATGAGGCCCTGGGTTCGATTCCTCAACACCACATAAGCAGAAAGAAAAATGCCGGAAGTGGCGCTGGGCTCAAGTGGTAGAGTGCTAGCCTTGAGCTGAAGAGCTGAGGGACAGTGCCCAGGCCCAGAGTTTAGGCCCCACGACTGGACCCCCCAAAATAAAAAATAAATAAATAAACAAATTCACTTATTCTTATTACTGCTATCTCTCTCTATATATATTCAAACCAGGAGTTCACAGTGGTATATCAAACTCCAATCTAATACTATAGGATTCATTCTAATTTTCTCTCTCATGTAAGCTTCTTTTCCAATAGTGAGAAATGTGGCTTCATTCTCCCGGATATATTTACTTATTTGACCAAACCTCCCATCATTGGCACATCCCACACATAGACAATCCCCGCTTGCTGCAGTGCTCCCTCATTCCTAGTCCTGCAGCATGGACACCTACCTAATCAGTCCCACGACTGATTCACGACTAACTTTTTCTACATGGGAACAGATGAGGAAGAAGAGTAGAGACAAGTTCTTTAAAATTCTTGGACTTAAAAAAAAATTCTTGGATTTAGTATACTGTAGGAATGCTCAAAGGTAAATATGTTTGTTCTAAATTGCTTAGTGTAATACCAGAAATGAACAAATAAATTAGCAATATTAAATTTTAAATTTAAGTTAGGCACTGGTGACTCATGCCTGTAATCCTAGCTCAAAGGAGGCTGAGATCTGAGGACCACAATGCAAAGCCAGCCTAGGAGGAAAGTCTGTGAGACTCTTATTTCCAATAAACCATCAGAAAACCAGAAAAAGAAGTGGCGCTGTGGCTCAAGTGGTAGAGTGCTAGCCTTGAGATGAAGAGCTGAGGGACAGCACCAAGGCCCAGAGTTCCAAGCCCCATAACTGATTTAAAAAAAAAAAAAGAAAATTTAAGACAAAACAAGCTACTAGAGACACTGTGAGAACCAGCACTTTAAATTCTCACCAAAATCCCCAAAACTGAACAATATATTTCTATTATTTTCCTATATTCTTCCCTCAGCATTGTTTTCTAAGGAACCTAAAACTAATAAAGCTTTCTGAATGCATAATGAATAGCAAGGAGCCAAGGAATTAAGTTATTAAACAAGGTATTATAAAAACAAACCAAAAAACCCACATCTGCTTACCTGTTTGCATATAAGTCAAAAACATAGATATTTCCTTGATGGTCTCCAGCAATTAAGCAATCACCTGAGCCATTAAAAGCCACACTCAAAAATCGCAAAACTTTTGGATGGTAATCAGAAGTACTATGAATGATGTTCACTATAACTCTGTCAAAATAAAACAAGAAACTAGATATTAGTAAGTTCTACATCAACTATTATTTTATATGTAAAATATAGCATTTATAGGAGATATTTCCAATATTTGAAGGCTTTCTGCCTATTCTTCCCCTCCTCTCCTATTAATATTCTTTTTCTTCCATACAATTGGCTTTACAAGCATTTTTAGAAACAGTTCAGAAAATTATTCTTATGAAAGTAGCTACTGTTCATTTCTTCAAGTGCTTGAAACTTTGCTCCATGTCAGACACTGACAAGGTGGGAGACGTGTTCCACTGCACACGCAAACTTACCGTTTAGTAAGTAAAGTAGTAAGTAAAAGACAAAAAAATAAATGTATCATCTATGAACTATGTATGATTGCTTGAAAGGCCAACAATACTGTGTCAGATTGTTGTTGTGATATAAAATTTATTCAAAAATTAATAAAGAAGATGCTGTGTAAGAACAGGAACCAGAGCTTGCCAGTTACTGTAACCCAGCGCTTAGCCTCTGCACCTGACCTACAATGCAGAAGTACCCAGACCATGCCCTCTGAATAAATGAATGCTTTAAGTCTTTCTTTTAAACCCCACATGAATTACAGCTCTACTAAAAAGATTTAGGAACTTTCAATACCCTATAGAACTACGAATACTTTTTTTTTTTTTTTAATTTTGGGTCCGGTCGTGGAGCCTGAACTCTGGGCCTGGGCGCTGTCCCTCAGCTCTTCAGCTCAAGGCTAGCGCTCTACCACTTGAGCCACAGCGCCACTTCCGGCTTTTTTCTTTTTGCTTATGTGTTGCTGAGGAATCGAACCCAGGGCCTCAGGCATGCAAGGCAAGCGCTCTACCACTGAGCCACCTTCCCAGCCTCTACAAAGAATACTTTAACAAGTTATATAAAAAGAAATCATTCTAATTTTAGGTTTTAAACAAGTGGCACATATATACAAACAAATGTACAAACACACATTGAAAAGAAAAAATGTACATATAGGGAAAAAAAGGTGGACACATCTGAATAGCAGCCATGTATAAAAGGAATATGAGTTATTTTCTCCATCTTCCTTCTACTGTCTTGTATTTGTGTACATATTTGTGTACTTTCATACTACTGTTTCAAACTTTATTACAGTATTCACATAGACCTAGAGTGGTGGTGTATCTTATAATCTCAGTTACAAGGGAGGCAGAAGTAGGCTGGAGGCCAGACCCCTAGCAAACCATGGCTTTTTTTATTTTTTGGGTCTGGTTGTGGGGTCTGGGCGCTGTCCCTCAGCTCTTCAGCTCAAGGCTAGCACTCTACTACTTGAGCCACAGCATCACTTCCGGCTTTTTTCTTTTTGCTTATGTGGTGCTGAGGAATCAAACCCAGGGCCTCACGCACGCAAGGCAAGTGCTCTACCACTGAGTCACCTTCCCAGCTCCGCAAACCATGGCTTTATCCAAAAAAATAAAAATGGGTTGGGCATGGCTCAAGTTGTAGAACTAGACTAGTAAGTGCAGAGCTCTAAGTTCATTTCTATTTATAAACACACACGTAGGCCTATTTGTCTGAAGTTACTGCTTTTTTCTCCCCTTTCCTCTAAAGTTATTTATTTAAGAGGAGGATCCTGTACTATGTATTTGCTGGGAGGAAAAAAACCTGTTTATGGAATTTGTGGCACAAAATAACTCCTTCGAATAATGCCTATGTGTTTATTCTGTTCCTGAAGACCAGAAAAAAAATCTAGTCTTCATTGTAATACGTTTTTAATTAGAACAATTTTGTTTTGAATTTTAATATTAGAAATTTCCTTCTCATTAAAGTGCGCTGAAGTGAGCTAGATGGTGCTCAGTGGTAGAACACGCGCCTTGTATGTATAAGGCCCCAGGTTGTTCGGACCCTCCAGCAACACAGAAAAAAATTCATAACAGAAACATTTTTTAAACAATTTAGACTCATTAAGGAAAATAAGATAATTTTCACATTGCTTTGTGTGTGTGTGAGTGTGTGTGTGGTGCTGGAACCTGAACTCAGGGCCTGGGCACTGTCTCTGAACCTCTTGGTGCTCAAGGCTATCCTTCTACCACTTGAGCCACAGGGCCACTTCCAGTTTTTTGAGTGGTTAATTGGAGATAAGAGTGTCAGAGGGACTCTTCTGCCCAGGCTGGCTTTGAACTGTGATCCTCAAATCTCAGCCTCCTGAGGAGCTAAGATTACAGGCGCCCAGACAAGAACGTGTATTCAGTGGGGTGGATGGGGCAGCATCCGTGCTTAGGAAGAGAACTGACAGTGTCGTGAACAAGTCTAGCACCGCTCCTTCGGGCCTATAAAGGAGTAAACATTTACACTTTGTTAACAGAAAACAAGAGCATCCCCCCCACCCCCACCCGACTCCAGGCGATGCGGTGACGCGCAGGGCCATCTCAGGCCACGCCCACTGGGGGAGCGGAGGCTTCCATCCAGGTCACGCCTTGAAAAGGCCGAGCCTTTTAAAGAGGGCCGAGAACCCGCAGCAAAGTCAAGAGCGGCGCCGGACCTCCCCTGACTCTGCGGCCCGCCCGCCCGCGCGCGTGGGGACCCGCGCTGCGATCCTCCGGCCGCCTGCCTCCCCCCCCCCCGGCAGGCCGCACCGGAGCGACACCCCGCAGGGTCACAGCCCGACCCCGAGCCCGGCACCCCCTTCCCAGACGCGGCCTCCGCCCTCGCGCCCCGGCCTTTACCCGTCCCGACTGGCCGGAGAGGGCTTGCGGTGCCATATCTTGCCGCTCTCCTTGTTGCCCAGGTCGGTGCTCTGCATGGCGAAGCGCACTCGCGACCCCCGCCAGCCCCGTGGGTAACCGTCCCGGCGCCCTCCCAGCGGGCCCCGCGCTCCGGGCCCGGGAAATTCAAGCGCCAGCCGCGCATTCCAAGGCCCCTGAGGGCCGTACCAATCACATGTGGGACCTTTCTAGTTCTGACCAATCAAAAAGTGAATTTTGCTCACTCCCCGCCTACTTCACCCCTGCGGCTTCAAACAGTAGACTTCACCAACTAGCTTCTTCTAGACTCCGCCTCTCTTCCATCGCCGCCCTCCCATGCGTACCTCCGGCTCCCCAGGCCCATAGCCTTGTGGGAAGCGTAGTTTTCTGGAGATAAGAGTGTGGGAACTCCGCACACAAGGAGTCTTCTGGGATTTTATGCTCCAAAACAGGAAAAACATTTTTTTCCCCTCGGGTCCTTGCATTCCTTTCTAAATTGAGTTTAGGATTAGGGATATATAAAGGCAACTAATAGAAAATCATGAGGCAAGTGCATTGAGAACTGAAAGGTTCCTGGAACTTTTAGACTCCAAAGATCTATAAGGATGAATAGTCCAGTCTTCTTGACCTTTTCACCATACTTGTGATTGTTTTTTCAATTCCATAATCTGGCAAGAGGCTCCTACATTTTGGTATACAACCTGCCAATCATAGTCCAAAAAGAAATGGAAGTCAATGAGTGCCTGCTTCACACAAGGCGGTTAGTACCAAGAAGTATGGATTGCCAGGACATGTAATAAGAATGACCATTATAACAAATGGCTATAGAAGTGGCACACGTACTTAAACCCCAGTGCCACGGGTGCACGCACCTTTCTGTGATTTGCCTCCACACCTTATGATTATTGCTACTGCCGTTCTCTGTTGCTAAAGACATCCATGCTCTGGATACAGGAGAAGGAGAGATCAAGCTTGCACTAAACTGGAAGCTTTTTCTCAGTAAGGCGGGAGGGCTGGACACTGCCAGGGGTCCGCTGTCACCAGTGGTCCTGCTTGACTGCTAGCCTTGCATGTTGCTTCCCTAGTACCATGTCATGCAGGTTGTACTGTATTGTCACAACTAGTATGGTGCCACCAACCACATTTCAATAGGACTTATGCCTGTTCCACAGAAGAGGACCCATGCTTGGTACTATAAGTCAGGAACCTGTGGCTCAGAAAGTCACAGGACCCAGACAAGCCACTGTCATTGTGTTCTTAAATCAAGATAATGAATCAGTAAAACTGCTGTCTAAACAGGTGTCTGCTGAGAGATGACTGTTGCTTCCAGCTATAGTCAAAGGAAACTTCTTATAATGGTCAGGGACTACAGCATGACCATCTATGAATCACACTGTTGGGTTTCAGAAGTTTCAACTGCAAATAACAGTATACTAAGGTTTTCAGCTAATACTGCAAGAGCAGCAGCAGCAGTCAAAACCTCTAGATCAATCCTACCATTGTATCCTACCATCTCAGTCTTGGCTATTTTTTTTGGTCAGTTGTGGGGCCTGAACTCTGGGCCTGGGCACTGTCCCTCAGCTCTTCAGCTCAAGACTAGTGCTCTACCACTTGAGCTACAGCACCACTTCCCGCTTTTTCTGCTTATGTGGTGGTGAGGAATCAAACCCAGGGCCTCATGCATGCAAGGCAAGTACTCTACCACTGAGCCACCTTCCCAGCCCATTGGCCATTGTTGATGTCATGTGTGCATTTTTTCTCTGATTTCGGGGGTGTGGGGGGGACAAAGGCAGGAGAAAAGAAAGGGAGGAGGAAGGTTGAACAAATGCAATCATAGCATTTGGTATACACTAATAGGACAGTGAACTGTATGGCTTGTAGGCAGGGACAGGAGTGGAAAACTGGGAGAAAGTAAACGAAGTGGTAACCTTGTCCAAAAGAGAAATGTACACATTACCTGAATTACGAAATGACTCTCCCTCAGTACAAAACCTTAATTACAATAAAATTATATTTAAAAATTAACGTAGGGGTTCACACTTCTTGGCTGAGGGAATGACATAAGGTTACCAAAAGCCATAAGGAGCTAGGGAACCTGATAGTGTGGTGATTGAGAATAATGACTTTGATTTTAATTTTAAAAAATTATATCCTAGTCCATTGGTTTTAATGGGATGATTTTTGACGCAGCAGGAACTTGCTTACCCAAAGCCATGGCAGCATGCAGATAATGACAGTCTTAGGCTGACCATATCAAGGTCAAAAAGCTTTCCCTTCTGGCCTGCAGGAATGACATATAACCCGATGTCCAGGAGTGAATGTCACACAATCTAGTTTTCAGGGATGACCACTGCCATGCCATCACACCCCACGGAAGTCTTGAGGTCTTGAAATCCTTATGGAAGTTACTTGTTCTCAAGTCTGCGTCTGCCCATGTTCTCCCCTTAAGAGTGACCTTTCACTTTTTATTACTAAGCTTGCTCTTGCTGATGAAATATTTTGTTTCTGTCCTTCAGTAATTTTTCTAATGAGATCAACAGCTTTCTGACTCTGACCCAATCTGGATCTGGTCCCAGTCTCTCTACAGCCTAGACTCCAATTCACTATGTGGCCTGAGTGGTCCTCAAAACTACCATGACCCTGGGTACTAGTGGCTCACTTCTGTAATCCTAGCTACTCAGGAGGCTGAAATCTGAGGATCATGGTTCAAAGCCAACCTGGGCATGAAAGTCCATGAGACTCTTATCTCCAATTAGCCACCAGAAAACTAGAAATGGCTCTGTGGCTCAAATTGGTCAAGTGCTAGCCTTGGGTGAAAAAGCTCAGCGACAGCACCCAGGCCTTGAGTTCAAGCCCCACGACTGACAACAAAAACCCAGCTATGACTTGTGTGCTGTCTCAGCTTCCAAATACTGAGATCATAGGTGTGAGATTCCTACCTAGGAATCTCACTGAACTAGGAAAGAGTTGGCTGCTTGAGACTAAAAGTTGTCACCATGAGGCTTAAACTCAGGACCTGAGCACTGTCCCTGAGCTTTTTTGCTTAAGGTTAGCTCTGTAACATGAGTCACAGCTCCATTTTTTGTTTTTTGTTTTTTTTTAGTGGTTAAATAGAGCTAAGAATCTCACCTAGGCTGGCTTCAAATTGCAATCCTCAGATCTCAGCCCTCTGAATAGGATTATATGCATGAGCCATCACTGCCTGGCTCAATCTCAGTCAAACCAGTCTTTAAGGGGCTTGAAGGGCTTTGGAGAAAGGAAAGGAGGCCTAGTGAGGTTACAGGTGGTACACAGCCTTTGTCAGCTGGGGCCTGAGTCTTCTCCAGAATATTTCAATAGACTTTGCCCTCACTAAGTTAGGAAGGAAAGGAGTTACAAATGCCCTCTGGGCTCTGTGAATCCTAAAATTTAGGACTTAGGGAGGAATCATTAAAGGATTAGGGAAGCTAGGCAAGATGGTACAGCACTTGGAGGCTGGGCAGGATTGTGAGTTGGGGGCCAGACTAGGCTGCATGAGATTTTTGTCTCATTAAACAAACAGAAAACAAAATTGATTAAAGTGGGACTGGAAGAGGGATGGGGAGCATTTTAAACATGGGCAGTTTTGCCTCCTCAGCAAAACTCACAGTTCCCCTTACAGATTCTCAACCCCATCACAAGAACTACACTGCCTTCTTATACTTCTGGGCCAGGAATCTCAGCCTGCCACTCAGTGGTTGAATGACTGGTCCAGAGATGGGGCATGATTCAGCTAAGCCAATCAGAATGCTCCTGTGGAATTTTTAAGTGAAATATTGAAGAGAGTCTCAATCCCTTCTGTCAGAATAGCTCCAATTTTCTCTTGATGCTAAGTGAACAGAGGATACAAGAAAAAGCATTAGAACAAAACAAACCCCATGGCAAGGGGACATTCTGGTAGCATTTATGTTCCATATTTGAATTGTCCAAAAGCTCAAATGACCTTTTCTTTTTTTGTCGGTCACAGGGCTTGAACTCTGGGCCTGGGTGCTGTCCCTCAGCCCTTCAGCTCAAGGCTAGTGCTCTACCATTTGAGCCATAGCACCACTTCTGGTTTTCTTGTGGTTTTTTGGAGATAAGAGTCTCATGGACTTTCCTGCTAGGGCTAGCTTTGAACCATGATCCTCAGATCTCAGCCTCCTAAGTAGCTAGGATTACAGGCATGAGCCACCTGCTCTGGTGTCAAATGACCTTTTGTCTTCCCTATTTCTTGGTTACTTGAGCTAGAGTTTTGTCTTCTATTTCTAGAGTAAAAGAAATTTGAGGGGGAAGAAAGAGCAAGGGGAGATTTCAGAAGGTAATGACACATAGGCTCAGGTTGGAAGGATGAGTGGAAAGGAAGAAAACAGCATCTGTAGAAAGGCAGAAAGGAAACCAGCAGTACATACCTTTAATCCCAGCATTCAGAGGCTGAGGGAAGAAGATTGGAAATTCTAAGTCCCCTGGCCTACCTCACCTACCTCAGACTATTGTGAGACACTATCCAAACAAATTGCTTGGCACTGCAAAACTATCAATAACAATAATAGTAAAAAAATTACCATTATTACTGTGTGGGTGAATGACAGAATAAAAGACAAGCA
>NW_012267367.1:858476-887512 GCF_000151885.1 Dipodomys ordii
AGAAGAGGAGTTGGGGGCGGGGAGGGGGCCGGGGTCTGGCGCCCAGGCCGGGGGTACCTGCAGCTGTGGGCCGGGCCTGCCGGCAGGGGCCTGGCGGGGCTGCCCGCCTCCCGCACTCACCGATCGGTCGGGGAGTGTTGTCATTCCGTGGGCCGGCGGCGATTCGCATGTTGGGTCCACTTGGAGCGGAGCTCAGGGACCTCCCTCTGTCATCCATGTGGGCGCTGTGGTGCCAATCTCGGGCAGAGGTGGTCCACTGGACCGACTTCTGGGTGGTTTTCATGTAAATGGAGTCTTTCCTTACCGTCCCACAGGAGGGGTTTAAAGTCAGCTACACAATGACTGAGCGTCTGTCTCTGTGTTACTCTCCATCTCTACTCCTATCTGGCCTGTAGTAACTGACTTATACGAGGGATGGAGTAAAGGGTAAATTGCTTCAGAAATGGAAGACCTGATTAAGCGTGAAGGAAAACAGCTCAGAAGATCATTCTTGGCAAGAGATGTTAGCTTTCTGGAGGTCGTCTTGAATCCACTGGATTCTGTGATTAAAACTGTAACCAGTTGGCAGGTCAGATTCCCAGAAGTGATAGTAATTCCAGCATTACTTAAGTAGCCTGTGGATTACACACTGTTGTCCTCCTCCTTGGTGTTAATTTCGTATTCTCCTTTGCTGGTTGTTCTAGTCGTCCTGATTTAAATGGTTGAATGTGTTCCAGAGGAGTTATAAGACCTCATCTGATTCAGCTGCATGGCTTTAAAACTCGATATCAACAGAAGACTGATCACTTCACAAATATAATATAGATGTCTCCCTGATTTTCAGATTTGTATATCCATCAGATTTCTGGAAATTGACACTCTGATGACTAGCAACATCTCAAGTCAATGTGGCCAAACCATCCTCTTTCCCCCCTTTGTCCTAAAAGTAAATTAGAAGCTCCATCACTAGAGAAGCTTAAACTCACAGTCATGGAGTCATTCTTGACTATTTTTAGGAATGGAGTGGGTATGGTTTGTGACTCTTTAGACAGGGTTTGTTTCTGTATCCCAGACTTGCTTGGACCTCATGATCCTCTTCTTTTGCCTCTCAAGTGCTGGGATTACAGGCATGCACCAACATGCTAGAGTAGGCTTTTGTTTTATTTTTGACACAAGGCCCTAGGGATGTGCTACCATGCCCAGCTTAGACTTCTTTTTCTCTCACACCTCAAATCCCTCTCCTCCGCTTTTTTTCCTGCCCGTTCTAGCTTGAATTCTGGTCCTGGGTGCTGTCCCTGAGCTTTTGCTCAAGGCTAGCCCTCTTCCTCTTGAGCGACAGCATCACTTCGGCTTTTTGAGTAGTTTATTAGAGAGTAGAGTCTTACAGACTTTCCTATCCAGCTGGCTTCCAACTGGGATCCTCAGATTTCAGCCTCCTGAGTAGCTAGGATTACAGGTGTCAGCCTCCTGCAGGCAGCTACACCTCACAATCTTATCAGAATATCCTGTTGCTATCAACTCTACCTTAAATGTAGCCAGAATGCAAATCCTTCTCACTCTCCATTGCAAGCCATTTTCATTTTATCTGAATATCTTTCAGTCTGCTCTGGACAGTTAGAGTGATTTTTTTTAAAAAAAGCATAAATTATGTCCTGTGAGTTTGCCTAGATTTCTATAATGTCTTTTCAACTCACCCAGTTGAGAGCACATTGAAATCCACTGAAAAGATCACCTGTTCTAAGCCCCTAACTGGATCCCTCTTCAGATTTTTGACATACTCATTTGCCTCTCATATTCTTCAGGTCTCTGTCCGGATGCTATCTTGTTGGCAGAAGCCTTCTCTGATAATCCTACATAAAATAGTACCCTTTCTTCACTCCATCTTCTTCACCTTTAATTTTTCTTGTACATGCCTTTTCTTTTTGGCCAGTTTGAACTCAGGCTCTAGGCCTTGACCTGGAGCCTCTTTGTGCTCAAGACTAACACTCTACCACTTGAGATATAACACCACTCTCATTGGAGATGAGTCTCATGGACTTTCCTGCCCAGGCTGGCTTTGAACCATGATCCTCAGATCTCAGCCTCCTGAGTAGCTAGGATTATATGTGTGAGCCACAGGTACCTGGCCATGCCTTGATTTTTTTTTTTTGCCAGTCATGGGGCCTGAACTCTGGGCTTGGGTGCTGTTCTTCAGCTCAAGGCTAGCACTCTACCACTTGGGCCACAGTGCCACATCTGGCTTTTTCTGCTTATGTTGCTGAGGAATCGAACCCAGGGCCTCATGCATGCAAGGCAAGCACTCTCCCCCTGAGCCACCTTCCTAGCCCCTGGTTTTTGTTAGTCTGCTTCTCTTCAGCATGAGGTTCCATGACAACCAGATCTTTCTATCTTGTCTACCACTGTCTTTATTAAATTAAAGTAGTGCTTGGTGCATAGCAGGTATTTATATATGGGAAATAGTTGGGCACTTTTCTTTTTGCAAGTAGAGCTATAATAATGATTGAGCTGTATTAGTGAATAAGACAGAAAACATTCTTGCTTCGATGGAAAAACAAATAGCAGAAAGGCATGTGTTGGAGAGTGATTGAAGGATGTAATATTTGAGAGTGTTCCAAAGAATGTCTTTTGTTAGAGGGGGTTTTGGACACAGTCTTCCAGATAGAAGGAATAGTAAGTGAAAGGCTTAGAGGCAGGACCTCAGACTAGACAGAACACTATGTGGCTGGTCCGGGGTAAGGATTGCTAGAGGAGGATAGGGAGTTAGCCAGGGTAAAGTGAAGGTGACAGAGTCTGTTAGGAGTAAATCATAGAGGCCTTTGTGGGACATGTTAAAGGCTTGAACTTTACTTTTTTTTTTGTTTGGTAGTGAAGTAGAGATAAGTCTCATGGACTTTCCTGCTCAGGCTGGCTTCAAACCACTGTCCTCAGATCTCAGCCTCCTGAGATACTGGGATTATAGGTATGAGCCACTTGTGCCCGGCAACTTTACTCATTTTTTTTTTGGGGGGGGGAGTCTGGTTGTGGGGCCTGAACTCTGGGCCTGGGCGCTGTCCCTCAGCTCTTCAGCTCAAGGCTAGCGCTCTACCACTTGAGCCACAGCGCCACTTCTGGCTTTTTCTGCTTATGTGGTGCTGAGGAATTGAACCCAGGGCCTCATGCAATGCAAGACAAGCACTCTACCACTGAGCCAACTTCCCAGCCCCAACTTTACTCATTTTTAAATTTACTTTTATTTTTACTTTTGCAGTGCTAAGGATCAAGCCTAGGGCTTTGTATGTGCTAGGCAGGCAAGCACTCTCCTGTATTTTGAGGGTAATGAACAGCCTTTTGAACAGAAGACTGACTTATTTGCCTTGACTATGGAATGGGATGGATTTGGTGTGTGGGGAAAGGCTACTGAGAGTACTCAGTGAGACTAGATGCAGGTAGGATGACAGAAGATAGAGGAATGTAATAGACTTGGTGGGTGGAGTGAAAAGGTTGCCCCTGAATGTGTAAGAAGGTGAAGGAAAGAAGGCCCAAAGATAGCAGGAGTAGCTGAGTAGATGGCACAGCCCTTTACTGAGACTGGGAATGTAGGGAGGCTCAGGTTCGGTGAGGAGTATGGATGAATGGTTATGCTTTGGTCATTGTTCAGCCTTTTTATTTTTAATTTTTATCTTTTTACTTTTTTGTCAGTCGTGGGGTCTGAACTCTGGGCCTGGGCACTGTCCCTCAGCTCTTCAGTTCAAGGCAAGTACTCTACTACTTGAGCCACAGCACCACTTCTGCTTTTTTTTTCTTATGTGGTGCTGAGGAATTGAACCCAGAGCCTCATGCATGCAAGGCAAGCACTCTACCACTGAGCCGCATTCCCAGCCCTGTTGAGCATTTTTTTTTGTGCTGGTCCTGGGGCTTGAACTCTGAGCATGAGCACTAACCCTTAGCTTTTACACTCAAGGCTGGCATTCTGCCATCAAGCCACAACTCCACTTCCAGCTTTTTGGTGATTAATTGGAGATAAAAGCGTCATGATGGGTTTTGGGTGGCTCTGGTTGGCTTTGAACTATGATCTCCAGATCTCAGCCCCCTGAGTAGCTAGGATTACACTGTTGCCTGGCTCATTGTTAAGTCTAAGGTGCTTTTTAGGTATTCGGTGGAGATGTCAAACAGGCAGTTTATGTCAGAATAAGACTGTAGAGCACAGCAAAAATGGCTTACTGTTCTGTTTTTTTTTTTTTGTCAGTCATGGGGCTTGAACTCTGGGCCTGGGTGCTGTCCCTCAGCTCTTCAGCTTAAGGCGAGTGCTCTACCACTTGAGCCACAGTGCCACTTCCGGTTTTCTAGTGGTTTATTGGAGATAAGAGTCTCACGGACTTTCCTTGCCCAGGCTGACTTTGAACTGTGATTCTCAGATCTCAGCCTCCTGAGAAGCTGGGATTACAGGTGTGAGCCACTGGTGCTTGGCTGTTTCCTGTTATTTATCTTAGTAAATATGTGCTGGCACAGTGTATGTTGTGCCCTTGGTGTCGGGTAATGGTGTGAATAGGGAGCAGTGGTTATATTGTTTTGTGAGAAAGACTTGAGCAAAATTTGCTCTTCAACTCTTGCAAAATCTTGCTGTGTTGTCAGATTAGTAGAATAGTTGACCAAAAAGGACAGGGGAGGGGAAGCCCTCCTCCCCTCCCCTCCCCTCCCCTCTTTCCTTTTCTCTCTCTCATTTTGTCAGTTGTGGGGTTTGAACTCAGGGCCTGGATGCTGTCTCTGAGCTCTTTTGCTCAAGGCTAGTGTGCTCTACCACTTTGAGCCACAGCTCCATTTCCAGTTTTTGATTGGTTAATTGGTGATAAGAGTCTCATAGGGACTTTCCAGCCTGGGCTGGCTTCAAACTGTGATCCTCAAATCTCTGCCTTCTGAGTAGCTAGGATTATAGATGTGAGCCATTGGTGCCTGGCACGGAAAAACTTTATAGTAGCCTGCAGGTATGTAGTGTTAACAGTGGGGAACCTGCTGGGTACCAGTAGCTCACATCTATAATCCTAGCTATTCAGGAGGCTGATATCTGAAGATAGAGGTTTGTAGCTATCCCAAGCTGATACATCCTTAAGATTGTTATCTTCAGTTAACTAGCAAAATGCTGGAAGAAGTGATGTAGCTCTAGTGGTACAGTGCCAGTCATGAGGGGAGGAGGGGGAAAGCTGAGCAAAAGAGCATGAGGCCCTGAGTTCAAGCCCTGCCACTGGCACATATGAAAAAAGGGGAACTGATTAGAAAGAATCATCATTCATGTTCCACCTCCCATAGTTTTCCATCTTCCTCACATTGGTTCTACCAGGCTTGTTACCTGGAGAAGCAGCTGGCAGGAGGCAGGCCAGTGCACTGGACTGCTCATATGTGGAAAAACTCCTAACTGTACCTTGCCTCTGTTTCCTGTGACTCCAATTCTGGTCCACTCTGGGCAAGTTGAGCTCTCATCCCACCTGGAGGAATTCATTTACAAATTACGTTGTGGAGGAAAATCTGCATCATGTAGGGACTATGTGGTATGCTTTCTCAATTTCTGCAAGGAAAGTAACTGCAAGGAACTTTCCTTGGAAGTTTGATCTATAACAGCTTAAAAAAATGAGGAAGTAAGTTATTTTTTTCCTTATCAAAACTTGTTACATGCCTGCCCACTGTTCCCTCTCTATTCTCAGATCCTCACTCTCCTAGTTCTTACACCCAAAAAGTTTACAGTGATGCAACATCTTCATATTGGTCCCTGGTTACAAGAGAGGTGGCAGTTTCCTGCTCTCCTAGTGTTTTCTGAGATTGTGTTTCCTGTACTTGCCTGCACTGGGGTACTCATCTCTCTGAACAAGATAACATAGCATCTTAATATCTGTGCTGTGCTTCTCCATATATACTGTCTCATTCAATTCCCCAAATCCTAAGATCAGTGCTAGTCCATTTTATAGACAATTGCAGTTTTTCTATTTCAGTGAGTCAAAGACAGATCTTAAGTTGTGTGGTTTAAGTCTTCTGCTAAATATCTACCCCCCCAAAAAAAAAAAAGTAGCCAACATTTTGGAAGATGATCTCTTTTAATCAGGGATAGCAAATTATTTTTTCTTTCCTGCTAGAGTAGTAAGATCATAGAATTTCAATAATGTTTTCACTAGTTCTGTGCCCCTTAAGGCAAGTTATTTATCTGTTCTGAGCCTCAATATATTTCCCTAAAAATGAGGATAATATAAAACCATATTAACTCTATCAATTTAATGCAGGTTTTTTTTGTGGGGGTGGGGAGGGAGAAGTAGAAATTGCATTAAATGAGTAAGCTAATTGTGAGACAACATTCTCATTTCAAAAACCACAAAAACAAGTACCTTCAAATATGTTATCTTCTTCATACCTCTATGAGCTAGAACACAAAGAATAGAATGCACATTAAATAGTTTTGATAGGCAAGGCATAAAAAAATAGTTTCCTGCCAGGCACTGGTGTCTCACACCTATAATCCTAACTACTCAGGAGGCTGAGTTCTTAGGATATGGTTCAAAGCCGTCTGGGGCAGGAAAGTCTAAGAGACTCCTATGTTCAGTTAACTACCAGAAAACCAAGAATGGAGCTGTGGCTCAAAGTGGTAGTGTTAGCCTTGAGCAAAGAGCTCCCAGGCCCCCAGTTCAAGCCCCATGACCAACCCCACCCCCCAAAAAGTTTCCTGTTTTTATTTACCAGTCAGTAGTAATTTAAGCCTTACTATCTTCTTTTCATGGTTAGTAAGGTTCCTTTTTATGAGAAAGGCTTTTGCTGTATAGCCCGGTGGCCTAAACCCACAACCCTTTGCTTCAGCTTGCTGAGTGCTGGATTATTAAAGCATGAATATGCTTTTCCTTGGATGATCACATTTAACCTAATGACTGCAACCCTAGCAGGCTGATTTATGAGTATTTGAGGACAAAGAGACTTTCACATGTAACTGGAGAAAGAATGAACTTGAGCTGTGAGCTGAGCAATGTAGTAACAGGAGGGTTTGGACTTAAAGTCCTAGTGGCTACCATTTTAGCATGGACAGTTTAAAGTCCTTCCTCACCAGTCCTGTCCATATGAGACATTGCTGACCTCTTTTGTAGTAAGACTACCTGATAGATCCTTAACTTTTTGTTGTATCATGTATTTCCTGTATATATTGTATTGTACTACAATGTAGTATTGTACTATATTATAGGTAATGGAACAAAATATGTATATATTTCTTTATATATTTTGTTGCACTACAATGCAATAAATATATACAATGCAATGAAACATATACAGGAAAGTATATAGCTATAGCTAGTATATATAGTATATATTTATATTTTCAAAAATGTAATACCAAGCATTTAGCTCAAGCAACAGGACTTTACCAGCTCTGTTAAAACTCCCTTTTGCTCCCTCTAGTCACTACTTTCTTTCTTTGAGACAGGGACTCATAATTCAAACTGTCCTGCAATTCCTGTTCCTCCTGCCTTTATTTCCTAAGTGCTAGGATTACAGGCATGTGTTAGCAAGTCCAGCAAGTGTTATACTTTCTATAAATGGAATTGCACAGTGTGTGGACTTAGGTCTAGTTTCTTTCTTTTTTTTTTTTGGGTCCGGTCATGGGGCCTAAACTCTGGGCCTGGCCACTGTCCCTCAGCTCTTCAGCTCAAGGCTAGCGCGCTACCACTTGAGTCACAGTGCCACTTCCAGCTTTTTTCTTTTTGCTTATGTGGTGCTGAGGAATCGAACCCAGGGCCTCAGGCATGCAAGGCAAGCGCTCTACCACTGAGCCAACTTCCAGCCCCAGGTCTAATTTCTTTTATCAGCTGTGTAGGCGAATCACAGTCACCTGTGGAGTACTGATCTTCATTATTCCTCTGTGTGGATATATCATGATTTATATACACTCTATAATGGATCTTCTGTATATATGCAGTGGGCTGTTTTAAATAGTGCTACCATGAGCGTTCTCGCGTCTTAATTAACATAGGTACTTTTTGGTACACACAGGTTTGCTTTTTTGTGCAGTTGATAATGAATGCTTCCTCCCTTTTTCTTTCTCTCTCTGTTTGTTCTGGTCCTGGGACTCAGGGCCTGGGTGCTGTCTCTGATCTTTTTTGCTCCTGGCTAGCGCTCTGCTACTTGAGCCACAGTTCCACTTCGAGCATTTGTTACTTGGAAATAAGAGTCTCAGGGAATTTCCTGCCTGGCTGGCTTTGAACTATGAGCTTCAGATCTTACCCTCCTGAGTAGGATTATAGGTATGAGCCACCAGCACCTTGCCTCTCTGTGTGTGTGTGTGCGTGCGTGTGCGTGCGTGCGCGCGCGCGCGCGTGTGCGCGCCCGCCCATCTGGGGCTTGAACGCAGAGACTTAGCTTTTTTGTTGGTTGTGGGGTTTGAACTCTGGGCTTGGGCACTATCCCCCAGCTCTTCAGCTCAAGGCTAGTACTCTACCACTTGAGCCATAGTGCCACTTCCGGTTTTCTGAGTGGTTTACTGGAGATGAAAAATCTCACAGCCTTTCCTGCGTGGGCTGGCTTTGAACCATAATCCTCAGATCTCAATCTCCTGAGTAGCTAGGACTACAGGTGTGAACCACTCGCGCCCACCTGCTTTTCATTCTTAAAAGTGAATTTAAAGGACCTTTTCTTGGGCGTGGTCTTTAAGAAAAACATTAGTAAATTAGTGTGTTACTGTTACTCAGACTTATTTACAGGTCCTGATTCAAGAGAGGGATTTAATAGATGATGGTGTTAAATGAAGGGGTAGGACACAGTTTACTAACAGTGTTTGGTGTACAGGAACTCATCATTTTCTTTTTCTTTTTTTTTTGTTGGTCGTGGGGCTTGAACTCTGGGCCTGGGCGCTGTCCCTCAGCTCTTCAGCTCAAGGCGAGCGTTCTACCACTTGAGCTACAGCGCCACTTCCGGTTTTCTGGTGGTTTATTGGAGATAGGAGTCTCACAGTCTCTCCTGCCCGGGCTGGCTTTGAACCACGATCCTCAGATCTCAGCCTCCTGAGTAGCTAAGATTACAGGCGTGAGCCACCAGCGCCCGGCTAATCATCATTTTCTTGCTTGGTAACCCATGGGGACTTCCCCTTCCTCCTCTCCCCTCCTCCCCCTTCTCATCATCATCACTCCCCCCCCTACACACACACTTAAACTCATATCTGATGATCTGATCATTTTGTTCATTGGCTAGCACTTTGCCACCTGAGCCATGCCTCTGACCCTAGATTCTTAATTTTAAGCTAACTGATCCTTTTGACTCAGACAAGTCTTTGCTTTTCATGCTTTAAAAAAAAACAACAAACCAACAACCCACTTTAGACTCTGGATAGCATTATCTCAGTGTAGATGAGTTTGTGGGAGATTTTTAAATGGCCATAGGCCACGCTAACAAGTTGTTAGGCTAGTAACTAAAGAATAATACATCTTTTTGAAGGAGTTATGTGCAAAGAACATGTGGGCCACTGTGCTCATTAAGTAGGGCAGTCTGGGTGGATCATCTAAAACTCTAGGGCCTAGTTTTTCTCAGTAAACACTGCATTTATTAAGTGTCTGGCTTGGGGTTGCTGTGAAATCAAAGGAAGTGCTCCGTGAAAGTCCTGGGCAAGAGTGTGATATGTGATCCCTGCCTGTGAGTGCCGGGTTCTTGTGTTGCCCCAGCTGCCCATTTGACTTTCCAGAGTTGAAAATGTGCCCTGTGAATAAAGCCAATTCCTTATTCCTTATTCTAACTATTTACATGTCAGAGGAAAGAAGGGAATTTATGAAGATTACAAAATTACGCCATATCCTTCTAAAAAGATGAACTTTGTCCTAATGTTTTCAAATTATAATTTTAAAGCAATACAAAAATAATGTCTCCTAGATCAGTGAACACAAGTATAACTCAAGGGTAAGCTTAATGAGCAGGGAGAGAAGTGAGGTATTTTGACAGACACTGATTTCTAAAGAACAGGTGCACACAGTGGCTAAAAATAGTGTTATGTCATCAGTGGAAGGGAAAATGTAGTCAGAAAAAAACAGGTTTCTTTTCTAAAATTAGTCCTTGAGTAACTTACAGGAATGTGGAGGTAGTTTAAATGTGAATTTGTAAAAACCAGGTCAGCCAGAGTCTCTCAAAAGATGGTGGTAGTAATGCACTCGCACATAACCATTTATTTTTAACCGAGCACCTTTTTTAATCCACTTTAAGCATAGCCTTAAAGTACCATCCGATAAGGAATGCAGGAATCACAGGGCAAATGTTATAGGGTAGATGAAGAAAGTTAATTTAGGCCCAGGTTTGCAAGGCCCTGGGTATTTATTTATTTATTTAATGAGCCCAATTGGAACTTGCTCTAATAAGCACTGGCACATGCTTTTCGCAAGCAGGGAGAGTGAACTGACAACTTTCAGTTTATTTCAGCATTATACTAGTAATTGTTGTTATGCCTCATAATACTGGTGTCACTTGTGAAAGGTATTTTTAAAAATAGGGGTTTAATGCTGAGCACTGGTGGTTCACACTTGTAATCCTAGCTACTCAGGAGACTGAGACCTGAAATATTATGGTTCAAAGCCAACCCCACCAGAAAAGTCTGCAAGACTTCATTTCCAGAGTATCCAGCCAAAAGCTGAGCTAGGGTATAACTCAAGTGGTAGAGTGCCAGATATGGGCAAGCCAACTAAGAGTGCAAGGCCCTGAGTCCAAGCCCTCGTACTTGTCAAAGACAAACAAATAGTTTAAGTTCAAATCCCAGTATTGCCAGAGAGAGAGAGAGAGAGAGAGAGAGAGAGAGAGAGACAGAGACAGAGAGACAGAGAGACACGGAGAGAGAGAGACACGGAGAGAGAGGGAGAGGAAGAAAGACAGTGTGAGTGAGCGCACGCGCAGTTTAGGGTAGTTTAATCACAAATTGGAATCAACAGGCACTTAAATTCACATTTTCTCAAATAATTTGTAGTTTTTGTTGTTTCATTGTGTGTGTGTGTGTGTGTTTGTGTTTGTGTATAGGTGGTACTGGGGCTTGAATTCAGGGCCTAGTTGCTGTCCCTTACTCTTTTGTTCAAGGATAGTACTCTACTGCTTGAGCCTTGCTACATCTCCACTTCCAGCTTTTTGATGATTAATTGGAGAGAAAAGTCTCATCTACTTTACTGGACAGGCTTTGAATCATGATGCTCATATCGCAGCCTCTTGAGTAACTAAGATTTTAGGTGTGAGCCACCATACCCACTTGACTAAACCTCTACCAATTGAACCACACTTCCAGTTCTGAGGTTGGCTTTTTTTTTTTTTTTTTTTTGGTTTTTGTGTCAGTAATAGGGCCTGAACTCTGGGCCTAGGCACTGTCCCTCAACATTTCAGCTCAAGGCTAGCACTCCTCTGCCACTTGAGCCACAGCGCCACTTCCAGCTTTTTCTGCTTTTGTGGTGCTGAGGAATCGAACTTGGGGCCTCATGCATGCAAGGTAAGTGCTCTGCCAGTGAGCCACCTTCCCAGCCCTGTTTTTTTTTTTTTAAACATTTTTTTTCTCCAACTTAAAAAATAGTTATTATAAAGGTGATATATAGAGGGGCGACAGTTACATAAGTCAGGTAAAGAGTACATTTTTTTGGGGACAATGTCACCCCTTCTCTTGCTCTCTCCTAGTTTTTCCCTCCTACCCACAAGGTTCTATAGTTCATTCTAGTGAGTACCACTGCTGCATTTGTTCACCCTTAGTCCCTTCTTTTCTGTTGCCCCCCCCTTTACCCTCTCAAAGACAGATAAACAAGACAAAAAGAAAATAAAACAAAAACAACAACAAAGAAAAAACAGGTCCACGCAGCCACCACCGCTGCCACTGCCGCCTCCTCCTCCTCCTCCTCCTCCTGGTCCTCCTCCTGCTCCTCCTCCTGCTCCTCCTCCTGCTCCTCCTCCTGCTCCTCCTCCTGCTCCTTCTTCTCCTTCTCCTCCTCCTCCTGCTCCTCCTCTTCCTCTTCTTTCTCCTCCTCCTCCTCTTCCTCCTCCTCCTCCTCCTCTTCCTCCTCCTCCTCCTCCTCTTCCTCCTCGTCTCCTTCTCCTTCTTCTTCTCCTCCCCCCTCCCCTTTTGCCAGGAATTGAATTCAGGGCCTGGGCACTGTCCCTGAGCTTCAAGGCTAGCACTCTGCCACAGAAGCCACAGTGCCATTTCTGGCATTTTCTGTTTATGTGGTACTTAGGAATTGAACACACGGTTTCATGCATGCTAGGCAAGCACTCTACCACTAAGCCACTTTCCCAGCCCTGAGGTTTTCTTCTTAATCTAGACTTCTGATTATTTTTTTGGGGTGTGTGTGTGTATGTGTATGTTAATTTTAAGTCTTCTGCCTGTATTGGTTATTTAATAACACATTGGTTTGAAAAATTTGAATGCCTGATTTTAAAACTTTTACCTTTTAAATAAGACATTTTTTGGAGAGTTTATCATCCTACTTGATTCTTTCTTTGCAGTGCTGGGGATCAACATATTTTTTTCTTAATTAGAGGTGCTCTTAATTAAGTTTTTGTGCTTCATTTTTGACATAGGCTTAAGTTGTATGCCTGATCTCAGTAAATACTGACCGTATACTTACACTGTGTATTAGGGTTGGTTTTTTTTTATTTTTCCAACTTATTTGGAAATATTTATTGTTTTTTTTTTTTTGGTCGTGGAGTTTGAACTCTGGGCCTGGATACTGTTCTTCAGCTCAAGGCTAGCTCTCTACCATTTGAGCCACAGCGCCATTTCCAGCCTTTCTGCCTATGTGGTGCTGAGGAATCCAACCCAGGCCTCATGCATGTAAGGCAAGCACTCTACCACTGAGCCACCTTCATAGCCCCTATTGCTTATTTTATGGTGCCTTTTTATTCCTTTGGTTTACAAATAGGTGTTGTTGCAATTGCTTTGAAGTTTTCAACTATTTTCTTGAATTATGTTGATGGAATTTCTTTGGTAGCTCCCACTGAAAATGCTTTGCAAGGGTTAATTTTGTTTGCTTAAATAAGCAGGTATAGCGAAACTAACAGCTGCATTTATTTTGATCTGGACAGATTTGGAGACCGCTTACTGCCACCTTTTATTTCCCTGTGGGTCCAGGAACTGGATTTCTTTATTTGGTCAATTTATATTTCCTATATCAATATTCTACACGACTTGAATCAGGTATGTTATCATTATTTAAGTGTTTCTAATGTACTAATTCATATGTTTACTTACTTGGAGGAAATGGCTAAATGTCTGTACATGTGCACTGATATGCCAAGACTGTGCTTTGCGTTTATGTTATTTGCTTTTCAATAGGCTGCTCCCCTCCCCTGATCTACTCTTCCCTCTTTTCCTTTTCTTTTTTTTTTAAGAAGTTTTTTTTTTATCGTGAAAGTACTGTACAGAGAGGTTACAATCAAACGAGCAAGGTAGAGTACATTTCTTATCAAGCATTGTTGCCTCCTTTGTTTTTCCCCTACCATCCCTCCCCTCCCATATCCACAACTACATTCCATCCCTTTCTCCCTCCCCCCTCCCCTCCCCCTCCCCCCACCGCTTTTCCTTTTCTTTCCTTCCCTCCATCCTTCTTTCTCTTTCTGTTTTTTTTCCCCCTTATATGGCATTTTTTTTAGTATGGTATTTTATTTATGCTTTGTTTTCCCTAATGGGTGTACCATTTAAAAAAATTATTGTAAAGATGATGTACAGAGAGTTATAGTTACCTAAGGTATTGTTGCACATTGTTACCCTTCCCTTATTTCCTTCCACTTCCCCTCACCCCCAATTCCCTCCCCCTTTTGCTTTAAAAAAATTTCATTAACTTTTGTCTGTACTAAATTCTTCATCCCCCTTCCTCTATCTGCAATGCATGAACATATATGTATGTATATGTACATGCACGTACATGTACACGCATGCATTACATGTATGTAGATATATGTATATTACAATGAGATTATAGATACATGCCTCCACATTCAGCCTGGTTTTTAATCCTAACAACCCCATGAGATATAAAGTAGTAGTATTGCTGTTTTATAGGTAGAAACAAAAAGAGGTCAAAGTTAGCAGATCCTGCCCACTTCCTTAATGATTGTCACTTTGATAATTAGACTCATTTCTACCACAGAGCAGTCCTTGTCCTTTACTGTACAATTAGGCTTGTAAATGTGTATATCTCTTAGATTTCAACCTCTTGTAGAGGTTGAAAATGCTGCTTTATTCAATTAAAACCCTACAGTCTTTCTGTGTATTACAAACACTCAATTTTAGAAAACATACAGTAGACCCTTGGTGTCTACAGGTGTCTGGTTCTGCGGCGCTCACTGCTGATGAAGGACTGTGACTACTCAGAGGGCAGACTTCAGAGGGTTCTAGTTGATACATTTTCTTTGCTAAAGACATGCTGCCTTTCAGAAGATCTCAGACTGTTGCTTTATTGCCTCAATTAAGTACATTAACTTTTACCTTGCTTTTTAGACACCATTTATTTAAGGGCGGGGAAACACCCAGCAGACCATAGGACTATTGGAACAGATGTGATGCTGTGTGGGACTCCCAGAGCTCTGCATCAGCTGAGCTGTGCCCTGTGCGTGGGAATTGAGAACTTCCTGAAATTTCTTTTGACTTCTAAAAAAAATTTACTTTCTGACTCTGCTTGGTCAAAGCTGTGTATAGTCAATCTGTGAATAAGGTGGGCTTACTATAAAGATTTAGTATTGTAGTGGTTTGTTAGGTCTGACTACCTATGCCATGGTAGTCATAATCTTTAAAAATGTTTTCTTAACGGTGTCATACTGAATTGCTTTCTTCTTCTTTTTTTTTTTTTGTTGGACATGGGATTTGAACTGTGGGCCTGAGTGCTGTCCCTCAGCTCTTCAGCTCAATACTAGTGCTCTACCACTTGAGCTACAGTGCCACTTCTTTTTGCTTATTTTCTACAATATTTTACATGCTGTTTTGAGTAGCTTCCCAAGAAGCTACATTGGTACACTGTAAAAATAGGCAAAGTTCAGATGGTTTTTGTAAAGGTGGCTGGCTGACTTCAGGGCTTTAATAAAACGGTGGATTGTTAGTCTGTCATGTGTTTAGAAGTTGTGAATCAGTCTCATAACAGCAGGAACATAGTACAGTGGGCACTTCGTTTCAAATACAGTTTTTTCTTAAGTTGACATTGGAAATAAATCATTTGAATGTGGTGACTCAAGCCCATAGTCCCCACCATTTGGGAGGTTGAAGCAGATAGATTATGAATTTGAGTCCAGCCTTGAGTTATATAGGGGAACCCTGTTTTCCCTCCTTCAAAAGAGAAATAAAACAAACAGTATTACTTTGTATTGGGACCCTGTATAGTCATAGACTGTTATAATTGAGAGGAGTATAGCCATTCCTTGATTTTTACAGAGGAAGAGCAAGAGCAAGATTTAAGGAAGGGAAGTAGCTAGACTGAGAGCACACAGGCTCTGACCACCATGTCACTGGAGGCAGGGAGGGTGACTTATAAATCTACTAGAATATATATTTTCCTCTCCCTATTTCTGATTGTATGTGATGGTGGTGATGGCTTTCTTAGCATTCTCCCTTCTGCTGGTATAACCTGACTCCCGCTTTCCCTTACTGCCAGGAATTGAACCCAGGGTCTTGCTCATGCTAGTCAAGTATCTAAAACAGTGATATTTAGTTAAATAAACCTTTATTATAGGAAAATGCCAAACAGATACAAACTAGAGAAAAAGGTTAATGATCCTTTTTTAAAAGTTGAGCTTAAATTTCCATAACATAAAATTAATTTTGTATTTTGAAGTGTATACTTCAGTGGATTTTCATATATTCACAGTGTTAAAACAACTATCACCACAGTTTGATTCTAGAGTGTTTTCATTATTCTCCCAAAGATCCAGAGCAATTGGTTTTCATTGTCATCCCTCTAACCCTCTCACCTCTTCCCTTCTATGCTCTACCAACCATTAGTCTACTTGGTGTGGATTTGCCTATTTGAAACATTTTGTATGGCTTTTATGATTGGCTTCTTTCATTTAGCTTAAGAATTTATTTTTAAGTTTTTCTACATAGCATGTATTGGTGCTTAATTCTTTTTTATTGCCAGAAAGGTTGCATATATGACATGTATAATACCATGTTTGGATTATTCATTGGTTGATTATAACTTGACTTGGATCCCTTTGTGGGTTATTATAAATAATGCCCCTTTGAACTTTAGGGTAGAGAGGAATTTGAGGAATTTCTCTAATTAACCCTCTTATTCTGCAGACAAGAAAACAGTGGTCGAGTATTAGTCACATGTCGCACAGATCGGAAAGCTATTTGGGATTAGACATCTAAGATGGAAGCCAGGTTTATTTACCCTTTGATTTTTCTCATCTCTTTGGAGGTTCAAGTTAACATTTTGATACAATGTTTTCACCTGCATGTTTCCTTGGCTGGCTAAATTGTTAAATGTATAGCATTTAAGTGTCAGCTTATTTCATAGGTTTCTGATTTGAAATGGAAGACTATAATTTGATACTGGCTAATTATAGTTGCAAGCATGCCAAGTAGTTTGGTACTATAGTTTATGTGATGACAGTGTCTTAAGTACTCAATCTAAAGAATCCTTTGAAATCACAAAGCTAAGTAAGAGCCCATCAGAGAAACACAGCTATTATTAAAATTCTGTTTTGTTGGACTCTCAGCTCTCACTCATCTCAGTGATCCTCCAGCATTAGATCTTCTTTCCCTAGTTGAAGATGTTTTCGAGTAACGAGAGAAATAAAGATGAGTAGGAACACTTTTTCTTTTAGGCACATCTTTTTTTGCCTTTCTGACAGTTTTAGAATTTTAAAAATTGATTAGCCGTATTGTGTAATGGTGGGTGTTATGAAGGGATGAAAGACGAAGGAGAACTTTTGAGCTGGGGTGACCTCACAGACATCTCTGTGTCTTCTCTGCTCCCTCTTCTTTCCTTTCCTTCCTTCCTTCCTTCCTTCCTTCCTTCCTTCCTTCCTTCCTTCCTTCCTTCCTTCCTTCCTTCCTTCCTTCCTTTCTTTTTCCTTCCTTCCTTTCTTTCTTTCTTTCTTTCTTTCTTTCTTTCTTTCTTTCTTTCTTTCTTTCTTTCTTTCTTTCTTTCTTTCTTTCTTTCTTCCATGGTGTGTGTGTGTATATGTGTGTGTTTGTGTGCGCGTGTGCGCGTGTGCGTGCGTGTGCCAGTCCTGGGGTTTGAACTCAGGGCTTGGGCACTGTCCCTGAGCTTCTTCTTGCTCAAGACTAGCACTCTACCACTTGAACCACAGGGCCACTTCTGTTTTTTTTCTGTTTCAGTGTTTTTTTGTTTTTGTTTTTCCCTCTGTACTGAGGAATTGAACCCCGGGCTTCATGCATGCTAGGCAAGCACTCTACCACTAAGCTACCTTTCCAGCCTCTTTTTCTTAAAGTCACCCAGCTTGAAGGCATTAGAAATCATTCCCAGAAGAGAAAGCTGACAGTTTTTTAAAAAATGTATAATTTTGTTGCTATTATTAAGGTGTTATACAGAGGAGTTACCATTTCATAAGTCAGGTAATTAGTACATTTTTTTTTTTTTGGATCCAGTCATGGGGCCTGAACTCTGGGCCTTGGCGCTGTCCCTCAGCTCCTTAGCTCAAGGCTAGTTCTCTACCACTTGAACCACAGCGGCAGTTCCAGTTTTTTTTTCTTTTTGCTTATGTGGTGCTGAGGAATCGAACCCAGGGCCTCATGCATGCAAAGCAAGTGCTCTACCACTGAGCCACTTTTCCAGCCCCAGCACATACATTTTTTTGGGAGGACAGTGTCACCCCTTCTTTTGCTTTTCCCCAGTTGCCTCTTGTCCCTCTCCACATGTTCCATAGTTTATATTCCACATAGTGTATACTGAATGGCATGATTGAGCTGGTGGTTTTTGATTATTCTTTTTTTTTTTTTTTTTGGTCGGTCGTGGGGCCTGACCTCTGGGCCTGGGTGCTGTCCCTCAGCTCTTCAGCTCAAGGCTAGCACTCTACCACTTGAGCCACAGCACCACTGCTGACTTTTTCTGCTTATGTGGTGCTGAGGAATTGAACCCAGGGACTCATGCGTGCAAGGCAAGCACTCTACCACTGAGCCACCTTCCCAGCCCAAGTTTTTTTTTATTATTCTTTCTACTAAGAAAACAGAGCCTGGCCAATGGTGCAGTGACATGAAGACTAAACTAGTAGTTAGACTTTGCTTCTAATAGCCAGGTAACTTTGGTCATCTGTAGAAAGGGCTCACCTCACAGATGAGTGTGAGGAATGAGCCAGAGGCTATGCAAGGGCTTGTACCCCCTTCTCTCTCATCATTTTCCTTTGTTAGAATGGAGGCTCCTACTGAACCTGCTAAGTATCTCAGCTCAACAAGGGGCTGTGCGTATGTCTAATAGTAACAGTAGTAATAATAGTAATGATAATAAGCATGGTGATGCCGGAGGAGACATAATTGTAGGCAAAACAGACATGATTGCTGCCTGACAAAAGTGTGCAAGATTAATTCAGTCCCTGGGTGCTTGTGGCCCACGAGGTCTTAGCCTCCAAGGATTACAAAACCTGTAATCTCAGGAGGCTGACACCTAAGGATTGGGTTCAAAACCAGCCCAGGCAGACAGATTTTTGATCTCTGGTTCTATACCAGCCAAAAAACCCTAGAAGTGATAGAGCAGTAGCCTTGAACAAAAAAGGTAAGAGAGAGTACAAAGATCTGAAAAAAGAAAAAGTGCATTTATGGGTCATGATAGAAACTGTAGGAAAGACTAGTAGGTCAGGAAGGAATTGAAGGGGACCTCACTGGTATTGGGATGCGGCTCAGGAGCTCTGGTATTGACTCCTCCCCTTGAGCCTCTTTTATTTAGCCCATGGCAGGCAGAGCGTGTGACTTATTGGAGTACATAAATTAATCTTATATTGACTCAGATGACTGGTTCAGGGCTTCATTGGCATGGTATTTGAAAAAATTCACTTTCTTGAGGGGAGTGGTTTTTAACTATTGTCATTTGTTTTTCTCTAAAGTTTTTAAAGGTATTTCTCTCCATACTTTACTCCAAAGTTCTGGACCATGACATTTGGCTTATTTTTGTTCCTAGGAGCTTTTGATGGAAGGCCAGCAGACTATTTATTTATGCTTCTCTTTAACTGGATTTGCATCGTGGTATCCTTCAGTATTTCAGCCTGAAATGAACCAGTTTTGTTTTTTTCCCCCAGGTTTGGGGAAATAGAGTATTCTCTAAGTTCAAATTACAGCATTTGCATTTATATATCTCTCTCCAGTTACTAATTAAGAATATTTTTTTTAAGCTATAGTAAACCCTTTGGCTTTGAGTGCTAACACTCGCTGGTGCCCTGTGGGAGTTTTCCACATTTGGTTGGGTTTATTACTGTTTCCGCATGTTGTTCTTAGTTCTCTGTGTTCTCATCGGTGACAGCTTGGTGAGTGAAGCACAGAGATTTTGTGCCATGAGACAACTTTTGAAATTTCCAGCTCTTGTCACAAAATTAATTTATAAGCATACTTATTTTCTGATTCTGTTGCTGTCTGTCTTTTGGGGTTCTAAGCAGTAGTGATTCAGTCCCTTTGTAAAATACGCTAGGAGCAGATTTTCTGTGCTTTGTATCAGCTGAAGTTGTTAGCACCCTTCCAACTACAGGGCTCTTTCCCCTGTGGGAAGACAACAGAAAGGACTTCATGGTTCAAGTCCTGGCAGACAATTGCTACTGGATTCAGCTTTTATTTCAGTGTGGCCAGCAGTTAGAACATGGAAGCCATTGGCCTTCATCCATGCTGTGTAGATCCCTGAGTTGAGCAGAATCATTATTTCAGAAGCACAGAACTTTCATTCTACTTGAAGAAGAAATGCTATACCAGTGGTGAGGCTGGGGAAGAGGATATAGGTCCCTAACCCAGTCATGCTGAGGCTGTTAATTTCCATACCTTGTAGTAGGCCCTAATAGAGTATTCATAATGAAGATCATTAGGATCTTTGTGTTCTAGGATGACTTAAGGACTCTGAATAACAAAAAAGTACTTTCCTTTATAATAGTGCAGTGAAATTAACTTAGGAGAGATAAGCAGATCAGCCTCAGAGGTACTTCTTATTGGATCTTTAAAAAATTTTTAGTTTGATTTAATGAAAAATAATTTTAAGTAGTTGTACAAAGGGGTTTCAGTTCAACGATCAGAATTTGAGTTCAATGCATCTTGATCAGTGTCACCCCTTCTATTGTTCTTCCCCCTTTCCCAGTCCCATCCCATCCATATTATATTGGATCTTTAACTTTACAAACCAAGATTACTGGCTTAGCAATGGATATGCAGGTAAGTGTCCCTTTAAACTATTTATATATTTTAATGTGTTTCAGTCTTAAAATTAATAGCCTTTTGATGTTGAAATCACATTAACTGGTTAAGTGTGTGTTATTCTGAACTTCAAATGGTAGCTGTTACTATTATTTTTTTGGGGGGGGTCCAGACGTGGGGCCTGAACTCTGGGCCTGTGTGCTGTCCCTCAGCTCTTCAGCTCAGGCTAGCACTCTACCACTTGAGCCACAGCGCCACTTCTGGCTTTTTTTCCCCCCTACTTATGTGGTGCTGAGGAATTGAACCCAGGGCCTCATGCATGCAAGGCAAGCACTCTACCACTGAGCCACCTTCCCAGCCTAGCTGTTACTATTTTGAAGATCTTTTTTTTTCTTCTTATGGATCGTGGGGCTTGAACTCAGGGTCTGAGTGCTGTCCCTCAGGTCTTTATCTTAAGACTAGCACTCTGCCACTTTAGCCACACACCACTTTCAGTTTTCTGGTGGTTAATTGGAGATAAGTCTCATGGACTTTCCTGCCCAGGCTGGCTTTGAACCGTGATCTTCAGATCTCAACCTCCTAAGTAGCTAGGATTAAAGGCATGAGCCACCAGCACCCAGCTTGAAGATCTTAAAAATCAGTTAAATGTTTGAAGGTCTTACATGAGTTACCTAACGCATTGCTTTTCCTGCTCACTTGTGCTTCAGTATTATGTTTGGACATGGAGAATAGCAGGAGTTGAGATTGGGAGTGTGACATGCACAAGGCCCTGGGCCTAATCTCCAGCACTATAAGAGAGAAAGAAGGATGAGGGGGAGGGAAGGGAGAGAAAGAGAAAAGAAAGGAGAGAGAAAGAATACAAATAATGGCAGTGGTTATGCAATATATTGTAGGCATGTGTGAAGGTATGTATTCCCTAAAAATTATGTGGTAAGTAAAGCCTATATTTTGCAGATAACAGCTTGACTTATACTCCTGAATCATTCTAAAATGTATTTTATTATAGGATTTGTAGGATTCATATGTGACAAATTAAATAATAGGATCAGTCTATAGTTCTGCTCAGTTGTATTTCCTTTGGTTTTTTGAATACCCACTCAAGAATATTTTTACAGAGAAATGAATCAAAATACCTACCATACCTCCTTTCTCCATGCTCTTGGAGCTTGATTTGACATGTTGACTTCTTTTGTAGTTGCTGATGATTCCTCTGATCATGTCAGTACTGTATGTCTGGGCCCAGCTGAACAGAGACATGATTGTATCATTTTGGTTTGGAACACGATTTAAGGTACTTTACATTGGTGGGGAAGACTTGTCATTTGTTTTTGCAGAAATCCCTCTCTCCAGCCCAGAGATGTACTTTCTGACTCGTCCAGAAGAGGTCACTACAAAGCAGTATACCATAGGCAAGCTCTTTTTCCCCTCTATAGTCCCACTCTGAGCCAAAGGTTGGCTGACCACTGTTGCTTCCCTGCCCCCTCCATACCTCAGGCTCCCGGAGAATGTTCCTGAGTGATCTTATGTGTGGGGGTTATAAAAATAGATGGAAAGATGCTTATGTGAAATCCTGGGACTTTTAAAATCACCCCCCCCCCCCCCATCCCGAGGCTTGAACTCTGGGCCTGAGTGCTGTCCCTGAGCTTCATTTGCTCAAGGTTAGTGTATACTTACTACTTGTGGCTTAGTGCCATGTCCAGCCTTTTCCAAGTAGTTTATTGGCGCTAAGAGTCTCATGGAGGGCTGGAAAGGTAGTTCAGCGGTAAGAGTGCTTGCCTTGCATGGATGAGGTCCTGGGTTCGATTCCTCAGCACCACATAAGCAGGAAAAGCTGGAAGTGGCACTGTGGTTCAAGTGGTAGAGCGCTAGCCTTGAGCTGAGGAGCTGAGGAACAGCGCCCAGATCCAGAGGTCAGGCCCCCCCGACTGACCCCCCCCAAAAAAAATGTCTCATAGACTTTCCTGCCTGGGCTAGCTTTGAACTACAGTCCTCAGATATCAACCTTCTGAGTAGCAAGTATTAACAAGTGCCTGGCTTAAAATCACTTCTTGTCACTCCCTCACTCTGTATTATATTTTTAATACTTCAGCCAAAATAGATTTTTTTTTGCCTTAAACATTACCTGATCTTATAATACTCTCTTCTTCATATAAATATACCCGTTATATTATGTGACAGAACATATTTCTTCTCCTTTTTTCTTGGTGCCAGTATTGGAGCTTGAACTTAGGGCCTGGGTGGCATCCCTTAGGTTTTTCTGCTCAAGGCTGGTACTATACCACTTGAGCCATGCCTCCACTTTGGCTTTTTGGTAGTTAATTAGAGATGAGAGACTGATGGGTTTTCCTTTCAGGTTGGCTCTGAACTAGTCCTCAGATCTCAGTCTTCTGAGTAGCAAAGATTATAGGCATGAGCCTCTAGTGTTCATCTTGAACATATTTTTGAGTTTCCTTCCTGAATTAGTCTTAGCTTTGGGCTCTTGTAGGGCTTTGTGATCCTTTTTTAGTGTCTTCAACATCGTTTAACCTTAAAGCTATCTATGTATAACCTTTTATTAGTTTATGAAGTTCTTTGAAATACTCTTTAACTTTTGGTATGGGGCTCAGATACTGTATTCATAATTTGGGAGCGTATTCGTTCAAGATCTCAATGGTAATAGTTTACCGGCTGGAGTCTTTAAAGTGATTCTATTGTGGGTTATATTTTTACAAGCATCCATGGGATACTTGTCTATTTTTTAAAATTTTAATTAGATTTTTAAGTAGTTGTACAAAGCAGTTGCCATTCAACAAAGCAGTTAATGAATACAAGGAATCTTGATTGATAATCATCTCTTTTAGCATTCCCCTCATCCCTCTCAACCCTACCCCTCCCCTTAATTTTCTTAATTTTGTAGGATGTGCATTGAATTTTATGACTGCATTCTCCTCCCTCCTCTCCCATTTGTCAGGTCATATATTACGTTTGAACTCTGTACCATATTCTATCATTACATCTACAAGTATACAGATAAGTGTACTTTTAGGTAGGAAGTTTTGTTGTTGTTGTTGGTTGTGAGGCTCAAACTCAGAGCCTGGGTGCTACCCCTGACCTTTTTTTCTGAAGACTAGTACTCTACCACTTTGAGCCACAGCTCCACTTCCAGTTTTCTAGTGGTTAATTGGAGATAAGAGTCTCACGGACTTTCCTGCCTGGACTGACTTTCCTGTCTGGACTGGATTTGAGCTGCAGTCCTCAGATCTCAGCCTCCTGAGTAGTTAGGATTATAGACATGAGCCACCAGTGCCCCAGGCTTAGATAGAAACTTTTAAGTACAGTAGAAATGATGCAAGATTGATCTGCAAAATTTTACAGTGATCTTCCAAGAACTTTATGTAAAGCTCTTGTCAGTATGTTTCTCCCCATTTTAGTCCTCCTGCTGTATCTTCTTCAGGTATAGCTGTTTACATTTGTGTATATTTCTTCCTAGGCCTGTTATTTGCCTTGGGTTATTCTTGGATTCAACTATATCATTGGAGGCTCGTAAGTGATAATCAGTTTATTTAATTGGAGACCAATCCTTAGATAACTTGGATTATTACCTTCTTTCTCTAATCTTTTATAAACTTAATAAAGCTGTTCACTGTTGAGGTCTTAAAACCTTATACTTACAGAATAATTGCGTTTTGATGTAATTGTTTAAGTTGGAGGGCCTCAGGCACACATAACATTGGATGGTTATAATTGTTAGCTCATCATTAGACATAGTACACTTCTGTATTGTGAGTGTTTGAATAAACATGTACTTCTGGATTCACTATATCCATATACATACCTGGGCAAATGGAGACTTAATTTGTGTCTAAGACTTAATCTGTGCTAACTTTAAAAAGCTATCTATGAAATTAGTACATTTAGTGTTTTAAAGGCATTTCCAGAATGCTTTGGAAATTGCTCACTGTTACACAAATGTAATCTCTCAGAAGTAGTTTTGTAAATTTTTATGTGGTTTAATTAATTAATTAATTAATTTTTTGGGCCAGTCGTGGGGCTTGGGCACTGTCCCTGAGCCTATTTGTGCTGACATTCTACCACAGTGCCACAGAGCCACAGTGCCACTTCTGGTCTTTTCTGAGTAGTTAATTGGAAGTAAGAGTCTGAGGAACTTTCCTGCCTGGGCTGGCTTCAAACCAGATCTCAGTCCTCAGATCTCAGCCCCCTGAGCAGGATTACAGGCATGAACCACTGACACCTGGCAATTTTGTAAATTTTGTAAGTAGGTGGATGGTACAAAAGTTCTGGTCAAGCAGGGTTTAAGTTCTAGTCTCTTGCTTAGAATTAGACTGGAGATTTAGGAAATCTTTTTATGTATCTAGTCAGAATGTTAAATGAGGCCATCAAGATGCAGCTCTCATTTATTACACTACAAAATAGTTTTAAGAATCTAATAGATCCTAATGTTTCACATTCTTCGTATTTCTGATGTTTGTTGTGTGTTATCCTGACTTCTTCCTCAAGTCAATAGGGAGAAGTGAATGAGTTGATCAGACTTTTTTGTTTTGTTTTGTTTTGTTTTTAAGAACGTAGCATGTTCAGGGCTTGGTAAAGCTGCTTGCTCTCCCACCTAGTAGGGCAGACTCAAAGAGTTTGCAGATGATGAACTGCCCTGGCAGGAATCAGGTTTCAGGTGAAGACAAAGAAGGGTATGTAATAGTAGCAATGTCTCCATGAAATTCTGTAACCTTTAGCCCTGGGAAACCTGAAGCAGGTCATCATTTATTTTAGGATGCAGGGTGTGGGTCAGCTTTCATAAGTAATCTCTGGTGTCTCACACTGAAGGATACTTCAGAGGCCAGAGAAGTATGTAATGGCTCCAGAAACAGGAGAATAGCCATTTATTGTCTGTCTTGCCATCACCACCATGCTCTTCTCTTGTGCCCTGCATGTCATTGCCTCTGTTTTGTAAATATAGCACTGAAAGAACTCAGAAGTTGACTTTGCAGTTTCTCCAACTCCTGCAGTATGTAGTAGACAAAACAGTGTTCTGAGGACAGGCAGAGGTTTGAAGGAGATATCAGAGGGACTACTGGCTCATCAGGCCTGATTTTCCCTCTCTCTTGGAGTGCATTTGTCACTCATACTGTAAGAGGGCCTACTGTAAGCTGTCACATAGCCTTAACAGGTGTAATGGGTTGCAATGAAGGACCTCTTTCTCATGCTAATAGTTAAAACTGGGTACATCTCACTTTATTACTTGAGTGGACTTAATCTAATTTGGTTCTCTGTTTGCAGGGTAATCAATGAGCTAATTGGAAATCTTGTTGGACATCTATATTTCTTCCTAATGTTCAGATACCCAATGGACTTGGGTGGAAGGAATTTTCTGTCTACACCTCAGTTTTTGTAAGTGTTCCCTCCCTCTCTGAATAGTTCTCATGTTGTCTATAGTCTCAAGGAGTTAATTTACTACTCTGTTTAAGGGAGAAATGTGGGTGAATCAAAGACTTAGTGTGGCCACACAGTTACGAAGACCGACCGGCAGTGAAGCCACATGGGTTAAACATGGGTTAAACCCATGAGGTATTTGCTGCAACTCCAGGGTGCTAAGCAGGAGGAGGGGATGTATAGAGAAAGGGGTGGTGGTATGCTTTTTCTTGGAAAATCAGGTTTACCCATGATGACAGCTTAGGAAGGGTAAATTAGCTCATTGGTTGGCAGTTTCAAAATCTCACTGTTTTGATTTTTTGAGATGGTGTCTGGGTATGTATTACGTAGTCTGGTTTAGTCTTGAACTTGAAATCCTCCCGAGTGCTGGGGTTACATACATGTAACCATCATGCCTGGGTTTGAATATTTTGCAGACTGTTGACCCTTTGGGAGTATGCTTTTTGAGATACTGGGAAAATTATTTAAAAAGCCTCTTAGTGTGTAGGTTGAGGGGCTCCCTGTCTCACAGACTGTCGGGAGCATGGTGGTAGGCACTCTGTAAACTAGAGCCATGTGCCATATTCCTAATGTGAGGGGTGGGGGGCTGATGAGCCGAGAAGTAGAGCTCACACACTTGAGTATGTAAGTAGCATGGCCATTCTGTCAGCCAAGCAAAAGGCTGTTCAGGAAGGGACCAGTTAAATCACCATCTGGATGTCACAGCCTGCCTGACAATCACGCCTAATAATCTCATGTTGGGGCTATGCAATAATCGCTTGCATTTAAAGTCTTAAAAGCAAAAATCAGTTCCCTCAAAGTCACTCCTTTTGCATCCTGCTCATTTTAATGTTTTGTAGTTCTGTTATTTTCCTAAGGGGTCAGTGAAAACAGTAAAACTTAAGTGGGTCCCCTCTCCTCCCTCTGTACATATTTGTAGAAGACTTTAATTTTGGACTATAAAATATGGAAAAAATACATTGTTAGGGGTGTGTGTGTGTGTGTGTGTGTGTGTGTGTTTTAAGGGAAAAAAACCAACTTGTTTCTCTTCTGAGCCTGGAGTTGCCTTCAGGCTGAAAAAAAACAAAAACAAAAAGACAAATGACCAATCTGCTTTCTAATTATCAAAGGATACAATAACAGCAGGCTTGAATTTCTGATCTAGGGTTATCGAGTAGAATGGCTGATGCACCAACTTACAAAAGCTTGTGCTTTAGAGACCACCCAACAGTTATTTTACTTTAAGTGGCTATTTTCTGACTTAACAGCTCATAGCTATTTCTCAGTTGTGGAGAGTGGTGTCCAGGATTCTCATGGCAGAATCAGTAGCCCTCCTCCCCCACCCCCCCAGCCTGCCTCCCACTTGAGCTTTCTCTGTTGTTGGAAGCCCTTCTGTTAAAATTTGCATAAAGATCAGATGACAAAATGTAGCTCCTTGCAAAAGCAGTAACTGCTTTGAAATTACCATACATTTTTGTTGATTATGTATAATTGGGTATCTTTTTATACTAATTACTTGCATTTAATTTCACTATTCGCTTAAGCAAGGGAGCTGGCTTCTGTATTGTCTTAGAGTAGGTAGCAAAGCAAGATAACCACAGTATTGCCTTTTTCACTTGTTCTGTTTTATTATGGACTTTGGAGAAATATTATTGTACAAGTAGTCAGAGATTGTCCATTCAATGTTTGGATTTAGTGATAAAGCTGTATTTAAAACATTTTTTTGGAGATAGTAGCCTAGGTTGATAAAGAACTTGATACACTCCTACCTCAGTGTCCCTGGTGCTGCTCTTCTACTCAGTGTCCCGAGTGCTGGAATTACAGATGTACACTACCATGCTTGGCTTTACACTTGTTTAAATGTGAAGAGTTGAATTGTAGAGTTCTAAGATGATTGGTATTCTGCATTCCATTTATAAAAGTAGTTCTTCCATATAGTTAATTTTCTGGTATATGCCTGTAATCCCAACTACTTAGGAGGTAGAGATAGGAGACTGTGGTTCTTAGGCCTGTCCATACAGAAGTTAGAAAGATCCTGTGTCAGAAACAAGCAGGGCATAGTAGCACACATCCATGGTCCCAGCTACTCTGGAAAATAATAAAAATTAAGGCCAGTTGAGGCGAAAAGTACAAAACCTCACCTGAAAAAAAAAAAAGGCAAAAGGACTCAAGTGGTAGAGCGCTTGAGACCCTCTCAGCTCCAGTAACAAAAGAACAGGAAAGTAGGGAAGGGAAAGAAGATGAAGGTTTCAGGTTGATAGAAGCAGATGAGGACTGAGGTCACCTGTTCACTGCTGTCTTACTCCATTGCACTGCTCAGGAGGCATTGAATATAATAAGGAGTGAGTGTGCCAGCCCAAATCTCTTCACTTAGTCTTGCCTCAGTTTCCTTGTAAAACAAGGATAATATAGCTGGGTGCCATGGCATATGCCTGTAATTCCAGCTACTTCAGAGGATGAGGCAGGAGGTTCTCAAGTGCAAGGTCAGCTGGGCAACTTTAGCAAGGAAAACCCTGTCTCATGATAGCATTTCCAAAACAAAACAAACCAAACCCCACCTGCCTAGTGCCTGTGGTGCTGTCATACAGAAAGCAGGGCTGTGATGGAAGTGTCCTGTCTTCGGATTGCTGTGGAGTTCAGATGAGCTTGCGAGCAGCAGTACCTGGTATCAGGGAACTAACTGCATGCTGAATGATAAAGTTAGACAGTAGGTGCTCATCAGGCTGAGGTGCGAAAAGTCACCTGACACAATGAACTCTTGAGTGCTACAGAGTATTTTTAAATGTTTTTATTGTTATTATAAAAATGATGTACAGAGTGATTGTAGTTGCATAAGTCAGCTAATGAGTATTTTTTCTTTGACAAGGTTACCCCTTCCCCTCACTCCAGAGTATTTTTTAATTAATTAAGTTCCAGAACTGAGACTTGAACTCTGGGCCTTGTGCTGTCATTCAACGTTTTTGTTCACAGCTGGCATACTGCCACTTGAGCCACACCTCTACTTCCCAAGACCGGTTTAAACAAGAGTGTCCGTTCTTACTCTCCTCCTCCAAGCCAAGTATCATAGGCTTAAACACATTTTAATTTACTAATAATTAGGCAAGGAAGGGAAATAGTTGCAATGTACTATTGAGAGCATAGACTTAGGTTTAAATTTGTTTTGCTGTTCTGAGACTCCAATTTATCAATTTGTGCAATGAGGAATCAAATCATGTAACTCTTTTCAGCCTCAGCTTTCCCACTGTATGTGAGATGGGAAGAAAGATGATGAATAAGCTTTAAAAATACACACACACAGACACACAGACACACAGACACACAGACACACACACACACACACACACACACACCTTCCTTCTACCTTCCAGAC
>NW_012267367.1:887658-896692 GCF_000151885.1 Dipodomys ordii
ACACACACACACACACACACACACACACACACACACACACACACACACACCCCTTCCTTCTACCTTCCAGACAGAAAGCCTTTTCTCTATGTTTCCTTGATGAACTCAACTGAGAGGGAGCTTGGGTTCAAGGCTTGCAGTCTGTGGATCTATCCTCTGAAAGTGAATTTATTTTGTGTTCTTTGATTCCATTTGATCCATGTTTAGATACACTAAGATGCTTTTGGTCGTTCATTCTGGCTGTTGGCTGTGGGTGTAATCTTTTTGTTTCCATACTGTTCTGCATGAATTGCTTTCATAATCAGTAAAAAAATGTTTAGAGTGTGAATTTAACTGAAAACTTGATAAAGCTAAGGCGCAGGAAAAGCAAGTGCCATCTGTGGTGGGGGTACTGCATTAAGTATTTTGAAAAAGCAGAGCTAAGTAAGACATTGTCCCTGGCCTCTTTCAACATGACAGGTGCCTTGGGAACATCCAGGAGAGGAAATGGTGTGGAAGTGACCTTGTGCTCTTCTCTGCCTTTGTTTCCCCTTCTGTGCTCCAGATACCGCTGGCTGCCCAGCAGGAGAGGCGGAGTGTCAGGATTCGGTGTACCCCCTGCTAGCATGAGACGGGCTGCCGATCAGGATGGAGGCAGGAGACACAACTGGGGCCAGGGCTTTCGGCTTGGAGACCAGTGAGGAGCAGCCTCTGGCCTGCCTGCCAGGCGCGCCACGCCGTCGGCCATGGTTCCTCCCAGTGCTGGGTTGCCTAGCGACCGAGTCCTCCTGACACTCTTGGACCTGACCCACACTGAATGTAGTCTTTCAGTATGAGACAAAAATCCTTTTAAGTCCTGAAGGAAAATACAAGTGTTCCTCAAGTTTCATGATTCTCATTCAAGTCCTTACTGCTATGAAGAACAAATATCAATCATCCAAATTTCAAAACTGACTCTTTTTTTGGTGTTTCCTCCTCTTCCCTTTCCATCTGAATAATGGGTTTTTAGCAATTCCTCATCTGCTGTCACCCAGCTGGGCATCTGGGCTTGGGTTACCAAAGCCTGTTGACGGAGTCTTCCCTCTTCCTGTACACATGCCTCCTTCCTTTTCCCAGCTTCCAGAGATACGCCTAGGGGGAGGTGCCCATCAAATAGTTCTGTCTTTGACAAACTCATATTTATTGACTTGCCAAAGCTTGCTCACAGAGAACATACACAGTTGCTTTCCTGTTTAGTGGCAGAACGGTAGCAGGGGAGAAGACTGAAGCACTTGTGTCTACCTGACTGCGGTTGCTACCATTTGCCACCTCGTCAGATGTTTTTATAAAAAGAAGCACCATTTTGTTAGTGAGTGCCTGGTCAGTCATTGATGAGATCCAAGGGTTGTTGTTAGCCTTTTTTTTTTCCCCTCCCTGAATGATGGAAACTAGTAGAGTTGCTTTTGAAGCAGAGGTTAGGTTGAAACCGGGTGGACATGACCCGTCAGTGCTTCCTGGGCAGAGCACACTGGCTTGTGTACCCAGAGGAATTGTATTGTATTTGGAGATAACTGAGATCACATTGGCCCCAGAGAGAGGCTTCTGGCATGGATTCGCGCTCACTCCCGTTCATGGATGTGTGTTCACTTTTGTAGGTGGAGGGAAGAACCTCAGGCCTGATTGAAATTGATTTTTCCCTTACGCCCACCCTTTACCCTTTTTTTTTTGTCAAGCATTAATTGTGAGGGAAGTACAGTTCTTTTATATGTGGCTGAGTTTTTAAAGCTAATCTCAGCACATCTGAATGAATCACACATAATTGGGGGTTGTAATGGCTTTAGAATCATTTGCGTCTAAAGGTCTCTTCTAATTTTGAGTCACGAATGTACATGCTTTGCAAATCGGACCAGCTTGAATACCTACAACTCCCTTTTCATAGATGGACTCTTTCCATCAGAACTCAGCTCATCACCAAATAAGATTATCTGAAGGCTACAGTGTTTCATACAGTTACTTTATGCTCCATCTGAAAGCAGACTGCTGGGAGCAGTTGGGAGTGGCTATCATACTTGAGTAGGTCGTGAACATTTTGGTCATTTCTTTTTCAGGAATTGTGCTCTAACAGTATGACTGGCCTTTCCCCTTTATTAAACTGTGATGTGTGTTACTCTGGGAAATGGGAGTTTGGAAAGAGCTTCTCACCTTTAATAAAGTTTGTGTGAACCTCTTCATATTTAATTTGTATGGCAAAATAGGAGGTGAGGATTGTCTGAACCTAAATTGTCATGTTCCCCTATTGACCTGTGGCTTTAATAAAATGTACTTATAAAATTCTAGAAGCCATACTTCCTGTTACATTGCATGTATACTCAAACTGCATGGTGGAAAGTCCTGCGTGGAGAGGATTCTAATGGTAAGTGCTTTTATTAATTTGACTGCCTGAGAGCAGGGTTTTTTTCTCCCTTCCACTCCCCTCATTGGTACAACTTGTACTTTAAAGTGGTTAACTTGGTAGGACGTTGGTGGCTCATACCAGTAACCCTTGCTACTCACTCCTCAGGAGGCTGAAATCTGAGGATCACAATTCAGAACCAGCCCAGGCAGGAATGTCCATAGGACTCTTATCTCTAGTTAACCATCAAAAAAGCCAGAAATGGAGCTGTGGCTCAATGGTAGAGCACTAGCCTTGAGCAAAAAAGGTCAGGGACAGCACCCCAGCCCTGAGTTCAAGCCCCATGACCAGCACCAAAAAAAAAAAAGGAAAGAAAAAGTATAACTTGAAGGTAGTTAAGTGTCTGTACCTCTGCTCTACTGGCCCTTTTCTGAACATTTATATAATCAATTTTTGCTGGTAAAGGAATGTAGCAGACTTGCATAGCTGGGAAAAGGCTGTAGGATTTCTGGGTTTCAGTTGAATGACTTAGGGTGCTTTTGAATTTTGGGGTAGGAGTTATCTGACGATAGTATGCTGCTCTATAGCTTTGCTAGACCTCCCCCGGCACCCCATAGTTCTGCGTTTTGAAATTTTATAGAATTAGTGTACTTATTTGTCATGTCGGAGCCAGACTATTCCTGAGCTGCTTTTGTCTTGAGCACGAACCTTCTGAGTCTGTATCCCAAGACAGGACAATGAAAAGAAGCAGGGCTCTGTCTCCTTTTTCTTCCTGTTTATTGGGGAAAAATTGGGACAATAGGAGGAAAGATCTTGCACATTGCCACTGTCTTGGGCTAAGCTGCCTTTTCAACACTATCCAATAACAGGCAGTGTTGCAGTTGCCAATATCTTTGCTCATTGCAGGCTGCTGGTTGAAGTCTTCCTCTTTCACATTTTTAGTAGTAGCAACACTGAGTCACAGACTTTAGCCCTTGGGAAATACTACTCTTCCTGGAGTTTCACTGTTACTGCTTCAGAGGCTGGGCTGAGCGAATGTGTTTGCAAGGCAGTTTCCTCAATTGCTTTCTAGTAGTGGCTCTGGAAGGCTGGGATTGGAGTTGGGAGTGGTACCATATCTGTGGTTCCTTTATGTGTGTGATTTAAGTTCAGGGGAATTCATCCTTTCAGTTCTGTTCTTCCTGTTGGGATGTTAATACTCTGTTTTGTAAGGATTGATTTAGGTTTCTGTGGCTATCCCAGTCTGTACAGGAGAAGCAGTTGTTCTTTTTTTTTTTTGACAGGGCTGTGTAAGCTAGTCCAGTTAGCCTTGAAATCCCAATTCTCCTGCCTGAACCGCCTGAGTGCTTTGATTACATGCAAACTACCACCACACTCAACTCACCTGGGGACTTTGAAAAAATGAAAATATCTTGTGTCATCCTCAGTAACTTTAAAGGTCCTAGTGATTCTGATACTTCACTGGATTTGGGAACTCATGTCTAAGGCAACTTGTATTATTTTTCAGAGAAAGGATTGTAGAGCTCACTGAGATTGTTACTTAAGCAGCCAGACAGTACTGAAGGTAGGCCTTTACTGTCTCTTCAGCTGAAAAGGCAGCGAGCGATGCTAGCAGAACATGGTCTGCCCTCGGGGGGTGCACTCTCTATTGAGGCCGTCCTATTGGCTCACTGTAGGCACCGTCCCTGTGTGTTGAGTAAGTGAACACAACGTTCATATAATTCAGTAAACTCACAAATGTTAAAAGCTTGCTTTGGACATAGGAGCTTGATCCTGACAGATTGGTGGACAAATCCAGGCTGAGATGGAGAAATCCATCCATTCTAGGTGGAGGAAAGGCAAGAATGGCAACAAGAACAGGTTTGAGGCATTGAGGGCTGGCTGGCTGGCCTGAATACAGGCAGGGAGTAGAACAAATAGACTAGGGAGGCATTGGGCCTTAGTTTTGACAAACTGGTTGCTGAGCTTGTATCTAAAAAGTAGCCACCTAGAGTGGAAGGGCTGGGTGAGGAGCGGCTGAAGATGAGACAAGTGAGTTCTGTGTTGATTACTGTGGTGTGGGTTTACAGTAAGGGCGGCCTGCCCCAAAGCACTGGGGCCTGAGGCTGGGTTGGAGGAAGGGAGGGAGAGACCTCTAACCTTGATGGGAAAATACGTGAACAAATGAATGGGCTTCCATTGGACATCCAGGCGCAGTGTGCTGTACTCATATTAAGCCAGGCAAATCCTATTTATGGGTATTGTTGGTGCAGAACATACAGCTAATTCGCTGGTAGAGTAGCCTAAGAAATGAGCCACTGTCTGTAAGTATGTGTCTGTGGAAAAATTATTTATGAACTTCAAATCTGTCAGTTTGAAATTGAACTTTTAGAGCATAATCTTTTACTGAAACAGGAGAGTTATACAGAAGGCCCTAAAGAAGGACAGTCCATTCTCCTGATGGAGTATACCATCCCTCAGATTCTAGCTTATACATGTTTCACCAAGGAGAGCCCCTTTCACTGTGCCCTGATCTCAGTCTCCCCTGTGGTCTGTAATCATCAAGACTGACACCATATTCTTCACAGGCTTTATTTTTTTTAAATTTGTGCCTATCTTAGGGTTTGAACTCAAGGCCTGGGTTCTGTCTGAGCTTTTTTCCTCAGAACTAGCACCCTATCACTTGAGACACAGCTTCACTTTTTTTTTTGGTTGGTCGTGGGGCTTGAACTTGGGGTCTGGGCATTGTTCCTGAGCTCTTCAGCTCAGGGTGAATGCTCTACCGCTTGAGCCACAGCGCCACTTCTGGTTTTCTAGTGGTTTATTGGAGATAAGAATCTCATGGACTTTCCTTGCCTGGGCTGCCTTTGAACCGTGATCCTCAGATCTCAGCCTCCTGAGTAGCTAGGATTACAGGCATGTGTCACCGGTGCCTGGCCTTATGGATTTTTGAGGTGGTTAATTGGACAGCAGAGTCTTAACGGACTTTTCTTGTTTGGTCAAATCTTGGTCTTCAGATGTCAGCCTCCTAAGTTGCTAGGATAATAGGCATGAGCTACTAATGCCCACAGGCTCTTAAATGTGTGTGCATACATACACACACAGATGTATGTAGTTTTCTTGGTTTTGTACTGAATTGAAATTTAGACTGGGTAATAAGTTGGATAGGAATTTGGAGTTCTTAGAGAGCTAATGGCCTGGTCTCTTAGGAGTATTAAAGGACTTGCTTGTTCATGTAAGGGAATCATACTCACTTTAAACAGGATATTAAAAGAGATTAGAGATAATGGGAAGAATGGGCTCAAAATTAAAATACTTTTTGAAAGAAGGCAGCAAAACAGCCTTTGTCTATGATGTTAGTATTTGCTAATGAGTATACTCAGACCAGTTGGGGCAAAAAGAGATTTGGTACATAGACTGAAGATAGGCAAGAGCATGGGCAAGGAGATTAATTGGAGGAATAAATTTAGCTTTGTCTCCCCTGATTATTTCCCCTGTGATCTGTACAGATGTTCTTGTGTTTAGAAGGAAAAGTCTGCCATGTTGTGGATCCTCAGAGACCCTCAGAGAAGTATAGAACTGAATTTAGACACAAGGTGTAAGGATTGTTGCATCAATGCTTTTTGAGCTTAGGTTGTTAATTGAAGGCTTCACCTGACACAGGTGAATCTGATGTCTACTGTCGGTGGGCCTTTTCCTGAGGGCTGTACTGATAGGTGAGTGTCCTTGTTAACTAGGGACAATCAGTGTTAGCTGTGGGAGACTTTGGATCTTGATTGTAGCTGTCTTGTTATATAAGTAGTATACCGAGCTGTAAGGATATAAGATCTGACCGTATGTACTTCCAGTCAGGTCCTCATCATTTGTGTTTCTCATCTAAAGGTACCCAGACCCAGATTGGGACTTCTCATAATCATATTCATTGGGCAGGGTACTTTGCTTGAAAAAATCTAAGTTAAACAAAAAGGGAGTTTGTTGGAAGGATGAGGAATAGACCACTGATGTTAAAAAATCTGAGAATTCTCACATGGGAAATGGTCCAGGGAAAAAGCATTAGTCTCATCACATCTCTTGGGCTAAACTCTCCACTATTGATTTGGTCCCATATTCTCTTTATAGGATTCAACTCACAAGTCTCATTGACCCAGCTTGGGCCATGTGTTTCTTTGGTGGCTGGGAATTCAGAGGAAGACATTTGATTGATGGTCATTTTCCAAAAGCAGATCAAAGTGCTCTGGCCATAAGGAAGTGAATGCTGGATATGTAGTTAGTTCCAGTTGTGCATGTGAGCTGTGTTTAACCTTCTTGAAGAAGTCTGGCTTGGCTTCATTCTAGCTTGGGGAACAAGATAGTATTTCCATCCATCCCCTCCCTTGAGCCTATCTACTCAGCATTAGCAAGCACTGTACGTTTTTGCTGAAGATTAGGAGGCAGGTGAAATGTGTAGAAGGGTTGACCCTGAACGTCAGGATAACTGGCAGTCTGCACTTGAAGGTAGGCGCTGTGTCTGTCTCACCATCACATTCCCAACACCTTTTGAATGAATGAGTGTATTTGAATGAATATATCCCATAGCCTACATTTTCTTCATCAACTGCCTCACTTTTGGTTGATTTAACTTTGGCCCCAAACCTCTATACTTAATAAAACAAACGCCTTATAGACCTGCCCACTGTTATTCACCAGATGCAATACAAGACTAGGTTGGGGAAGCAAGTGAATTCTGCTATAAAAGTTAAGATTATGATGTCCATTTTCACTAATATTCTACTGTAACCCCTGTAGTGAGTTAAATGGGGGAAGTATACTGAAAACATACATACATACCCTAATTCCTAGAACCTAAGAGTGATCTTATTTGAAGAAACAGGTCTATTAATTACAGATGGAATTAACTGTGTCGAGGAGGTCATCCTGCATTGTCTGAGTGGCTCTGAATTTAATGGTAAGAGTCCCAATAAGGGACCTACATAGGAGATTTGACAGATGGAAGAGTTGAAATCTGATACAGGAGAAGGTGACTTGAAGACGGAGGCAAAGATTGGAATGGTGTGATCATAGGCTGAGTAAGCCATGGGATGTCTTCCAGAAACGGAAAGGGTAATAAGCAGAACCTTTTGAACTTTGGAAGAAATACAGTCTCCTGTTGGCCAACACCTTGATCTCAGACTTCTGGCTTCCAGAACTGTGAGAGAATCAGTTTCTGTTGCTTTATGTCATGAACTTTGTGGACATTGTCACAGAAGCTTTAGGAAATCAGTACATGCCACACGCCCTAAAGTTCTGCAATAAGCACAGCTGTCTTCTCTTCCTCCTTCAATGCAAGACACTCCCCTCTGTCTTTCATTCCTGGAAATCTCAATTCCATCTCTGGCCTAAGAAGTACATCGATCAGATTTCTCCCTCTCAGCTGAGTCAGTCCAGCTTTGCCCATTAGAGGGAGAAAGGTTGAGCACTGAGTTTGTGGTGGTCTGCATGAATGTCATCTTTGCACCCTGAAAAAGTTTTACGTAACAAGCTGACTTCCAGGCTCATCTTGGTGTTTGCCATTTTTGAGTATTGTTTCTAAGAAATCATGCTATGTTCTTTTGTGTCTGGCTTTTATTTATAATTTACTTTCTGTGCTGGTACCAGGGTACTTGCATAACATGATCCTTTTTTTGTTGTTGTTGGTTAATTGGAGATATGAATTGGATTTGTCTGCTTGGGCTTGCTTTGAACTGCAATCCTCAGATCTCAGCCTCCCGAGTAGCTAGTTACACATGTGAGCCATCAGGGCCTGGCTTCCTTTAAGTTTTACTAGCTTACATTAAGGCTTTAAAAAAATTAATGTCATATTTGTGGTGGACATCATCCTGCTGTGTATAATTGTAATGCTTGCATTCTTGTTTCTAATATTCCATGGCATAAATATACCCATTCTCTCATGGGTGGTTATTTGAGTAGATTTAGGCTATACTACATAATGCTGCTACAGTCATTCTGGTATGCATCTTTTTTTTTTTTTTTTTTTGATCAGTTGTGGGGCTTGGGCATTGTCCCTGTGCTCTTCAGCTCAAGGTGAGCGCTCTACCGCTTGAGCCACAGCGCTACTTCCGGTTTTCTAGTGGTGTATTGGAGATCAGAGTCTTATGGACTTCCCTGCCCAGGCTGGCTTTGAACCAAGATCCTCAGATCTCAGCCTCCTGAGTAGCTAGGATTACAGGCATGAGCCACCAGCGCCTGGCTAAGTCTAAGCACATAGATGTGTGTGTGATGGGTTTGAATGTCTATCCTACCAGTGGGAATGGCCGAAGCATCGTGGAAGCTCTGACAAACCATGAGATTTCCATGTGGTGGTCCAGTCCACACTCCTCCATGGTGTGTTATACAATAATGCCCCCATTTCATTGTCTTTTGCATGATGCTTCTTGAAATCCTTTTTCTAGCTGGACATCAGTGGTTCGTGCCTGTAATCCTAGCCACTCAGGAGGCTGAGCTCCAAGGATTATAATTTGAAGCTAGCCTGGGCAGGAAAGTCCTTGAGGCTCTTTTTTTTTTTTGTCGGTCGTGGGGCTTGAACTCTGGGCCTGGGCTCTATCCCTTAGCTCTTCAGCTCAAGGCAAGCACTCTACCACTTGAGCTACAGTGCCACTTCCGGTTTTCTGGTGGTTTATTGGAGATAGGAGTCTCACGGTCTCTCCTGCCCGGGCTGGCTTTGAACCG
>NW_012267367.1:896742-905141 GCF_000151885.1 Dipodomys ordii
CTCACGGTCTCTCCTGCCCGGGCTGGCTTTGAACCGAGATCCTCAGATCTCAGCCTCCTGAGTAGCTAGGATTACAGGTGTGAGCCACCAGCACCCGGCTTCTTTTTTTTTTTTTTTTTTTTTTAAATCTCCAGTTAACCACAAGAAAGCTGGAGCTGTGAAGCTGTGGTTCAAGTGGTAGAGTGCTATTCTTGAGCAAAAAAGCAAAAAAGGGACTTGAGTTCAAGCTATCAAGCCCTAGAAACACATGCACACACACACACACACACACACACACAGACACACACACATTTTTCTTGACTTTTCCACCTCTAAGACAACACCCTATCTTCTTCAGAACGAAGTGGGGCCTTGTGGTGAGAGAAAACAGCATAGATGCAAAGACGAATTTCTTTAAGCACTAGTGGAGTGGGGAGGGAGGCGGGGAACACTGTCACCCAGAGAAAGGGAATTAAAGACAAGCCCTTAAAAATCATTAAGATGAATGGAGCTGGAGGAGTGCAACATCTTATTAATATTCAAATCCTCATGGCGGGTGATCAGAAGGCTGAGGGGAGGAAGCAGCCCAGGCCCCAGCCCTTTATAGAAGGGGAGGGTAGTGGACTTGTGAGGGAGGGACCAAAGGTGGGGCCTGCCACCGAGGGTGTTGGGCTCAGGCAGCAGAACCTACCAGTGACTTGTGGGCTGGAACCTGGGGACTTCTGCCAGTAGGTTGATGGTCATGGTCAGCTCTCTAATTTTACTGTGGGAGTCCTGATTAATGTGTTCCTAGGGAGGGGCTGAGGCTTGAGGGGCTTTCTGCTCGATGATAATCAACATTCCTGGGCCCCACTCACACTAAGTGGTCTCTTGTGATTAGGAAGGAGCTCTTGAAAGAAAAAAAAAAAACGCAGTGTTTTAACATTTCAAGTATTTCAACTGCATGCGTCTGACAATGGCTTTCTTGATAGGGAGCTGTGTGTGTGTGTGTGTGTGTGTGTGTGTGTGTGTGTGTGTATACAAAGACAGTGTGAGGCTTATGAGTGTGTGCTTCTGGCACTGGTCTCTGTCTACGCTGCAGTGTGGATTTGCCAGGTGTCTTTCTTTCTCTGAGCAGAAGCTTGGAGGTGAATGGGTGATGAAAGTGGTAGACCCACGTTCCCTCTCCATCTTCTTAGGGACATATTCCCCGCATCCTCAGCATGGTGGAGTTAGGAGACAATCCAGCCTCAGTTCAAATTGGGAAGGAAGCTCCACATCTGAAGGCCAGTGTGAGAACAAAACCATATTATATGGATAAAGCACTTGACTGCCCAAAGGTTAGTTCCCTTCCTTTCACCCCCACAAGCCCATTTATTTAATCTTCACAGCCACCCTGGGAGAGTCTTGTGGTTTTGTGTGGTTTTAGGACTCTGGCTGAGAGGCAACTAATGGCTCCCCTGACCAGTTAGTTTTGCAGAGTTGCAAAGTTTAACTCTACCTTCCAGCAAGCACACGCAGCATGCTGTGGTGTCTGGAAAGTCTGATTAAAGCTGACACCGCCCTTGCCTGGCTGAGTGACTGTCAGTCCATCACCAAAGTTCTCTGCACCTCAGCTTCCCAACTTCACAAGAAGAATGAGCCTTACCCCCCTTAAGATGACTGCAGGAGTACTGAGGGCTAATGTTGCAAAGCATCTGGAATAAAGATGGTCCATGGCAAGTATTGGTCTCCTGCTCTTCAGGACAGTCATCAATTTGGTCCTCACAACAGCCCATTCAGTTTGTGTTGTTACAGATGAGGAAATTGAGGTGTAGCTACCCTGCTCACCCTGCCAATGTCATACCACTGTGAAGTTGCAGAAGCCTCACTAAGCAGCAGACTTATTTATGTGGTGTCCATTATAGAGGGTGTTGTGGGCCAGGAGATCACCTTCAGACTCCATTGTTAGAAATGACTCCTCTTGCTTTAAAGCTAGGTTGAGGCACAGTTGTCCACCTCACCTACTCAATAAAAGCAGACAGGGACCAGGTCAGTAGCTCATGTCTGTAATCCCAGTTACTTGGAAAGTGAAGATTTGATTTGGAGGATTGCAATGTAAGTCCAGCCCTTTGCAAAAGTTAGTGAGACCCTTATCTCAACAAAATCAACTTGCTCACCTGTGATCCTGACTCTTTGTTACTGCAGGTAGGAGGACTGAGGTCTTGAGTCTAGCCCCCTGCAAAAATGCAAGACATTGCCTAAAAGGTAACAAATAGAAAAGAGCTTAGGTGTGACTCATGTGGCAAAGCAGCAATCCTGAGGTCCTGAGTTCAAACCCCCAGTGCTACAACAAGATGAAAATTCAGATTAGAGCCTCTCCATATAGCATAGTTCAATGCACAAAGAGGCCATGTGTAAGAATGCTGACAGCAGCATTATTTGTAATAAGCTCAAACTAGAAATTGACCCAAAGTCCAACAGCATGAACAAAGTACTGCCTTCAATCTGAATACTGACAAACCCAGAGACAATATGGACTGAAAGAAACCATATGCAAAAGAGTGTGTAGTCTTGAGCTAGTGGCTCAAGCCTAAATTTTGAGCTACTCAGGAGGCTGAGATATGAGTATCAAAGTTTGAATCCTGCCCAGGCACATAAATCTGTGAGACTTTATTTTTGTTTTTGTGGTAGTCCTGAGTCTTGAGCTCAAGACCTGAGCTTTTTTTTTTGCTCAAGGCTAGTACTCTGCCATTTGAGCTACAGCTCTACTTTTGGCTTTTTGGTGGTTAATCAGAAATAAGAATCTCATGGGCTTTCCTGCCTGGGCTGGCTTTGAGCTGTAATCCTCAAATCTCAGTCTCCTGAGTAGCTAGGATTACAGACTTGAGCCACCAGTGCCTGGCTCTCAGAGACCTTTTATCTCCAATTAACCAGCAAAAAGCCAGAGGTGAAGATATGGCTCAAGTGGTAGAGTACAAGCCTTAAGCATAAAAGCCAAGGAAAAGTGTGAAGCCCTGGGTTGAAGTTCCAATACTGGTGCGTGCATGCACACGCGCGCACACACACATATATTCTATGATTCCATTGCTATAAAATTCAACAATAGCAAAATAAACTTCTTGCATGAGAAGTCAGGTTATAGCTCTGTGTAGAGGAAGGGGCAGTTTCAGGGAAGGGCCAATCCCCATTGGTCCATTTAGAGATACTGCTAACATCCTACTTACTGATACAGGTGATGGTTCACTATATAAAACTATATTGAGCTCTTATTCATGTTTGTATATTTTTCTGTAGGAAAACCATTGGGAAAGCTGAAGAATCAGGTCAGAGGCTGGGAATCATCCTGATATTGCAGAGTTGATTGGGTGAGGAAACTGATGTAAAAGCTTGAGAGTTGGACATAATAATTGCCCTGCCATGGCTACTTCTGCAAACTTAATCTGAGGACAGTCAGTGCCACATGGCATCAAGGACATGTCTGCCCCAAAGGAGCCCTCATGGGAGACAGGGACATGAAGAGCTGATTTCAGTCCTGGGTGACGGGGCTGTTGCAGGAGTAAAGAAGGCAGGGGCAGCATGGAGAAGAGGACCCAGGGGTGGAACGTGGGAAATGTGTAGAAGCAGGGGCTTCTCAGATGAGAGCTCAAAGAGAGCCAAAAAAGAACCAGGTAAAGGGACGGTGATGGAAGAAGACACAAGGTAGTACCATGTGTGTAGGTCTGAAGTCAGGCCACCTTTGGGAAGCTGGACGCAAGTGTAATAGAGAGGGCTGGAGAAAGAAGGGACGGCTGGGTGAAAAGCAGATTGTACTGAGCTCTGGGTTTGGGATTTGTCTTGAGAAATTACAGGGAGGGGCACGGCGTTCTCCATCCCAGAGGAGACACACCTGGCCCTGAGCCCAGTTCCAGGCTGATTCACAGGCTCCCAGTGCCAAGAGTGGCTGTGTCACCTGCTCTGGATCTTTGTCCAATGTTAACACGAGCCAAGAGGAGAGGCTTGTCCCTGGGACTCTGTGCCCTCTGCCCCCTGGTCCTGTGTCTCACAGCTCAGCTTGTGCACTGTCCCCTCTGGCAGCCACCTGTGACCCTTTTGTCTGTCTGTCCATATTTTGTCTTTGTGTGTGTGTGTGTGTGTGTGTGTGTGTGTATGAGTACCGGGGTTGAACTCTGGGCTTTGCACTTAAAAAAAAAAAAGAAGTTGACCAGTTTTAGCAAAGTGTGGATTCACAGAAGGTTTAATAAACATCTTAGGTGAGTATAATATTTTATCGCCATTTTACCAAATAGTTTACTGGACCTTGCACTCTTGATTGGCTTTCTCTGTTCATGGAGCCCACACCTCCATTTCCAGCTGTTTGGTGGTTCATTAGAGGTAAGAGCCTCTCAGATTTGTCTGCTTGAGTTGGCTTTGAACCACAACTCTCAGATCTCAGCTTCCTTTGTAGCTAGGATTGATTCGCACTGGCACCTGGCCATCATCAGTGTTTCACTTAGTGCCCTGCACTGTTGCTCTGGTTCTGTGTCTGTCAATGACAGTTGTCCTTAACAATTGCATAGACTGTACTGATGTAAATTGGTACTTCCTGGACCTGGTCCTGTGCCAAATGTTGGATGGGCCAAGGATGACTGGATGAGGTCCTGGTGTGGCCTACACTCTACCAGAGGGGTTGACTAGTAGTGTCTATTGAGGGCCTGAGCCGATATAAAAACTAGGACACTGAATGGCTTGGATGTTGGTTTAAAAACATCACATCCTGGCCTGCTGACGCTAATGGAACAACTTGTGACACACAGCAGGGTCTTGCTGACCTGCAGCCTCTGTAGCGTGTGGAAAATGATTGCCTCAACCTGATCATCCAAGGCTCAGAACTCCCCCGCCCACTGCTGGTCTGGCTTGTGGGAGGAGCTGATGACACATCCTGACACGTGGGAGTTGCTGATGACGCGTAAAGCAGTTAAAGACACAGAACCCAGTGTCCCAGCAGTGATCGTGGCTGTGCATTCCCGTACCATCTTGAGGTCTTGGGATCCTTCAGTTCTCCTTTTTAAACCTTCTTGAACTTTCCATCTGAAGGATGAGCTTGCCCTATTAATTTTGCTTTAATTTTTTAAAAAATTGTTATTATAAAGATGATGTACAGAGAGGTTAGAGTTTGCTTTTGCTTTCGCTTTGCTTTGCATGAATAAACCTGTTTCTACTTAAATCTCTTCTGGGTCTGTTCTTGAGTTCTTTCTCCATGGAGAGTAAGAATCTTTTGGCCCTTAGACTTGGTGACCTGAATTCAGTAACAGGGACAACCTTTATTCATTTTTTCCACAATTACAGCGCCTGGCACAAAGTATGTGCTCTCTAGCTAGATAAATAGATAGACAGATAGTGACCAAATGGCTTTTTGTTGTAGATGTATTTCTAAAGTTGCTACAGAACGAAATGCTGGATATGATGGCTTGTAGCTGAAGCTCTAACAGCAGGTAAGGCAGGTGGGTAGCAAATGTGAGGACACCTGGACTGTACAGTGAGTTCCGGGTCAACTTGGTCTGCATAGTGAAACCTCGTCTCAAAAAAAGTCTTAAAGAGCTGGGCTTTAGTGGGTACCAGTTACCCAGCTGTGATTGTTGATTACCCAGTTGTGCTAATTACTGCCAAGATCTATAGGACGGAGTTGTATCTCTAGGCAGAATGGCTTCTAAACCTTTCCATTCTTTCCATTTGCTCCTGTAGCATCTTGGGGCCAGGATATTAGTCTGTGTAGGTTGCTTTACTTTTATGTCTAGAAAGTGTCAATGTGCCTGCCTGGAGACTTAACTCATCCATGTTGGCAGTAATTGGTGTGTGGTTAGTTGAAATCTGGCTTTCACGCTTGGTGTGGTCAGCTGAGTCCAGTGGGAGGCAGCCTTCTTGCGCTTTCTTCCTATGCAGGGCCAAGGGAGGCAGCCACTGTGTCACTTGGCCTTTGGATCCTCTGGCTGGGCTTTGATCTTGGAAGCCAAAAATCCTGCCTGCATTTATCCTAAGGAAACCATCAGATACACGAAAGAGAGGAAGAATAAACAAAGATAATGGCAGCAAAGAAAATGGAAACAAGATATATGTCTATTAGTAAGGATTGGTTAAATAAATCATGGCCTTTTAATACAAAGAACATGACTTGGGCTGGGAAGGTGGCTCAGTGGTAGAGCGCTTGCCTTGCATGCCTGAGGCCCTGGGTTCGATTCCTCAGCACCACATAAGCAAAAAGAAAAAAGCCGGAAGTGGCGCTGTGGCTCAAGTGGTAGAGTGCTAGCCTTGAGCTGAAGAGCTGAGGGACAGCACCCAGGCCCAGAGTTCAGGCCCCATGACCATACCCCCCCCCAAAAAAGAACATGACTCATGTAAAACCCACTAAACAGATATGAACCAAACTCTACTCCTAGTGAAAAGGCTGGAATTATGGCTCAAGCGTTAGATAGTAGAACATCTACCTAGCAAGAAGGAAGCCCTGAGCTGGAACCTACTACTTCCCAAACAAACAAGTAGGGTATACAACAGTGTACTTGGTAGAGTGACTTTTCTTTTCCCTTTTGTGGGAGTGGGGTAGATTGAACTTAGTTCTACTACTATGGGCTATCTCCCAGTCCTTTTTCCTATTTGTTTCACAGGTAGGGCTCTTGAGATAACTTTGTTCAGGCTGGTCTTGAACTGTGATCTTCCTGCTTCTGTCTTCTCAATAGCTGGGATTACAAGTATTAGCCACCATGCTGGGCTAGTAACATATCATTTTATAGAATAGAACTGTTTTGCTATTTCCAGCTCCACCCAGCAATCCCACATCCTCCAAACTTGGGGCCCATGAACACTTCTCTGGTTCTGAAACACCTGGAAGGTACATTCTCCATTCTGTCCATCCTTCAAGTAGGTCCTGAAGGCTCCCTGTGGTAGTGCTGCTGCCTGCTTCTTTTCATGCTGTGCCCCGAAGTGCCTGTTCTTCACCCTGTGACAGTTCTCATCAGTCATTTGCTCTACTTCATCATCATTCATCATCAGTGAAGGTCATCATTGGTGGGGCCAAGTGAGATTAACTATGGACGCTCTATAGCTTGAGCCCTCATTCTGTACATTTGGTTCATGAATAAGTAAATGGGCCAAGATGGGATGCTGGAAGAAAGGGTAGAGTTGATTTAGTACCTTTCACAAGATTGCATTGACCTAGGTCCTGCTAGGGCAGCACATAATGCTACAAGCAGAAGAGGCTGGCATCGAGGCCGAAAAATGCTGACAAATAGAACATGCTTTCCAGATCCCCATGGAAAGGTTCATAACTTTAAAAACACGTTTTTAAGTCAGCATTGACACTAAGATAGTAGAAGGAGAAGGGAAAGCTATTCTTCTTTTTAACAGAACATCAACTAACAGATGTGAAAAGAAGATTGAGTTAGACATGATCATTCTGTAGCCAGCCAGGGCTAAGAATTTGCCAAGTGTTCAAGAAGTTGTTGTTTCCATTCTTACCAACACACACACACACACACACACACACACACACACACACACACACACACACACACACACACACACACACACACACACACACACACACACAGAGTAATTGCAACCACTGAAGAATTAACTGATTCAGGCAAGAATCATTTGTGGTTGCCAAAACCAATATGTTGGAATACAGGTTCTCTTTACAGGATAAAGGCTTCTCCACAGATTTCTGAGTATTTATTTGGGACATTTATAGCATAATATGGTATAATTTAATTAGTATTTTATATCTGTATAGTGTATGTATGTATGTATGTATGTTTGTATATATGTATACTTGTGCCAGTACTAGGCTTGAACTCAGGACATCATGCTCTCATTTAGTTCCCCCCTGAAATCTGGCTCTACTTTTTTGTTGTTGTTGTTGGTGGTTGTGGGACCTGAACTCTGGGCCTGGGCATTGTCCCTCAGCTCTTCAGCTTAAGGCTAACACTCTACCTCTTGAGCCACTTCCGGTTTTCTGAGTGGTTTATTGAAGATAAGAGTCCCATGGACTTTCCTGCCTGGGCTAGCTTTGAACTGTGATCCCCAGATCTCAGCCTCCTGAGTAGCTAGGATTATAGGCGTGAGCCTCTGGTGCCCGGCTCTACTTCTTTTTTTTTTTTTTTAATTGTGAAAATACTGAACAGAGGGGTTACAATTACATGGGCAAGATAATGAGTACATTTCTTATCAAGCATTTTAGCCTCCTCCTTTGTTTCCCCTTCCCATCCCTTCCCATCCTCCCCCTACCCCCCCACCTGCACCAAAGTTGTAAAGTTCGTTTTTGGCATGTCAACTTGTACTTACCATTGTTGCAACGGGTCCACCTGTATCCTTATTCAAACAACTTGTTTTTCCCCTTCCCCTCCACAAATTATACCCACATCAAATACAGTGAAAGCAGGGGTTATATCTTGGGGGAGGGACATACAAAGCAACAAAGAAATAAT
>NW_012267367.1:907131-999096 GCF_000151885.1 Dipodomys ordii
CATTGTTGGCATACAGAAAAGCCATTGATTTTTGACGGTTAATTTTATACCCTGCTACTTTGCCAAAGTTTTGAATCAGCTTGAGTAATTTGGGAGTGGAATCTGTGGGATTCTTTAAATATAAGATCATGTCATCTGCAAAGAGGGAGAGTTTTATTTCTTCTTTCCCTATTTGGATCCCATTTATATTTGCATCTTGTCTTATTGCTGTAGCTAGCTGGCTCTACTTCTTGAGCTACACTTTCACTTCTGGCTTTGTGCTGGTTAATTAGAAATAAGAATCTTTTGGACTTTTCTTCTTGAGCTGGCTTTGAACCTTGATCTTCAAATCTCAGCCTCCTGAGTAACTAGGATTACAGGCATAAGTCACCAGTACCCAGGCAATAATATAATTATAGTAAAGAAATATGGCAGAAGCATATTTCCCCAGTAGTTAATTTGGACATCCCAGCACCCAGCAGGTTGAGTCAGGGGGATTGTGAGTTGGAGGCCAGCCTGGGCTACATGGTGAGCTCTTGTCTCAAAAAAGAATCAAACAATGAAACATATTTAGCATATCCACATGGGTTATTTTGAGAAGGTTACAAAATATATTAAGCAGAATTCCTGCCCAAATGTATAGAATTCAGTAATCAAGTCACAAGGATACAGACACATGTTAAATCAAGGAGACACTTTATAGAAGAGTGAGCCTTATTCTTTAAAAGTGTCAATGAGGCTGGGTGCTAATGCCAGTAATCTTAGCTACTCAGGAGGCTGAGATCTGAGGATCAAGGTTCAAAGCCAGACCTGGCAGGAAAGTCCGTGAGACTCATGTCTCCAGTTAGAAAACCAAAAATTTTTGAGCCATGTCTCAAAGTGGTAGAGTTCTAGCCTTGAGCAGAAGGGTTTAGGGACAGTGGCTAGGCACTGAGTTCAAGCCCTATGACACACACACACACACACACACACACACACACACACACAGTGTGTCAGGGTTGGTCTGAGGATGTAGATCAGTGGCAGAATGCTTTACTAGCTAGGACTGAGTTCAAGCCCTATGAGACACACACACACACACACACACACACACACACACACACACACACACACACAGTGTGTCAGGGTTGGTCTGAGGATGTAGATCAGTGGCAGAATGCTTGACTAGCTAGGTTCTGTTCCCAGCATTGGAAAAAAAAAGTAAATGTTGTGAAAGATAAGATGGGCTGAGCGATGCTGCTGATTGAATGAGCGATGCTGCTGATTGAAAGAGCAAAGAAGCGTGGAAAGCAAATGCAAAATGTGGTTTAGAATTGGAAAGAAAGCCTTGTTAATAAGGCAGGGTTAGACACTCGTCAATATTGTAATATGTATTATATAACTGTAGCAATGATAATTGTCTGAATTTGATCATTGTTCTGTGTTTATGTTAGAATTGTTTTATTGGACTTTTGTATTATGGACAATTTCAAATGCACAGGAAGGTGGAGAGAATTGTGTAACCAACACCTGTAATGACCATTGCCTAATTTAATAATTGTTAATCCACCATCTTTTTTGTCTGAAACATTTAAAATATTTAAAGGCCTATATATCTATCTCCTTACATGTCATCTCTTTATTATATATTGTAAACAAGTAAGTACATTTTAAAATATAACTTCAACACCACCAGCATACCTAATGATTATAATAATTTCCTAATATCATCTACAATCCATCCATATTCACATTTCTTCATTTGTTCCAAATGACTCTTAAAATTGGTCTGTTCAAACCAATCAAGACAGCATTGCACTTGGGTGTTATGTTTAAAAAAAACACCTTAAATTTATGTCCTACTGTTGGTATGCTAATTTTATGTGAGTTTTACAGAGCCTTTAAAAAAGCTTATAGTTAACCCCCTCCCTCCCTTTCTTCCTCTCACCTTTCTCTCCTTCCCTTACTGCCTTCTCTTCTTTACTCCCTCTTTCCTTCTCTCCTTCCCTTCCCTTTCCTCCCTCCTTCCCTTCCTTTCCTCTTTCCCTTAGTCCTCTCCCTTTCTTCCTTGATGTTTATCAAGAGCTCCCAGGTGTGTTGGCATTGGAGAGATAGGGATGCATACATCCAGAAACATGCCTAAGAGCACTCCTGGTCCAGTGAATAAGAACAGTCACATGGATGGATAATTATCAAACAGGGCATGAGCACTCTGCCAGGGATTCCACAACTCTGCAACTTCTTTCAAATGATGACAAATTGACAGGTGGATTCAAATTCCTATAGTCTGTTGGTTCCCATTGTTATAGGTCATCAGGAGTGGACTGTTAAATCCATCTGATACCCTGAAAGTTGTTTAAAATTTGCTTTTTTCCTCTTCACAGCTCTTTGAAAGTCTGTTCCCTTAGCCTTCTGTGACCACAGACATGAAAGGCAGAATCCTAGACAGAAGGCATGGGAGTGCTTGGGGTCATCCTCTGGGAATATAGGCTGGTGCCCATTCACCCTGTGTCAGCCCATCTTGACTGTGCATATCCCTGTGTTCTGTGTCCAGTGTTAGAATCAATTACGAGCCATGACAATCACTTGAGGTGGGACTGGACTGTTGTGGTGAAAATCATGGGCTTTGGTCATGGGCTTAAGCAACTTGGGTTTCATTCCCGGCTCTGACATGTACCAGTTGTGTGGAGGATTCCTGAATTCAATCATGCAGAATTCTGAAGTCCAAACTTCATTTCTATGATGTGGAAAATTGTGCAATTTCCCAGTGTGGAAGATCAAAATGGTAATGTTCCATGGAGGGCCTTTTTTCTGGAGCCACTCTTACACAATATGTGGGGTGAGCTGCCACACCAGGGAGTCAGAAGCTCTGAGAAAAACTTTCCTTGGAGCACACCTGGATTTTTAAAAAAATACCCTTAGAAAAGTCACTGTGTTGAGGCCATCCTAGTCCTTAGCCTGGTTCTCACACGGGTGCCTGGAAGGATTTCCCCACCTCGGAAGGGGGAGATGGTGTTGAAGACACTGTGTCCAGCACACAGCAGCTGTCTTACCAGAGCAGCTGGTTACATGACCCCACACAAAAGTTCTCTGTTGCTTTAACAGACACCACTGCGAAGGCTGCTTGGCAGAAGGAAGATTCGTTCTGGGTTTGGATAAATATTTTGAGCTAGTCTCCCTTTTAGTTGGCGGTGCCATTGTCTGTTGTTCTTTAATTACACATGTGTTCAAGAACACATGCTTCTCCAAAGTTCCCCAAGGGAGCCTGCTGACAATCTTTGCCCCACGGCTCTCACACCCAGGGGCTGCATTTGGCTCTCTGTGGTCCTGAGAAACTCTCTCACAGGCTTTGGTTGAAGATAAATAAAGGTTTCTGAAGCCTGGAGCTCTTCTGAGGATGTTGGCCCAGGCTCCCATAATCACAGAATCTCACAGATGGATGAAAATGAACGGTCATCTGGTCTAAACCCTTTCGTTTTCAAATGAGGAGACGGGAGTTCAAGGAGTGGGCATGACTGATCGGTCCAGGGCATGGACCCCTGAATCCTGAATGATGTTGGCATGTGGGAAGAGCCTAGGATGGGAGGTAGCCACTGGTTCTCTGCTGCTTTTAAGCCATGCTTCTGTCTAATTCCAGGGTCAGAGTGGTTCCTACCGGGCTGAGGACAGTGTGAGCATGTGGACAGACAAATTTGGTCCATGGAAATGCGTAACAGGGCTTGTAGAGATTGTAATAGCAGGTTTTCCAGCTTCACTTTGCATGGACTGGAACAACTTGCTCATCTAACTCTGATGAAATCATGTCTCATGTGGTTCAGTCCTCAATCATAGTCCAAATGTGCAAAACACAGTTAAAAGGGACATTATGAACTTAATTTTTCTCCTTTCTAAGGGACACTGGCCTGACTAGCATGCACAGCACACAGCAGCGTGTTACCTAAATGCTTTGGACTGTTGCTCAGTTTTTCTTTTTTTATAGCTGTTCACCTTCAATTTCTATAATACTGAAGAATAACTGATGGGCACACTTTGAGTCATGTAAGTATCCCTTGGGCTACTCACTGAGGTCACAGATGAGTGCCAGGACTGGCCACCCATGGGTAGAAGGGTCGTGTTCTGTGCTAGTGTCATAACAATATTATCTAGTTGGAACTAGGAAAAAACTGAGCTACAGAAGCCTTTCCCAGTGGGAAGGGGGGTACTTTACTAAAAAGAAGAGGTGCTGGTTTTGGAGAGATGAAACCTGTTGCTTGGCTACTTCTTGACCTAGAGGTGCCTCACAAGCCTTCAAACCACTAAACTCCCTTGTGGTTAGAGCTAAGTCCTGGTGATGGGCATTGCCTGGAGTCCAGAGAAGCGGGGGTCCTTGAGAGCCATTTTGGGGTATATGTGTCTTCTTTCAGTTGTTTTCTGATCACCGCAGATTCTGATAGAACTGGACCTGGAGGAATGGGTGAAGTTCCAGGAAGAAGAGAGGAAAGTGTGGGTATTCTAAGAGGAAAAACTACATCAACCAGGAAGCGTCTGTCCATTAGGCCTCACCCCACCCCCACCAGCATATCAGAAGGGAAGACAGTGAGGAGTTGGGGAACAAATTTGAAGAGAAGGACCTGATTCCAAAACTTGTGACACAAATTCAGCTAGGGGAAGCCAAATCTGAAACATGGCAAAAAAAAAAAAAATTTATCTCACTTTACATCTATTTCTTGTAGACTGTTTTAACTTATTTGGGGGAACTCTTGAACCACTTTTTGATTTCCCATCAGGAAGTCGGTGATTTTTTCCTTTATTACACACTAGAGAATGCTGGTTAGATTCCTAGTACTTCAAGTCCTGAAATTGTATATATCTGTTCATTACTGCATCTTGTATCTTCTGATCTATCCACTTGCAAACACCTCCTCTTCTTTTGAATTTAGATCAAGTTTCCATGAATAGGAAATAATGTTTAACTTACCTCTTACCTCAAAATGAGTACAGAGATAAATGAATAGGTATGTAAACAAAGGGCTAGATATAGCTCAGGGGTGGAATAGAAGTTTCATATTTGCAATGAATGGATTTGATTGCAAGTATGAGACAGATCCCCGTTAGATGTGGTAATATGCTCTTAATCAATCTCAGCACTCAGGAGGCAGAGACATACATCTCTTTCAAAATAATAATAATAGTAAAAATATCCAATGAGGAGCTGGGAAAGTGGCTCAGTGGTAGAGTGCTTGCCTTGCATGCATGAGGCCCTGGGTTCAATTCCTCAGCACCACATATGCAGAAAAGGCTGGAAGTGGCTCTGTGGCTCAAGTGGTAGAGTGCTAGCATTGAGCTGAAGAGCTCTGGGTCAGTGCCTAGGCTCAGAGTTCAGGCCCCACGATCGACCAAAAAAATAATATATCCAAAGAGTTGTAGGTTCTGTAAATATATCCCATATCACACAATAAGAGGTTGAAAGGAAGCCCTGTGGGAGAGGTTTGACGAGAACATCCAGGCCCCAGTTTTAAGATCAGCATTGTGTACAAAGAAGGGAAGCAGGAGAATGGCATTAGCTATGTAGTGGTCTGCTTATGTTTCATCAGCCACTCCTAGCTGCAAGGGAGCTGGCAAATGAAGTTTCTCACCTGGGGCTGGATAGGTTACTGATAGAAATACCTTAGTTCTGTTAGTAAAGAAGTATGTATGTGTGTGGAGGGAGGGAATAGACTAGCTAGGTGACCAGTGGCATCTACCACATATTTTCTCTCTCTCAAGGTTAGTAGATTCACAGAGGAGCACTAGATTCAGTATCATCTAGATCCATTAGACAAAAGTACTTCTACTATCGGTGTTTGTATTAGCTGTGAAGAGGGGCAGGATGGCAAGGTTGGTGTGTACTTGCCGTCTTTGATTTCTTTTTTTTTTGGTCCATCAAAGGGCTTGAACTCTGGGCCTGGGCACTGTCCCTCAGTTCTTCAGCTCAAGGCTGGCGCTCTGCTACTTGAGCCACAGCACCACTTCTGGCTTTTTCTGTTTATGTGGTGCTGAGGAATTGAACCCAGGGCCTCATGCATGCAAGGCAAGCACTCTACCACTGAGCCACCTTCCCAGCTGCCTTTTTTGGTTAAGCCCATAGATTGGTCTGTGTGCTGAACTATCTGATGGACTTTGTCAACAGACACCCTTGCTCTTGGGCTTTTGGTTGTGTTGACTATCAGAAGGCAGTGGAAGGAAGGCTGAAGATGGTAGAAATTTGAATGATGTCACGTATTTATTCCTTGGCTCTCCACTGGGTCACCATGATTTATTGAAGGTCACATCTCTTCTTACGGTGTCCCAAAGGAGATGTCCATCTGTCCATCTGTCCTCTACTGGGTCCCTCGCTCCTAGAAGCCAGGCCCCCCACATCCTCATTTGTTGTTTCCCTAAATCCTGTCTACATTTTTGTGAACAATCTAAATGAACTACCCCAAGATTACTAGAATGTTCATATCTTTCCTGAAAGGGCCCAGCCTGAGGTGGTCTATGATACTTTAGGATATAACTTATACCTTATGATACCTAAGATGAAGGGTTTAGACTGATGGAAACCTTGGTCTTCACTTGCAGATTCTAAGTTCCTCCAAGTCGAGAGGAGCTCAGGTAGGCGTGGGCCTCGCCGGGCAGGACAGCTGACTTGCCACATGTTGTGGCAGGTGCTCAAGAAGTACTTGTTTATTCATTTTATTGACTCTTTCCAGGGGCCATGATGATGTCTTTGCTGTGGTTTATACGACCATCTTACTGTGACGTGTTTAGATAGGATACTTTCAGGGACTTGTAATAGGGAACAGACATCTTTCCGATTGTATCCATACTAGATCATGACAAGCCAGAGAGTGCTGTCACTCCTAGTGTTCACACTCTGCCCTTTTCCTTCCTCTGCCTCCTTGCTCTTGAGGCCTTGGGTTTTTTTTTTTTTTTTTGGTCAGTTGTGGGGCTTGAACTCTGGGCCTGGGTACTGTTCCTGTGCTCTTCAGCTCAAGGAGAGTGCTCTACTGTTTAAGCCACAGCACCACTTCTGGTTTTCTTGTGGTTTATTGGAGAGAAGAGTCTCATGGACTTTCCTGCCCCTGCTGGCTTTAAACCGTGCCCCTCAGATCTTAGCCTTCTGAGTAGCTAGGATTACAGGTGTGAGCCACCGGCGCCTGGCTGAGGCCTTGGAGTTTATACTCTGTTCACAGACTGGTGACGTGTCCTGTCAGATGAGGAGCGAGGGCCAGAGACTCTGCATTTCTAATGAGCTCTGGGTGCTGCTGCTGCTGAAGATCTAGGGATCCCGACTTTGAGCTATATCATCCGTGCCGAAGCCACGAGCCACATGCGGCTCTTTATGCATAGTGTCTGCTCTTGGATTTTCATCTCCTGATCTTGTTACCTCACCAGCGTATGTCTAGTGATTGATAGAAATCCAATTGAAAAAAAAAAATGAAGCCTCCAAAAAGGAAATGTGTTGGTTTTCATAAAAACAGAAAGGCCAGGGGAGCTGGTCTCAAAAACAGCAGAGTCCAAGGACTTAAACGATTTCACCACTGTAGTCATTTGTTTCATTCCATCTTATTCTTCTTTTCTCTTCCCTTCTTACTTTTTCTTTGGGTCTCCATTTGCCTTACCTTTAGACTGACTCCTCTTCCTAGCAAGAGCTTTGGCTACTTGTGACTACAGGGAAATATGATCAGGCACAAGTTCTCCTGGCACCTGTTTGGTCCTGTGTGGGAGTTGTGCACGGTCTGTTACCTGGCTAGGTAAATGGTGCTCCAGTGCACAGCTGTCTACTATGGGAGGGAGGTGACTCATCTTCTGGAAAGCCCCTAGAATCAGATGAGCCCTCTTCTATCTCAGAGGGTGGCAAAGATAAAAAATAAGAACATCGAGGTAAAGAGCTCATCACTGAGCTTATACCTATAGTAAAGGCACAATAAAAAAGATGGCTGTCATTTTTTCTTTTTAAATAATTGGCTATATTCAACTTTACTGATAAGGAAAATTAGGGGGATTTTTTTTGCCGATGATGCACAATTATGGAGAATGTGTGGTCAGGTCCTGGTCTCAGGAGGGCTTGATAAATTAACTCAGTGACTCCCCAAACTGTGATGAGGAGCGAAGGATATGGTGCCATGGACTATATCCTCAGTGGGGTGTGAGGAATTCTCCTCCTCTTCCTCTTCCTCCCCCTTCTCCTCCTCTTCATTTGTGTTGGTTGTGGGGTTTGGACTCAGGGCCTGAATGCTGTCCCTGAGCTCTTTTGCTCAAGGCAAGCACTCTACCACTTCGAGTCACAAGTGCCACTTCTAGTTTTCTAGTAGTTAATTGGAGATGAGTCTTGTGGACTTTCTTGCCCAGGCTGGCTTTGAACTGCAGTCCCCAGATCTCAGCCTCTTGAGTAGCTGTGATTACAGGCATGAGCCACTGGTCCCTGGCCCCAGATGACTTTCAAAAGACTGATGTGGTTGTTGACTGTTGCTCTCTCTGATTCCTGGGAGAGGGAGTGGGATTTTAAAACAGTATTCTCTTTAAATTCACTTTAATATGGGGGAGCTTTTGGAGGAATACCGAACTGGTGGGACAAAAGGTGAACAAATGCAGCATTGATATTTACTAGGAACGATGTTGAAAAAGAACTACACAACTTGTGGGGGAAGGGGATCGGGAGGGGAAAAAATAGGAGAAAATGAGGGAAGAGGTGACACTGCTGAAAAAGAAATGCACTCAGTCCCCGATTACGTAATTGTAGCCCATGTATAAATCACCTTTATAACAACAATAAAAAAATAAAGTCCCTTAGGGTGATTATCTGCCCTGCTATGGCTACTAGTGATGTGGGATGTTCAACTAACAATCAGTGGTATAAGCTGAGTAAACACAGATCCTTGAGGAACAATGTAACCCCTGGTGGTGGTTCCACATCCTCACGCTATGGTTGAGGATCCTTCTGTGTTTAGGTATTATGGGCCAGGAATTTCTCTTACTGGCATTCCTGATCTGATAGGAAAATCTTATTTAGAATTAATGGAATCTACTACCACGGGGCCTTCAGATGTTCTACTTCCCACATTGCCTCCTGGACCTCAAGAAAATCATTCTGAGATAACTGTAGTGGGGGGGCGTGTGTGTGTGTGTGTGTGTGTGTGTGTGTGTGTGTGTGTGTGTGTGTGAGAGAGAGAGATTTAAAACAGGTCAAACAAATACCTGGTTGGAATGGATAAAATATTTCTGTTCACACTTTAAAAGCGATTTACACATACACACACACAAACACACACACACACAGAACCAGGGTTCTAGACAAGTGCCAGACATCAACATGAAGCACTAATCCCTTGAGAAATGACAGTGTCCCAGATGTCAGTCACTGGCAGTCTGGGAGATAGAGGGGGAGGGACTTACTTCAGGTCACCCAATAGCCAGCAAGGCACCTAAGGTCTTCTCAGTCCTACCCTGATGATGTTTTACTGATGATTCCCTGATGGAACCCTGGAGAAGGGAGGCTTAGAGCTTCCTTGTCTGTGTCAAGTACGTACGGCAGGAGAGCTTGATTTTACAGCCTCGTTTGTAACATCAAATTTCCCCAAGATGGACATCCCAAGATGGATGCCAAAATAAATTTTCAACAAGAAATGACTGCATTAGAGTATCCCCAGGCTGAACTGTAGGAAGCCAGCTATTAATGAAGAAGGAGGAACAGAGGAAAAAAAGTTATAAAAACGTTTAGTCTTTGTTTTATTGAGTTACAACAAATGAGCAACAAGTTAGAAAAACTGGTTTTTATTCAAACTCCCTAGCATTTTTTTTTCTGCAGTGAACTCAAATCTGGGGGCTGTGGAGAGAGGAAGAGGGATTGCAAACATAATTCATATTGCAACATTTACACCAGATATGTCTCTTGGTTTTCCTTCTTTAAAAGTTAGGACTAACTGAAAAAAGTGCACTCAAGTAGCTAAAATTGGCCCAAAACAAACACATACACACTCAAATTAAAAACAAAAAAAAAAAATTCATGGTGAGGTTGCAAGCTGAAATCTTTTCAAATGCCACACCAAGAAAAGGAAGAAGAGAAATTAAAACCAAAGCTGTTTGTCTTTGTATCATCTAAAGAGGAAGATCATGTTTTTTTGTTTTAATTTCATAAGAATAATGAGGATGATAACAAATATAGGAGCCCTTTCTGCTGATATTTAAAAAGGTACGTAGAGAAGGTAGCCTCTGCTATCCTGCTCTTCCAGCACTGGCTGGGTCAAATCTGGCCCCAAGCAGTTAAGAAGTCAGACCTAAGCTAGGTGCTGGTGGCTCACGCCTGTAATCCTAGCTACTCAGGAGGCTGAGATCTGATGATCGTGGTTAAAAGCTAGTTGGGGCAGGAAAGATTGTGAGACTCTTATCTCCAATGAGCCATTTTTTTTAAAAGCCCAAACTGGAGCTGTGGCTCAAGTGGTAGAGTGCTAGCCTTGAGCAAAAAAAGGGACAGTGCTCTGAGTTCAAGCTCCAGGACTTGCAAAAGAAAAAAACAAAAAGGAAAAGAAGTCAGGCCCCTACTTCTCAGCAGTTCAGAAAGCCTGTGTGTGGCTAAGGCAGGGTTTTCCCCAAGGCAGCTGGGGGAAATGGGTTTGACTTGTGAGATCTGCCATCTATAAACCCATTCCAAGTTGAGACAGAGGTCCAACCTCAGCCCTTCCCACCAAGAAAAATTCCCAAATGTCAACCTACCCTCAAAAAGAAATCATCCCTACCTAAAATCCAGTAGCTATAATGGCATTACTAATATTCCCCTAAATTAATGAGAAAAAAATAGAGGAAAGGGAAAAGCAATGTGGTTAGCTCTCCCAATACTACAATAGTAGTGCCTTAAAAAGGAAGTTGCCCTCAATTAAAAAGGTAACAAAATTCCCACATTGTACAAATCAGTTCCAGTATAGCAAGAGATGGGGTCGGGTGGGAGAGGTGGCCAGGGCAGAGGAGCAAACTATATACAAGGGCCCATTGAAAATGCAGTAGTAGGACTTTGGCACTATGAACAATTCCCACGGGTCCTCTGGGAGGTGTGTGAGGAGTGGCTGCCCCCCCCCCCGTGCCCTCCAGGCACACACAAGCGAAGTTGCACTTGGAATCGCTGGCGAGGTGGCCCACATGAGGAACGTTTCTTCAAGGTCAGAGCATCTCCTTATCAGCAGAGTTCCAGCCAAGAGTTCCAGCCAAGTACCCTAGAAGGAAGACACAATCCAGAGACAGATGTCAGCAAAGAGGACCACTGTTTAATGCAGTGCAAAGCAGCTGGCTGCCCCTCCCTGGACCCTTGGGGGAAGGAGCATGGGGGGGGTAGGGGAGGATTTATTGTATGTCATTATTATTATTTTAGCTGTCCCTGAGCTTCTTTGGCTCAAGGCTAGCGCTCTACCACTTGAGCCACAGCTTCACTTCTGGCTTTTCTGGTGGTTAATTGGAGATAAAAGACTCCGGGACTTTCCTGCCTGGACAGGCTTCAAATCGTGATCTTCAGATCTCAGTCTCCTGAGTAGCTTGGATGACAGGTGTAAGCCACAGGTCCCCTGCTGAGGTGGGGATTTCTTCCCAAGCTATCTTGAGGGTTGGAGGAAGGACACACACCCTTCAGTGCCTACTCTGTTAAGATAGAAGTGTGTTTCCCAGACACAGACAGATACTAGGGGACATGCCCAGAATGAATTAGGCTTTTGAAAACAGTGTGACTTTCTGGTGGACTGCGACTCCTCTAAGCATCCTGGGAGGCAGCCGGTCCCCATGGCTCCTGGAGTCAGACAAACCTGGGGATGGGTCCTGTGGCTATGGGCTGTACCCATGTGATATCATCTTTCACAGGGATGTGACCCTATCCACCAGGTTGAATTGCGACAGTTCCATGAGTTAATGTATGCAGCAGGTTCTCGCAGAGTGCCTGGGTACTTGCTAAATATTATATGTGCTTTTGTCGTTGTTGTTTTTAATTACAGGGAGCCATTTGCAAGCATGGTAGGATACATAATAATAAGCAGAGAGATTTAGAATACATTTTATTTAATGTTGATATCAATCCTAAGAAGTATAGGTATTATTGTCCTTCCCATTTTACAGGTGAGGAAATGGAACAGAGAAGCTAAGTTAGTTACCTATGATCACACATTGGTAAGTGGCAGGGCCAAGATTTGAACCCAGGGAATCTCCAGAGTCTGTGCTCTTAACCAATAGTACTTACTAAACTCAGAATGGAGAAATGGTTTTGTTGTTGTTGTTGTTGGTGGTGGTGGTGGGGCTTGAACTCTGGGCCTGGGCGCTGTCCCTGAGCTCTTCAGCTCAAGGCTAGTGCTCTACCACTTGAGCTACAGCGCCACTTCTGGTTTCCTGGTGGCTTATTGGAGATAAGAGTCTCACGGACTTTCCTGCCCTGGCTGGCTCTGAACTGTGATCCTCAGGTCTTAGCCTCCTAAGTAGCTAGGATTACAGGCATGAGCCACCGGCGCCCGGTTCAGGAATGTTTAATTCTTACATACTTTATAGGAAGGTCTAAGGACCTTCCTATAAACCACAGGTCCTTCCCTTGGCGCTTCCTCACCTCCCTCAGCCTTTCTGAATTGGAGAGTGTTAGCCCTCACTCTGGATTAGGTTTTGGTTGAAGGGAATGTTGTAGCTCATTGGATTTTCTCTCCAGACCACTTAGCAATGAGGTTGCTTCATTTCCTTTCTTTCCTTCCTCCTTCCCTCCTTTCCTTTCCTTTTTTTTTTTTTTTTTTTACTTCTGTCTTCTTGGTAGTTAGTTGGAGATAAGAGTCTCAGGAACTTTTCTGCCCAGGCTGGCTTTGAACTGTGATCCTCAGATCTCAGCCTCTGGAGTAGACAGGCTTACAGGCATGAGCCACTGATGCCTGGCTTGGTTGCTTCACTTTCTAATCATATGTTGATTTTCAGTTTCCATTCACAGTTTCATTAACTGGCATAAGAAGTCTAGCTTTCAGCCTGTCTTAGCTTTTGACAAGCTTTTCTCACTAAATTTCATCTTTTTTTTCCCCTGGTACCATGAATTATTTCAGGATGATTATATGTGTAACCTCTTCAGCGAACTGCACTTTTCAAGATCATGCGTTTAAGGAGAGGCACCACTGAGAAAGTCTGAATTTCACGAGACCCATATTCTTGGTTCATAAAAGCTGTGAAATAATTTAGGAAGATGTTTTTCCCTCTCAGTGGGAAGCCTTCTTTAAGGTGCCTCTGATTGGAGCTTGAGAGAGCTTCCAGATTTCAGTTCTAGCCCAATATGGCAGATCCCCCAAATATTAGGGGTGTCTAATGTTGCCATGTGTTTAACACTTTAATGTTTTCCAGCTCACACTTGTGACATTCATCAGAATCAGAGTGGGGTTCTTGGATATGCTTTGATTTGGGGGATACAGCTAACTCCTACATCTCTGCATTTGTGGATGTTAATTCAAATGTCAGTGGTCATCCATGCACTAGTGGCTTAGCCATTAATCCTAGCTTCTCAGGAGGCTCAGATCTAAGGATCGTGGTTTGAAGTCTTGGGGGTGGGGGTGATCAGGCAGCCATAGCTCGCCCAGATGTGCATCTCAAGTAGGAGAGGCGAATAAACTTGGAAGAAAGGATGGGACAGTTGGCCCCAGGGGTGTCAGGGAACTGTCCCTTGGGAAACCTTTCAGGAAGTGCCATCCAAGTTCACTCTGCCATACTGTGCATCTTAACATTCAAATCCAGCAAATCCAGGTGGCTCACAACAGCTTCTATCTGTTATAGACAACCACGGGGCTCGCTTTTAGCTTAAATGAACCCAAACTCTGATTCCTGGCTATGCCAAACAGCTTATGAGCCTCAATTGCATGATTCCTTTTCTTGTGTCTGGACCTTGGCCTACACTGTTCTTTCTATAACAGGAGTGATTTTTTCTTTGTGATGGTACTGGGGCTTGAACTCAGGGCCCCAGAACTTGCTAGGCACTCTACTGCTGAGCTGCCTTACAGCATTGTTTGTACTAGTTATTTTTGAGATAGGGTCTGGCTTCCCTAGCATAGATATGTGTGTGGACTCTAGATCACTTCCTCTCAGAAGCTCCCCTGGCCTGCCCAGCCTGAGTGTCCGGACTGTGAGCACCATGCAGAGATGTGTAGAGTCTCCCTGTATCACATGACATACTGGTTAGCAGAGGAAAGCTCAGGTTGCACCCTCCGTAACCTCTTGGGTTCTGCACAAATGAGCAGGGACTGTGTCATCTGTCACCAGTTGTCTCTGGCCTCTATCACAGCATCTGGCACACAGCAGGTGTCTTGAATGTATGGCTGAATGGAATAGAACCCTATCATCCGCTGTGGGGTGAGCGGAAGACACTGGATGAGAAGACGTTACTGGATGAGAGGGAGATCAAGGATGGAAGACAGGACAAGTGAGGTCGACAAAAAAAAAGTCGCTTCTTCAGTTCATCAGAGGAAGATACAGGCTAGACTGATAGAATATTGTGTGTGGTGTGTGTGTGTGTGTGTGTGTGTGTGTGTGTGTGTGTGCACCTCAGGCCTTTGGGATTTTGCTTAGCTTTTCGCTCACAGAGGTGCTCTACTGCTTGAACCATGCTTCAGACCAGCTTTTTTTTTGCTGGGTAATTGGAGATACAGTCTCAGGGCCTATTCTATCAAGCTGGCTTTGGACCTTGACTCTCAGATCTCAGCCTCCTGAGTAGCTAGGGTTACAGGCCTGAGCCATGGCGCCTGGCTTGATTGACAAAGGGCAAGAAATTGGCTATAGCAACGGAAGCCAAGACAGCCAGATAGAGGTGGGCAGTTCCTACAGGAGACAGGATAGCATCCCAGGGTGGGAAGCTCATTAAGTTGTTCTTTTTTGGGGTTAGCTGGTAGAACTGGTTCAAAGAAAGCTTCTAGAAGATTCTCCTCATCTGCCAGGTGCTTTATTATCAAGTAAATGAATGCATGATGGTGGAGTTCATTACCACAAAGCTGTGGCCATTTCTAGGGCTCCCTTTAGGATCTTGTAAAATCATTAGAAGGTTCCCACCTCTCTGTCATTATTCTAAAGGATACTGTGAGACATGCCCCTTCCTTGGTCTTTTAATTGCTCTCTGGAGAAGTCCACCTGGGCCATTGCACATTTTGCCTTGCATTCCAGGCTGCCCTTGCAAAACCTTTCAGAAAGGAACCCCTTCTTTCCTCTACTCACCCCTAAGCCACCTGCTAAGCTGGGGCCTGGAGTGGCGCTGGCCCAGCCAGGAGCACATGCACAAGACATGTCCCATTATGTGCGCAAAGAGGCCATTAGTAACCATAGCAACCTCCCTTCCCTGGCTTTTGTGGCCCTACAGGTCTAAATTTACACAGGTGTCTTCAGACTTGAAGGGGTCTCAGGACCTCAGTGGAGAGCAGCTTCCTTGAGCCACAAGAAGGCAATATATAAAGCATTTTTAGAGCATTTCAGGTGAAATGAAATAACCTCAAATCTCCAATTCAGTCAACTTAAATACTCTTGGTAGCATCTGGAAGGAAGCAAAGAAAGAGATGCTATCCTTTTTACTGCTTAAAAAAAATAGCAGCAAGGGCAAAACACACAAGAGATGGTGTTGGTCTTACTGTTCTGACAAGACAAGTATGGGACAGGACCAACAGCTGCTGTCCGAAACAGGCCACGGTGCGAGGCTGTCCCCGGCTTAGCCCAGCCTTGTAAGTAAGTACACATGACTGACTGCCCGTCCCTGTTTTCCTTTCTCTTTTTCTCTTTGAGAGAGGATGCGTCTACCAGAAAAAGAATGGTAAGTGGGCCTGTGGTAGACAGTATGAGTTTGTGAGGCCCCACTGGGTACATCACGTGTTCAGAACATCATGTTGTACAGAGGATGCGCACACAACAAGCACGGGCTGTGGCTCCTCATGTAAAGTACCACAATCCAAAATGCTGCCAAAATAAAAAATGTCTTCAGCTCCCATAGGAGCCCCAAATTCTACACGATGGAACTCTGGTTCAAGCACAAGTAAAACAGAAACCGCAAGGATGGGAGGCATGGCTCAGGTGGTAAAATACCAGCTGTGAGTAAAAAAGGTGAGCTAGGAGGGGGAATGATAGAAGGGGTGAGATCGATCAGGATGTATTGTACTCATAAATTCACATGGTGAATTGAAACCCCTTTGTGCAACTATGTAAGATTAATACATTTTTTTTAATTTGAAAATGCTGAGGGAGAGTGAGAGGCAGAATTCAAGTCTAATACTGGCACAAAATAAATAAGCAACAAAAATACATAGCACAAAATAACCTTTGGGCTGTGTGAATAAGGTGTTTATGAAATATAAATGCAGTTCATGCTGAGACTTAGGCCTTAGACTCAAGATACTGTATCATGTCTTGTTTATATACATATATATATCTCTAAATATTCCCAAATCTTGTTTACACATATATGTAAATATTCTGAAATCTGAAAATGCCTCTACCCTCAAGTGTTTTAAATAAAGGATAGTCTATTTTTTTGTTTGTTTTTTTTTGTGGCTAGCATTGGGACCTGAACTCAGGGTCTAAGCCCTGTCTCTTAACTATTTCTGTCAAAGCTAGAATTCTACCACTTGAGCCACACCTTTGCTTTGGGCTTTTGCTGGTTAATTAGAACTAAGAGTCTCAGAGACATTTTTTATCTGGGCTGGTTTTGAACTGCAATCTTCAGATCTCCTGTATAAGACTTCAGGTATGAGCCACCAATGCACAGGTCAGGATAGTCAATTTGCAGATCACATCAAGATTCTATTTGTTATGTAGGTGATCTCTCTCTCTCTTTCTATATGTGATACACACACACACACACACATATATATATATACATACATGTATGTATGTATAGATATGTACCATTCTTGTCAATTAGTAAATATTAATTTGAGAGGATGTATCATGTAAGCACCACCTTGTCAATGGAGAGAAAGGAAAGCAGCATCCTTGCACTTGGGGGTGCGCAGGTGGGCTTACCTGGCTAGGCCTGGCTAGCCTCTGCAGGAGCGCCGTCCGAGTCCGAGTCGGCCCCTTCTGCGGTGCCATCTCCTGCCGCCTGACTCCAGCTATCTGACTTGTCTGAGGTGGCGTCCTCCTCTCCCACGGTCACCTCTACGAAGTCCACAATGCCGGACTCCTCGTTCTCGTCACTGCCCTCAGACCCGTTGGAGGTGGCCTCCGAGGGCTTGGCCGCTAAGCTGTCCTTGGCCTGCTCGCTGGCTGCTTTTCTTCTGGGGACTGACTTTTCCAAGTTTTCCTCGCAGAGCATTTTGGGGTCTCTGTGGTACTGCGGTATCACCTCGCTCCCGTTCTTTGGGCTCTCGCTGATGGGTTTTGTGACTTTCCTGGTGACTGCCTCATAGCCGGACTCGTCGGAACTGTGTGGCTGTGGATAGTGGTCCATCCACTTCAGGGCTCCAGTCTTTAGCAAGCATCTGTTCTCCTTGAACCAGCGCACGATCTCAGTCCGGACCAGGCCGGTCTTGGCCGCCAGCTGGTCGTACTCTTGTGGAGTCGGCCACTGTGTTCTTGCGAAGGTGCTTCTCAGGAGATGAACCTGTTCTTGACTTTGTGTGATTGCTGGTGAGGGACTGGGCAGGGAACTGGATAGCTGGGCACCGGAGAGCTGGTCAAGTCGAGACAGAGCACCATTGGGAGTGACCACATCCGGGCCTTTTTTGCTAGATCCCATGGAATCGAGGACAGCCTGCTCCATGCTGTCTCGAAGCTTCCGTCTCTCTGAGAACCAAGAGTCGATCTCTCTCCTGCTCAGCTTGGTCTCCACTCTGAGCCGATCCAGTTCTGCTTGAGTAGGAAAGGAGCTTTTCAAAAAGCTGTCTTCCAGGATTTTCACCTGACCTTGTGTTTTCTCTTTGAACTTCTGGGGGGCAAAGTCCGGGTAGGCATGGTAGGTGCGGCCGTGTCGGGAGGTGGAGATGGCCATCTGGTCTTTGGCAAGGGACTCGCTGGTGATGTGGACAATGCCTCGCTGACACCGGTACCGGTGGTCGCTGAACCACTTCTTGATCTCACTCCTGGCCAGGCCGGTTACCTCGATGAGCCGGTAGACCTCGGCATCGTCAGGAAACTGGCTCTGGAGGAAGCTGGCCTTGAGGTGTGCGATCTGCAACTTGGTCTTCTTGCGGTCGCTGGCTGGTGGGAGCGGGGTGTTGGCCACCTTGGGGGGGGGAGGCTCTGGCACCTGGGCGATGTGTGGCCTCTTGGGCTCGGGGGCAGCCTGGGGAGTCACCAGAGGTCTCTTGTGCCCGTGGTTGGTCACTCCAGCCACAGCCAGTGTGATGGGTGAGCAGGAGACAGTAGTGGACCCGCTGGTCACTTGAGTCAGCACAAGGCTGGTCTGGCCAAGGATTTGGCAAGGGAGCGCTGTCTGGAGGATGGGCTGTGACACCTTGGTGGGGGCCAGCTGGGCAGGAAGCACAGTGATCGTGGGGGGTACGGATTGGATGGTACCGTTAAACATCTTCTTCCGGGCCTCCTCTACCTCCTCCGGGGACCAACTGATGCCATGCTTCAGGCGCTGGGTGGCGAACCAGATTCGGATATGCTCCTCTGGGTGCTTGGAGGCGGCCGTCAGCCAGGACAGCTCAGCCTGGGTCGGGTAAGGGAACTTGTTGAAGGAATTGATCATGGTGGCATTTGTGTCCAGGGCGGAGTTGTATTTGGTAGTATTCAGCGGGACGGGGACCTTGGGGACAAGGTTGATATTTGGTGGCAGCTGTACAGAAGGCATGACGTGTCCCAAGGAGTCTTGGAGGAGCTCTACGCCCCCGAGTCTCGACAGTATCTCCGCCGTGTCCGTCACCAGGCGGGCTGTTCCTTCCATGTGGTTTTCGGGGATGGCCTCTTCAGGCTTTTTGGGGGCCTTCTTGGTGTCAGCTTTCGGTTTTCCTGCCTTCATGATGGGGGTTTTACTCACGGGGATCCCAGGATCGCTGTCCCCACTGCCGGGGCCACCGGTGGTGATGGACCCGACGTGATTGGTGGCTTCGATGGACTGCTCCAGGACGGTCTGATTATTGCGCTTGATTAACTTTAACTTGAAGTTGGCCTCCCCGGGGTGGAACTTAGAGTTGTGCTCTGACAAGGAGTCGTACTTTTTGGTGGTGAAGTTGCACTCGGCGCACACGTACAGGGGGTTGAGGATGACGTTGGGGTGCTGCATGTCCACGTGCTCTGTGAACTCGTTCAGGTTTTGGGTGGAGTAGGGGCAGTATTTGCACTCATAACCCCCCTGGAGCTTTTTGGATGGGTTTTCCCCTGTGGGTTTCACCTCTATTAATTCACTTTCTTTGGAAGAGTTTTCAGGATCTGCTGCCCACCTGTCCTTGGCTCCGTCAGACGGGGGGATGCCCATGCCTTTCTCTTTGGCCCTGTCTGCCTCCTCGGCCACATCTTGTTCTACCACTTGGGACGTCCGAACCATGCACGGAGTTGTAGATTTTCGTTTGCTCGCCATGTTGACTGGGTGCCACAATGCCTTCGTTTTGGAATCTGGGGGAGGGGAGCACAGTGGCAGTCTTGGGACAAATAAGATGGCACGCTTGCTTTGGGTTTTACTCCCTCTCAGGTGGCTTTGGCTTTCCTTGAATGCTGAAGTCCCCTCTTACCGTTTTCAGAACGCTTTTCAGCACGAGCAATTGTAAATGCGCCCACCGCTATGCTCACCAGGTAGCATCTTATCTGTGAGACAAGCACAAAGAGAGATTCCGTGTCTTTTCACAACTCAAAAGCAACTCACAGTTCTTTTTGATTTATTTCTAAGCCTCACCCCAAACTGGCACCCAGAGCCAGTTTGCTACTCATGTAGCAAAGTGGATCCTTATAAACATGAAAGGTGATCGTCTCTAACCACCTCGGGCAGGAAGTAGAAACAACTTGGGGGAGAGGAGGAGCTTCACCTTAGGTTTAGATAAGAAAAGGTGCAGAAAAGAAAAAGAAATGGTTTTCTTGACACGTATGACCAAGTCTTTGCGTCAGAGGCCCTACTTCCTGCCTAACCTCCAAAAAACGTTACCATTAAAAGTCTTGCCACTGGGCATTGGTGGCTCTGGCCTGGATTCCTAGCTCTGAGGATCGCAGTTTGAAGCCAGCCAGGGCAGTTGTCTTTGAGACTGTTATCTCTAATTAGCCACCAAAAAGCTGGACGTGGAGCTGTGGATCGAGTGGCAGAGTGCCACGCTTGAGTAAGAAAAGCTAAGGGGGAACAAATGCACGTGCCCACACCCACACCAAAAGCAGCCACTCGCCCATTGGCCGCCCATGTTCTTTTTTCTCCTATGCTCACTTCCAGAGTCCGGGTGATGTCATTTTCTATCCTGTCTCTACGGATGGCCTGTGGTCTCTGAGAGGAAGAAAAAGCAGGCCAGACTGCCAGACAAGCTCCCTGTGGAGCCTGGAGCTTGCAGGGCATGTCCTGTTCTTTATCTCCGTAGGAAGGCATCTGGGACAGGGCTGGCAGAGGCCTGCTGCTGGGGGTCTCCAGCCTGGGAGGGGAGCATGAAGGCAGGAAGTCAGAGAGCCCTGTAAAGCCCCACATCAGTGCCTGGAGCCCAGAGGCCTCAAGTGTGGCACTCAGGGAAATCACATCTTGAGGCTCCAGGAGAAGGGGGACAGGACAGAACTTCTCATTTCAGGGCTTTTCATGGTGGTGAGAGGCTGTCAGAGGAAATAACAGGGCTGTCTGGGAGCTTTCAAAGCAAGCACCTTGTCAAGAAAGACATCAAAGCCAGAAAAGATGGTTTTTAGCTTTGCAGGGTCTTCTGGCAGAGCTGTTAATAGATCCTGCCTCAGGTCACTAAGGTCAGATGTTTTTCTGGGAGTGGGAATGGCTCTTTTGTGTTTTAAAATCATAACATTACCTGAGTCTCAGCCGTGGGGAGGAATTCTGATGGGTAGATATGGTGGAGGATGTGGTCAATGGGTGAGGCGAGGATGAATTAGATGCTGGATTTTTAAAAAAAATTGATAATGGGGCTTGATTCGGGGCCTCAAACTCTTTTTAAAAAATTTTTTTATTGTAAAGATACTATACAGAGGGTTACAGTTACATGAGTAAGGTAATGAGTACACTTCCTATCGGGCATTATTACCTCCTCCATTGTTTTCCCCCTACCATCCCTTCCCTCCCTACCTTCCCCGAGGTTCTTTTTTTTTTTTTTTTTAGTTGTGATTAAGTGATTACATACTTTCCCAAATTTCACAGTATTGTGGAATAATGATGCTCATTTAAGTCACAAGTTCATTCTAACTTTCCTGGAGCAAATTGTCTATCACGGTCTATAACATATAACGGTGTACACATATACACCATACATGTGATCAGCAGCATGGGGATATTTAGTAGTGGTTCGACCAGATGAGTGGAAGTTCTTTGTTTCCTAAGTCCTGTTAATTTTGTCGTATCACCTAACATTTTGGATTTAGCATCCACTTATCAGGGAGACCATGTACCATTTGTCTCTTTGCTCTTGGCTTACCTCGCTCAACATGATTCCTTTTAGCTCCATCCATTTCCCTGCAAATGCCATTATTTTGTCATTTCTAATGGCTGCATAATATTCCATTGTGTATAGATACCACAATTTTTGGATCCGTTCATCTGTGGTGGGGCATCTGGGTTGTTTCCATATCCTAGCTATTGCCTCACACTCTTTTTTAATATGTAGTTTTTATTGTAAAGATACTGTAACAAAGGGGTTACAGTTACATGAGTGAGATAATGAGTCCATGTCCTATAGAGCATCGTAACCTCATACTCTTTGTTTGCTTTTCCCCTCACAGCTTGTGCTCTACTACTTGAGCCATGCCATCAGTTCTGGCTTTTTTGCTGGTTAAATGGAGATAAGAGTTTCTTGAACTTTTCTACCCAGGCTGGCTTTGATCCTCAGATCTCAGCCTCCTGAGTGGCTAGGATATGGGCATGAGCCACCAGTGCCTGGTCTGTATGGTTTTCTTTTATCCATTGTATGTAAGTATGGGGTTGTTACAACAACTCTCCCTTGTACGGACTAAGCTTTGCGAATAAAGTGTTGAAAAAAATGAAGCAACGCTGACTAAGTGACTGAATTTCGGCAACTGCCTCCACATGTAGTTGTGTTCCTCCAACAGGAAACTGGTATCTCGTCCAATGGCAGCTGAGCTGACAGTGAGCTCATTTGCATACAGCGCTGCCTCCGTGCCTAATTGTGAATGAGAGGCGCTCTGAGCTCCCAACCCAGACCACCTGTTGTGGAAATGAGTTCATCCAACTCCTCAAAGAAAGTGTGTGAGGACAGCTGCTCACACTTCTATCACCTCTATGGATTCTGCTCACTGCTCTGCTGCCATCTTTCTTTTATTTATTTTTTTTTGGGGGTCCGGTCATGGGGCCTGAACGCTGGGCTTGAGCACTGTCCCTCAGCTCTTCAGCTCAAGGCTAGCACTCTACCACTTGAGCCACAGCGCCACTTCCAGCTTTTTTCTTTTTGCTTATGTGGTGCTGAGGAATTGAACCCAGGGCCTCGAGCATGCAAGGCAAGCGCTCTACCACTGAGCCACTTTCCCAGCCCTGCCATCTTTCTTTTAGCTGTTGGAAATAACCCACCTGGCTGACCCTGGAGCAAGCCACCATATTCAAAAGCCCTCCTAGGCTCTGGCTCTTTCAGCCACTCTTTCTTAATCTCTGTTTTCTTGTCTAGCTTCTGCTCTCTGCAAGTGCAGCTCTATGCCCTAGCTCTTTCTCCTTCTGCTCTTCATGCTCCTTAGGATACTCTTTGGACCAAAGTTCCCAACTCCCCTTTGCAGATATCCACCAAACCAATCCCTCTATCTCCTTTATTTCTCTCCAGAGCCCTCCCTTCCAAGTTAGCAGCCACCAGCAACAAGGTAGGAGGCTGGAAGAATCTGTACCTGGGCAAAGCCTGGAGAAACCAGTCCACCTGAAGCTGATTAATTTTGAGTAGTACTTGGCATGTGCTCTACTGCTTGAGCCATGCCTGCAGTCCCCTAATATTTGTTTTTTTGCTAGTGGTAGGGCTTGAACCCAGGGCCAGGCTGTCCCTTAGCTTTTTTTTTTTTTTTAAAGCTCAAGGCTAGCGCTCTACTACTTTGAGCCCCAGTACCCCTTCCAGTTTTCTGGTGGTTAATTGGAGATAACAGTCGCACAGACTTTCCTGCCTACACTGACTTTGAACTGCAATCCTCTTGAGTAGCTAGGGTTACAGGTGTGAGCTATTGGTGCCTGACAAGATAGGCCTTTCATTCTGTTAAGCCACAAGTATGTGGGTGTGCATGCCCATGTGTCAGAGAGAAAGAGAGAGAGAGAGAGAGAGAGACAGACAGACAGACAGACACATAGGGAGAAGAAATACTCAGTCATGGAAGTTCTGTTTGCCATTTTGTGTGTATGAGAGGGTGGAGGGGGGTGCACTGCGAGTACTGAGGTTTGAACTAAGAGCCTGGATGCTTTCCCTTACTGCTCAAGGCTGGTGCTCTACCACTGGAGACACAGCTCCACTTCCACAAAGGTTCTGTTTTAGAACAGAAGATGGAGATATTCTGGCCCAGAGAAATTTTCCTCCCCTGTAACTTCCTCACTACCTGAACAACCACAGGAGACAAAGACAGCACGAGCACACTGCAGATCTGTTTCCAAGTCTGCTCTTCCTGCCCCTAATTGGCTGGGCCACCTTAGACCAGTTACCACCTCTCTCTGGGTCCCAGTTTTCTCAGTAAAACCAAACATCTGGACACCTTACTCCCTTACTTTGAGCCACAGCTCCACTTCCAGTTTTTAGGTGGTTAATTAGAGATAACAGTCACAATCTTTCCTGCCCAAGTTAGTTTTAAACCTTGATTCTGAGATCTCAGCCTTATGTGTTGCTAGGATTACAGGCATGAGCCACTGGCACCTGGCTCCCTAATTTTTTATTTTTTGCACTTCAGAGCCTGGATGCTGTCTCTGAGCCTCTTTTTGCTCAAGGCTAGCATTCTACCACTTGGCCACATCACCACTTCCAGTTTTTTTTTCTGGTTAGTTTATTGGGGAAAAAAGTTTCGCGGACTTTTCTGCCTGGGCTGCCTTTCAACCACAATCTTCAGATCTCAGCCTCCTGAGTAGCTAAGGTTACAGGTGTGAGCCACTGGCATCCACCTGCATAAAATCTTTTTACACAAGGATGATCCATAAAAACTAAGGAATATAATCAACAACTACAACATGGACAGTCATTCCCATTGCACTGGACAATGCCTTTTGCCAGGTCCCTCCTCTGAAGGGAAAATGGGCAAGACAGAGCCAGGTGCACCATTTATGCTTCTGTGATACCTGTGCACAGGGCTCCGGCGTCCCTCAATTTTAACATGTCTAGAACCAACCCAGCTAAATGCCTCTCCAAAATGGCTTTTGTGTACCATTCCTTATTCCAAATGAAAGCATCAGCATCTACTCATTTAGGTTGAAGTCCTGGATTCCTCCTTTTCCTCCATCCTATAGTTTATTGGGAACTGGGCCTTTCTGATTCTGTCCCATGTCTCCTAGTTCTTATCTCATTGCCGTTATTTTGTTCTTTTCTGGAGGTTCTGGGTTTGAACTCAAGGCTCATGAGGCAGGTGTTCTACCACTTAAATCACGCTTCTAGCCCAATTATCTCCCAATGCTTCTGCTCCAGCTAGATGGTCTCATGACATTTCTTGGCCTGGCCCGTGTGATGTCTCTGTTCTCTTACTAAAGACTTCACTCACTCTGGCACAAGTGGAGCCCTGGCAGTGGGCACGTAACTTGGTCCCAACCAATCAGTATGCCAGGCTCAGTAATCACGAGAGGTTAAGGGATGGGCCCAAGTAGGGTGGTAGAGTCCACTGGGGACTCCATTCGGTAGCTTTTGTTGGAACTATCAGGAGAAACTAAGTTCTCCTTTTCTGGAGTTTTGAGGGGATTGGCCTAAAGTCCTCCTGTCTGTCCTGTCACTGCCAGAGAGGACATGCTGAGTACTGAGATGGGAGAGACAGAGGGCCAGTTGGGAATATCCCTCACAATCCTAATGTCAGAGTCCAGCAGACTCGAGGTTATTTCCATTGGCTAATCTTGTTTAAGCCAGTTTGACGGGGCCCTCCATCACTTGCCATGGATCTCAACAGTCAGGTGGGATCCCACCCAAGCATCCCGACCATCAGTTTCAGGTCAATTTCTACACCATTACCATTTCTTTCCAGGAGCCATTCTTAGCCTGTTTCTGCCACAGTGGTCCACGGGGTGGCGTGTCCCTTTGCAACACTCTCTTAGGGCCTTTTCCTGCCTCCTTGCTACATCCCTGTAATTGCAGATCATTTCCTCTCTCTTCATGTGAACACGAGTGACAGTTCACCCCTTAGCGATCACCCTGCATTCTCACTAACTGAGAACAACAGTCCCTCAGAGATGCCAATACTTTGTAGATTGCTTGCTGCCACCTACCCCTCGGAGAGCCTGTGTCATGACTGAGCATCGAGTAAACATGAATCCGACCACGTCATCTCTGTCTTCAAAACCTGCCTAGGAGTTTGGAGGAGGAGCTGTGAGAAGCTTTTAGACCCCACCAGCCTCCAGCACAACACGCTGTGCCCTGCCTTGCCTTGCCTTGCCTTTCCCTTCCCTTTCCCTTTCCCTTCCCTTCCCTTCCTTTCCCTTGCCTTCTTCCCTTCCCTCCCTCCCTCCCTCCCTCCCTCCCTCCCTTCCTTCCTTCCTTCTTTTGCCAGTCCTGGGGCTTGAACTCAGGGCCTGAGTACTGTCCCTGAGCTTCTTTTTGCTTAAGGCTAGCACTCTACCACTTGAACCACTGTGCCACTTCTAGCTTTTTTGGGGGGTCCAGTTGTGGGGCCTGAACTCTGGGCCTGGGTGCTGTCCCTCAGCTCTTTAGCTCAAGGCTAGCGCTCTACCACTTGAGCCACAGCACCACTTCCGGCTTTTTTCTTTTTACTTATGTGGTGCTGAGGAATCGAACCCAGGGCCTCAAGCATGCAAGGCAAGTGCTCTACCACTGAGCCACCTTCTCAGCCCCTTGCTTCCAGCTTTTTCTGTTTATGTATTACTGAGGAATCGAACCCAGTACTTCCTGCACGCTAGGCAAGCATACTACCACTAAGCCACCTTCTCAGTCCAACATCCCTGGTATTTAAAAAAGGCTTTACAAAATGCTCAATACACCATAGCAATGCTGTGGATGAAGTGTAAGCAGCTCTGTTTTGATGATGGGAAGCAGAAATTAGTGTGAGAGAGTAACAGAGACCAGGATTGGGTCCCCAAAACAAGATCAAGATAGCTCATGACTCCACAGTCAAAGGAAGGTATTGTGCATGTGTATGTCTGCCTACATTTCAGACCATAGATCTGTCTCAAATCTGACCACAAATCTCTCTCTCTCTCTCTCTCTCTCTCTCTCTCTCTCTCTCGCTCCTCAGCAATAACCCTGTCTTGATTGTTTAAGAAAACAACACAATTAAAGATGAAGACCTAGTTTGATATCATTAGTGCTTGATTCTTTTCCAAGGCAAAGCATTCTTTTTCTCTCTGTATGGGAAGGCTCAAAGCAGCCACCACGGACTACAAGCACCTCCCCACCCCTTCCCACACCCCTCCAAGCATAGCAAGCCAGGGCTGGGAGAAGAGTGATGTGCTTCCATACTGAGGAGGGGAAAAAAATCACTCTGAGAACGAAAGAAAAGGGAATCCATTCTGGTTTTATGTGTCACATACATAAATAAATAAGGTGCTATCAAATGTTTAAGATGAGCCTACTCTGACTTACAATCCATCACATTCTGCTATCAAAACATTTAGAGGCTGGGAGCCTACAGGGATGTGTTCTATCGACAATTTCTGGTGTAACCTTTTCATTTCCCTCCTTGGGGGGAATCCACACACACTCCATCTTCCTGAAGCGGGGAGATTTCTCTGTTCCCCAGGCACGTATCAGAGACAAATAGAGCTTTGCAGCAGCTGTGACATTCTGTCTGTCAGATGTCTTTCCCCCCACCCCAGCCCCCTCTAGCCCACTGTCTGCACCCCAAACCTACAGCTTTCTCTTGAGCTCTTTCATCTGTACCTGGAAGAACCTTTGTTTCATCTAGGAGACGAAGGCTGAGCCTTTACCCTTATTCTCTGAGAGAGAGCCTTCACAAAGACAAAACTGCACGCAGAAGATATGCTCCTCTGTCACTTGGTGAGGACCCAACGTATGTGTGGCTGAAGAGTGGTCCCCAGAGATACCCAGGTCCTAATCTCTCTGGGATCTGGGAATGACACCTGGTGAAAAAGACTTCTCAGGAGTGACTGAGATGCTAGAGACCATGCTGGACCCAAGATGGGTCCCATGAGTGATCAGAGAGTCCTGAGAGGGGCAGAGGGAGACGGAGCTATAGGGGAAGGAGGGATGGGATGATGGGCGCAGACATGGCCTGGTACACTGGGAAGACAGAAGGTCTGAAACACCAAGCAATGCAGGTGGCCACCAGGATGCTGGAGGATAGTTCTTTCTAAAGTCTCTAGCAGAAACCACCTGGAACTGTAGCTGTGTGCTGCCATGCTCAGTCTAGAAAGGTATTATTTCCAATTTTAATTTGGAAAAGAGCCTTAGGGGGATGCCTACTTTTCCATAAACCTTCCTTTATATTTCCTTTTTCTTTCCCTCCCTCCTTCCCCCCTCCCTCCCTCCTTCCCTTCTTCCTTCCTTATTTCCTTCCTTCCCCTCTTTTGTTGGTACCAGGGTTCAAGCTCAAGGTCTTGCATTCACTGGGCTTGCGTGCTTGGCTGGTGTTCTATTACTTGAGCCATACCCCCAACCCTAGTTTTTGCTGATTGTTCTGGAGCTGGAGTTTTCTAGAGTTGTCTACCTGGGCTACTTTTAAATTGCTGTTGGATCCTCCAGATCTCAGCCTTCTGAGTAGCTAGGATTACAAGCATGAGCCACAGGTGCCCGGCTCCTCGTCACAGTTCTGTGCAGTTTTAAGGAAAGCATGGGCTGCTTCTTGCTTTGGGCTCAGCCCTCCTCATTCCTCTGTCCCAATCACTGCACCAGGAACAGTGCCCATGGAAGACCCATCCCTCAGGTCTGGACTGCCTTACGGGCCACAGAGCATTTTTGCACGGATCCACTTGTAGGAGGCCCACAGAGTGGGAAGTGCCAGAACTTCTGTCCCTGCCCCACCCCCCTGCGCTGCCCCCACCCCCACCCCGAGGTTTTCTTGTGATCTACCTCAAGCTCCTTCTCCACACCAGCTCTCTGATGGTAGCTTATGATGTGCATAAACAGGGTACTTTCCTGTTGTACGAACAGGTAATAGATACAGTGCTGAACCGGTCTGCTGGACTGGAATAGGGACCAAAGCCAGGGCCCTGCGGCTGACCTTTTGGTAGAACACAATCTTAGTCAATTCTAAAGAACCATGCAGCACCTGTGGCTTTTTGTATAGTGGCATCTGTATTAGCCTCTGCTGTTCTCTCTAGATCATGTCTTAACCTGTCATTCAGGCTGGCGACGCAAAGTCATCCTGGGCCAGATGTGCTCGGAGTGTGCTAGCTTGGCTCATGAGATTGTTTCTCTCCCTCCGCAAGAATCCATATCCTATCATCGGGTCATAACACTCCAGATGTGCCACACAGATGCAAGCCATTATTGTGCCTTGCTGGATTACTGGGATTGAATGACATTCCCTTCTCTCAGAGTGCACTAGTCCGCTTTCCATTACTATCAGGAAAATTTACCCAAGCAAGGCTACTTTAGAGAGAAAAGAGGTTGACTTTGGCTCACAGCTCTGCAGACCCGAGGTTAGGGGGTGCATTTGGTGATGAGCTTCTCCCTGGCAGAATCCTCGGGTGTCATAAAGCATGGCATGGCAGGAGAAGGGGAAGGCATGTGCGTCTCTTCCAGTCTTGCCCTCCCTTCCATTTTACCAGGATTCCATCATGGACTCTGATGATTTTGTCTAATCCCTTTCCAAAGGCCCCACCTCCAAACCCCGAGTCGGGTTAAGTTGCCACACTCTTTCTGCCTCCCTGTTGGGATTAAATTCTAGCACGGGAACACTCAACCTCTACACACTATAGCAGATGCTTTCCTGCTCCAGTGTGTCTTGTGCCTTCTGCCCGGCAGGCCTTCTCTGTTCACTTCGACATCTCAGTCACAACCTGCACTGCCCCTGTTTCATATCTATATCCTGTGCATAACTTACATATATATCACTTAAAAATGATCTTGAAGTAGTTGCACAAAGGGGTTTCCATTCAGCATGTCAATTTATGAGGACAGTGTATAATTTCTATACTAAAATTTTAAAAAAAGATCTTAAGTAGTCATACCAAGGGGATTCAATTCAACAGTCAGATTATGAGTACAATGTCTCTTGATCAAGGTCACCCCTTCCCTCATTCTTCCCCCATCTCTCCCAACCCCCCACCCATCCCCTCACGTTTCCCAGTTGCATTTTCACAGACGTAGATTGAATATTATGACTGTTTTGAGATCCATCAAATGCATCAGTTGAGCTCTCCATTTCCCCAAACACAATTCCAAGGCTCTTAGCAAACTTTCTACACTCTTCTCCCTGGGCCTTCTACTCTTGTAGGCTCTTTTCACCTCTCCTTGATCATTGCTAAATAATTTTGACAATTTCCAGGCAAGCCTCTAATTCAGGGGACATACTGTGAACAAAGCAGACCAGTTTCCCTTGAGAGGCAAATATTCTCAAAAGCAAGGCTGTGTGGCTCTTCACCTCCCATCCATCAGCAGTTCCTCTATGAACTGTTGTCCTTTCAAAGGAAGAGGAGAGGATGGTTAGTCCTCCTGCAGTATCGGCAGAAGGAACCACAGAAGTAACTCTGAGACCCTCAACACACTGATACCACATCCAAGAGATCTGCCAACACCTGGCCAATACCAGGCCCCAAAGCTATGGGGTGTGTTGGATCCTCTGCTGTCTCCACTGGTTACTTGCTTTTCATTTGTCTCATTCACTAATTTGTCTATTTATTCCTCTCCGACTCCTTCCCTCCCTTCCATAAAATATATGCTAAGGATCTTTTCTGAGCACACGTATATTGCACTCTTTTATCTTAGAAGGTCCCTAGCTCTTAACTCAGGCCAGGGTCATGACTCTTAAGAGACACAGAGAGAGAGAGACTAGAAGTAAGGTAGCATGAGGTCAGACTTTGGCTCTAGTGCATCTTTGCTCAGAAACTTTTTATGTGCTGAAGTCCTAATGGTTTAAGTGTGTTTGACAAAAATAAAAGGTCTTTATAGATGTAACCGAGTTAAAACGAAGTTATTTGTGTGAGCCCTAGTCTACTATGACTGATGTCTTTGTAAGAAGGAGAAAGATGGAGGCAGAGACAGATGCACAGAAGCATATGATATGAAGAAACCCAGGGATAAGATGGCCCTCTGTGAGCCTAGGCAGCCTGAGATAACCAGAAGCTGGGAAACCGTAGGTCCAGGGCTTCTGAGGGAGCATGGTCGCTTGCACCTTGCTCTGGCTTCTGGAAAATACATTTCTTCCAAGCCACTCAAGGTGTGGGCTTTATTTTGGCAGCTCCAGGGAATTAATCCACCCCTCAAGGCCTCCTTGGGAGAGTCAGAGGCCTGACTACCCACTGGCTGCCATGCTATGCGGAAGCCCAAGCTGCTGGGGTGGGGACAGTTGCTCAGCCAGCGGTTCTTGCTCTACTTCAGCAGAGGCTCCAGACCTCCTGGAGTGGAGATGTATTATAACTATGTCAACGTTTTGATGTAGTTTCTTATGTAGCAATAGTTAACTAGAACAGAGACAGATCCAGGAGACCAACCAGAAGCAAAAGAAGATGCTCAACATCTGGACTTGGGACTGACAAGAAGGATGCTGAGGAGGGGCTGAGGCTGTGGTGGGGTCCACACCAGGTGATGGGGTCACCTGGCTGGCTCTGTCATCCGTGGGATGACAGAGGCCGGGTCACCCCACACATCACTTCAACTTGACAGCCCCTTGAAGATAGGTGTTTCACAGATGTGGAAGCTGAAGTTTGGAGACATTGAGGAATATACCCAAAGACCAGAGCTGGACAAGGAAGGGCTGAGATTTAAGCCAAGCTCCAAGGCTGGGCTTGCTGAAGGAAATCCAAGGGAGTCAAAGTTGAGGTGGCCTGACATAGGAAATAGGGGGAAGGGGAGACTACAGGAGGAAGGCCTTGCAAAGAAGACAAAATGGGATCTAGTTATTCAATGGTATCTCTTGACGCTGGCACCATTTGTGATTCATTTTTGCCAAATGAGATCCATTTGGCAAACATGGAAGGTTCTTGCCACCACCTGCAAGTCCAACAGCTCCTCAGAATTCCACACGAACATGTAGAAAATTTCCCATGGCCCAAGACTCCAACTCCATACAGCCCTAATGTCTGCTGACTCGGCATGTGCGTAGCTTTCATGATGGAAAGATGTTTCTTCTCGTTTTGTAAGACAAAAAAAACAAAAAGAAGTCCTGTCTGTCCTATTTTCTTTTCTTTTCCTCTTCCTTTCTGTTTCTTTTTTTCTTCACACATTCACAAGTGCTGTTGCCATCTTTCCATAGCAACACTCTGGGATAGCGACCGCTCTGCGGGGAGAATTCGAAGGAGCCAGAAGGAAGGACAGGAAAACGTCGGGCAGCAGTGGGGAAGATAGCTCTAAAATTTCAACACTGAAAATGAATGCGGGACAAGCTTCTGGCCATTTTAGTAGAAAAACACTGTGTTATCCCAGATCTCAGCTCCAGTCTTATACTGAGGGGACATAGTCTGTATCTACAGTGGAAGGTTCTAGAAGCCCCCTGTTCCCAACTTAACCTGGCACCAGTAATTGTTTTTGTTCTGCCTTAACTTGGGAGAACTTCATTCAGTCCTCCTTCCCTTCCTTTTTTTCTTTTCCTTTCCTTCTTTCTTTCCCTTTCTTGACAGTACTAGGGTTTGAACTCAGGACTTTGTGTTTGCTAGGCAGGCGTTAGACCATTTGAATCATGTTCCTTAGCTATTTTGCTTTTACTTTTTTTTTTTCCCCAGATACTCATGCTACCTTTACTGAGGCTGACTCAGACTATAATCCTCCTCCCTCTGCCTCCTGAATAGCTGGGACTGTAGGTGGAAGCTACCACCCTTGGCCCTCTTTAATTCTCTCTTCAGACCCTTTGGATACACTGGCCAGTTTCAACTAGGTGACAGTCTCTCTTCAGCTTCCATTAACATCAACTCATCCCTTTCTTTTTTTCCCCCCAGCTTCACTGTGGATATAATTGACAAAAATGGTGCATATTTAAGCTGTACAACGTGATGTTTTGGTATATCCATGCATTGTGAAATCACCCCTACAAGAAGCCATTCCATATATCCATCCCCTCAATTAATTAGCATTTCTGGCTTACTTTTTTTTTTTTCATTTTTGTGTGAGAACGCTTAAGATCTGGGAGACCCAGATGCTGGGGGTGGGGGGAAGACATTGAAAGGGGCGAGAAGGAAGAAAACCAGGAACACATCTCAGTAGCAGGCCCTGTGATCAGCTTTGAGAGTTGTCTTTCACAGTGGTCCTATGGACAGAGCGTTCCAGTCTCTGTCTCCAAGATGAAACTCTGCATCTGGTGCCACAAGTCCAGAAGCTGGTATGTGTTGGCCAGAGACCCACTGGCTCACTCAAGGCTGGATGAAAGGTCCATGTCACACTGTGTCCCGTGCTCCTCTGTGACTCCATGGAGCTCAGCTACCTCGGCTGAATACAGAAGAGCCAGCACCTCTTGTCATGGGTGATGAGTGGTAATCAGATCAAACCTGCCCTTGTTCTTTCCTGCATGACCTCCCGCCTCTCATTTCTATTCTCCCAGAGAGATACTGCCTTCGTGAGCTGGAGGGTCCGTGGCGTGGAGAGAGGCAGGCAGTCATTAAAAAGTAATACTTTGGAAGAATATATAATGATCACATAATGTCAAATAGAAGGGAAGTATAGCACTCTGCAGGATTCCACTTCTGTGACATTGGAGAAAAAGCGACATCATGGAGTGAAAAACCAGGGGCTTCTAGAGGTTGAGGGTCAGGGTTGACTATATGGGGTACAAGGACATTTAAGAAGCAACAGAATAGTTTTATATCTTGATTTTTTTTATTCAGCTACCTGACTATGTCAGACTTCAAAGAATTATACATGAAAAAGGGATGAATTTTATTGCATGTAACTTAGACCTTAAGAAGATCAAGCAGGTTGGGGTGGGATTCAAGTTAGAGAGCGCTTGCCTAGCCTGCAGAAGGTCCTGGGTTCAATCCCCAGTCCTGGAAAAAAAATTAAGATAAAATAAAAAAAAACTTTAAAAAATTAAAAAAGCAAAATTTTCATCCATATGCCATCTGGGTAGTTGACTTCAGCTTTTGTAAAGAGAGTTACTGACATATAAATGATAAATAACAATTGTACAATTATCCAGTGGTACCTGTGGGGAACCGGTTCTAGCACCTAAAGACACTCAAATCTGCTTAAATCTCTTACATAAATTAGCATAGTATCTGCATATAACCTTTGCATCCTCCTACATACTTTCAGCCACATCTCGATTAATTATAAAACCGAATACGCTATAAATGTGATGTAAATACTGTTCTAGTGCATTCCTCTGGGAATAAAGATGGTAAGTCTGTATGGGGTCAATGCAGATACAAAAGCCGTAAGAGGAAAAAACAAAAACACCAGAAAAAACCCAGAGAGCTGTGTTTATCGCATTGAAGCACACACATTTGCCAAGCCAGGAGATGCTGGGAACATGGGTTATCTATGGTGTGGGGATCACTGATAAGCTTAATTTTCTTGTTGAAATATTTTCATCCATTTCTGTAATAACCTAGAATATTCCTTGTAGACAATTATACTTTGTTTAAGGAGAGACACCATGGGGCAGGCTACAAAACTCCAAGTCTAGAGGCAAAACAGTAAGTGGCAAAATATCAAAACTCAGTAAGACTGTGAGTGGAGAAGTACTTTATAAACCTGAAGACACAGCTTGACCAGTAAGTATCATCATTTTCTTATCTCTCAGAGTTTCATCTTTCAGCTTTTCTGTCTTTCATTTTTTTGGGGGAGTAGTTCTTAGGTTTGAATTCAGAGCCTGCCATTTGCTAAGCAGGTATTTCCAGTCCTTTTTGCTTCAGTTATTTTTCAAATAGGGTCTTGGTACAGCCTCATACTGTGATCCTCCTATCTACAGGCCCCCTCCCCCTCCACCCATGTTCCTTCAAGTAGCTGAATTTAGAGATGAATACCACTCTGCCTGGCTTATTGATTAAAATGGGGGGTCTTGCTAAATGTTCTTGGGTTCATCTGATCTTTCTGATCTCTTACTCCTGAGTGGCTTGGATTATTACAGGTGTGAGCCATCATATTTGGCCTTCTTTCAGCCAAGAATCCAGAGCTTTCCAGGCATGGCGCCCTTATTCACTCACACTAGTAACAGCGGGAAGCCAGCATGTGAGTTAATTAAAAAGAAAAAAGAAGAAAGGAAAGGAATGCCTAGCATGTGGCTAGCATTAGTACATGCATGCAGAACAAATAACTAGCATGCTACATAACATGTGTTACAGCAGAAGAAACAGCCCGAGAACAAGCGCCTTCCCCACACACTGCCACCACGCAAATCCTCAGCACCGGAGTGCTGGCGAGAGAGGAGGGAGGCTCCCGGAGGAACGGGCCACCATGGAGTAAGAGACAGGTATGAGAATTCAGAGTTCTTCTTTTGTGGCACATTCACTTTTGGATGGGCCTTACTCCTGTCCGTGACTCAGTCCAAATGAGTCCTTGTCCAAATGAGATCCTATCCTTCCATCCATCCATGACAGTGACCCTAAAAACAAATGACCTCCTGTAGGGTACTTCAGGCCACACACAGAACTCTGCTCTCGCCTTCAGGGCCCATGGGCATGATGCCTGGCTCACCATAATAAAAATGGTTGTTCAATAACTGAAATGACCAAGGTGGGCAGGAGAAAGTCTTTGACTTCAGGACTGGGTAATTCCTGTGCCCTTTAACAGGGAGCATGAAAACAGTTCAATAAGAGGCACGGAGAAGAGCAGCCATTGGTCTTACGATCTGGATGGGTTCAAGCAGGACTAGCAGAGACCTGAGGGCCATGATGGGCAAGAGGAAGAAAGGTGGGTCTGTTTCTAATGAGAGGATGCAGAAAGTCTACAAACAGGGGTGAGGGCTGCAGTGTGAAGAGAAGAATCCAAAAAGTGTCATGAGACAGAACTCATCCTGTGATTGATTACTAATGTCTGCCTTGGGCAAGGAAGGCACAATGGTGATCTGTGTGCTTTCTTGGCTTGTGTTATGTTTGTTTTAGGCTTCAGGCCTGTCTGAGCAGGACAAACTAGAGAGTAGGTTTCTGACTTGTACGGCCCAAGGGATTGTTTGGGAAGAGCTGTAGCCTTAGGAAAGGTACATCCCCTGGCTTAGGAATACTACATTCAGTCATTAGGTAGAAATGACTGGCCTGATCATCATCACGCCACCCTTTGGCCCAGGTCTTCAGGAATCATGCCTGATGTGAGGGTGAGGGGGGGGGGGATGGGGAGGTGGTAATAGTATAAAAACTGATGGAGCTGGATCAACAAAAATCTCTGGGTGAGGCCCCACAGGTATAGCCATAGGGAAGACTATTGCATGAGATGGGGGTGAAGAAGTAGAAGGTTTCTTCTATGGCCCTGGGTATGAGGTGAAGAGGTTGCTGTGGCAGAGTGTGGTAGTCAGGCTGTGGGCCTCAGGGGGCAGGAACATGAGCCCGGGAATCCCCACTCTGACCAGGGAAGGAGGGGCTTTATTCAGTGGGTTCTCAGCCAGAAGAACACCTGTCATGTTTCTAAGTTAAGTCTTCCAGAAATAGGGCTGGAAATGACCAGAGCCCAGAGGCCTCAGAAAATGAATGAGGACAGTGACTCCGCGTTGAGTCCATGGCTAGGAGCCCTGAGAAACTCTGGTCCTAATTTTATACAGCAAAAGACAAGTCGCCCATGGCTGTGGCTGAGGTAGAAGTTCTGGTAAGACCCTAGAAAGGCGGCCTGGGCAGAGAGGTAAGCCAGGTGCCTGGCTTCAGGGCAAATCTTGCAAAGTTAAGGACAGGGAGGGACTGGGGAGCCAGGGCAGGTGGAGCTGGGGTGGGTGAAGTCTGGGGCTTGGTGGAGGCCACGCTAGGAGGGGGGAGGGAATCAGGGAGGCTGTGGGGCCAGGAATTTGGAGCTTTGTTTCGCTCTCTCCATATTTCCAGTTCCCAGAGGGACAGTAGCATGTTAAATTGCTACATGACTAGACAGGAAAGAATTGGGATTTGGGAGACGGTAGAAACTCCTTCTTCTTTTACTGGCAGCGATACGAGAAGGAAACCCAGTTTTGGCTTTTGAAGGAAAGCAAACCTGAGAGCAAGCTTAGGAACAAATATAGCAGAAAAACTAAGGCTATGCCTATACACACACATACACACCCGTGCAAGACATGCATTATGTTGTCAGTCCTAGGCCTAAAAAAGAGCACCTCTAGCTTAAAAAAAAAAAAAAAGGAAAAGGAAAAGAAAGGCCCTGAAGCTGCTTTCTACTGGATTGAAGTGGAGGGCACAAAGCCAACCATGATCAGAGCATTCCCAGGATGCAACGCAGGTCCCTCCAGGCTCTGAGGGGAGGTGGGGGGCGGGGAGGAACCCCTCTTAACCGATTCCCAACAGCTCAAAAGCACGTGGCTGGAAGAAGCCCGGCCAGGTTGCCCTGCCCAGTGGGAAGCTGGCTATGAATGAGCCTCCTCTCCTTGTTCTCCCCTCCAAGCAGGTCTTTGGAGCCCTGCTGGGAAGGAGGAAAAGCAGGTCAAAGCCGAGATGAAAGTGTCTGTAATCTCATGAAAGAGCCAGGCAGATGCTCTGAAAGGCATCTGAGTGCCATTTGCACCTCAAGGCCGACAACTCACAGGCAAGAGGCCTGTCTGCCCTTCCCCCAGGTGTCTGGAGGTGGGTGAGTGTGGCTGGGGTCCAGGGTGTTGGTTGGATAGCTGGTGGGCTGCAGGAGGATGGCAAGGAGGAAGGAAGGGCAACCACCAAAGCTAGGGACCCTGGAACTGCCTTTGGGAAGAGCTGACACTTTAGACTCTTTCAGCTGCTTTCTTAGCGTGGTGTAGCCTCCCTCCCTCCCTCCCTCCCTCCTTCCTTCCCTCCTTCCCTTCCTTCCTTCCTCCCTCCCTTCCTTCCTTCCTTCCTTCCTTCCTTCCTTCCTTCCTTCCTTCCTTCCTTCCTTCCTTCCTTCCTTCCTTCCTTCCTTCCTTCTGCCCTGACTGTCTTTTTTTTTTAGTAGTGGGGATTGAACCCAGGACCTCATTCTTGCTAGAAAGGTGCTCTACCACTTGAGTCAGGCCCTCAGACCTTTAATGCTTTTTTTTTTTTTTACCTACGATCCCGTGCTTTGGCATGGGGCCAGCCTCAGACTATGAGTATCCTACCTATCTTTCCCTTCTAGGTAGGATTACAGGCATGCACTACCATACTTGGCTTACGCACTGAAGTTTTGCTAACTTTTTGGCTAGGTTGGCTTCAAATGGCAACCCCCCTCACCAGCTCTGCTTCCCAAGGATTAACGATGTGAGCCACTGTAGTGGTCTCCCCCCAGCCCTACCCCTTTGGGCAGTGTCAGGGTTAGAACTCAAGGCCTCATTACTTGCTAGGCCGATGTTCTACCATTTGAACTGCACCCCCAGCCCTGGATTCATTCTTTGTCACCTTCTTTGGTCTTGAGATGACTATATCATTGGGTGGGGGGGAGAGGAGGGAGTATGTGTTTACCACCAATGAGCCTTTCTCACCCGCCCTCAGAAAGGAAGAGTCCACAGAATGAGAAAAGCATGAGTGGGCTTCCAGTGAGCACTCCTGGAGTTTTTTCTGTTCGTTTGTTTTTGTCTTCTGCTCCTCTTTGCCCTCTTGAGACATTTTGCAATGCTATGAGGACCCAGACCGGATGTGTCCTCCTATACCCAGAAGTGGGAAAGAAAGTGGTGTCTTGTAGCGTGGAACCAAAAATCAAAAGCAGAAAGACTTGGGATGATTCTCCTGATGAAATTCCCGAATGATTGAATGTTCTGTTATTTCCCCAGATGCTCTAGGAGGGGCACTTGGGGATGGTCTCCAAGTCTGAAGAGAACACGCCGTCCTCTCCCGTTGTGAAACTCCAAGATGGTGGTGGGAGAATCCACAGCAGGCAGAGGGGAGCAGCCGCTGCAGGATTACGAGTGTGCAGCCTCCCGGTCTGATCTGCCCATGTCTGTAAGTCACCTACAAATAACCTCCAGAAAAAGTCTCATTGATTTGAACTACCATCCTTAGATCTAAGCCTCCTGAGTAGCTAGGATTACAGGTGTGAGCTACCAGCACCTGGCTCTGTATCACCATTTTGGTTCTGGTGACCTGAGCTTGTGGAAGTCAAGTGCCTTCAGTGCTTTTCTGTTCCCTCTGCCATCTCCACCCTGCCACGCTGGCAGGAAGCTAGCTGGCAGGACCAAATAGGATGAGAGTACCAGATCCCTAGCACTGACTGCCTGCTTTCTATTACAGCCTTCCCTGAGCACCTCTGTGGTGCCAAGATTGTCTTAGGTCTAACCATGACCACAGGAAAGCTTTTCTCCTGACTTCAAAGGGAAGTAGAGAAGAACACTAGCAGAGGAGACACCATTGTTTAAATTCTATGAACACAAGGAGCACCAAGTGTTATAGGCAGCCAGAAAACAAGAGTATATTGGGATTGTGGGGTGGCCATCAGGAAGATTTTGTCCCAGGAGCCAACTGATTGCATTAAGAACATGGTGACAGGACAGATTCATGCACAGATTTGTAGCTTGCTAGGTTGCATGCACAAATCTTTTTTTTTTTTTTAATTATCAATTGGTGGAGTCACAGCCCTTCCTTTGTCCTAAGACAGCCCCAGGGAAGGAATTAGCTAAAGAAAGAGACATACGTGATTGATTTGATGCACAAACCCTGTGGTCTATGTGTAAGACCAAGATGGAAACGTGCCATATTGGGGCTCCATTACAGATACCACCCAAAGTTGCCAGTTCACGCCTGACTCACTGGTTTGTGGCTGCTCAGGACAGAGGTCCCTCCTTTCCTCCCTACTTGCTCCTGCATAAGGATCAGCACAGGCGCTAGGGAGCTTCCAGCTGCCTTATTTCCTCAGAGGCAAGTTCATCCTGGCCTAGTTGTCCATCAGACTCAGAAGGGACAGGGCACGCAATACACAGCCAGCCAGGCCGGGAAGGACCAGTGTTTGGGACAGGGGACTGCGAGGAAGGCAGTGGGTAGATGTTGGTTTGCTTCAACTCTGAACCACTGACATTCAAAACCCCGTATAAAAGGTTCATAGCACTCTAGTTCCTGAGAGTCAAAAACTAGAACCGTTGAGTGGTAGGTGCCTGGATAAAGCAAGTGCAGTCTGCAGATACCAGGATGTGCTCTCTGGCCAAAAGGAAACAGCGCTTGTGTGTGCTGTGATGTGTACAAGTGTTATGCAAAGGGAAATAAGCCAATCACAAAAGACTGCATACCTTAGGATTTCATTCCCATGAAATGTCCAGCATATGCAAGTCTTCAGAGACAGGCCTGGATTGGCGGCTCTCTATAGGTGAGTGGAGGCAGTGGGGCTGGTTCAAGACTGCTGAGGGGTACAGAGTTTCTGTCTGGGGTGATAAAAATGTTCTAAAATTCGGGTGATGACTATACCACTCTAAATACATTAAAAGCCACTGAATTGTACATTTCTATTGAATGTATGATAAGGCATGTATGTGTATTATATCTTAACAAAACTGTTGTATTTCTTTACAAATCTGGGATTAATTCACTTTTTGGTAATTGCAGAGTGTGTGTAAGGTTCTCGAGGGTGAGGACCCTTTGCTGTTGTTTGGAGTTGCTAGCATTGCGCTGTCTCTCAGTTCTTCAGCTCAAGGATAGCGCTCTACCACTTGAGCCACAACACCACTTCTGGATTTTTCTGCTTATGTGGTGCTGAGGAATTGAACCCAGGGCCTCATGCATGCAAGGCAAGCACTGTACCACTGAGCCACCTTCCCATCCCTCCCCCTCTCTCTTTTACTACTGTATATCAACTAGACAAAGTAAGTATCACACTGTGCTATTTCCATACATACATATTATGTCATTTATTTATTATTTTTTTTTGTGCTGGTTCTAGGGCTTGAACTCAGGGCCTGGGTGCTGTCCCTGAGCTTTTGGGCTTAAGGCTGGATCTCTGCCACTTGAGCCACAATTTCACATCTGGCCTTTTAAAAGTTGGTTACATGGCTGGGTGCTGGTGGCTCATGCCATCAGCCAGTCCAGGTAGGAAAGTCCGTGAGACTTATCTCTAATAAGCCACAGAAAATGGGAAGTGATGCTGTGGCTCAAGTGGTAGAGCGTTCCTCTTGAGCTGAAGAGCTGAGGGACAGCGCTCAGGCCAAGAGTTTAATCCCCACAACCAAAACAAAACAAAAAAAGTTGGTTACATGAAGAGCCTCACAGACGTTACTGTCCAGACTGCCTTTGAACCTCAATCCTCAGATTTCAGCCTTCTGAGTAGCTAGGATTCTAGGTGTGAGCCACCAGTGCCTAGCCAATGTTCATGTGTGCGTATTAGGGCCTGAACAGAGTGACTGTCTTGAAATTCTTTTTTTTTTGGGGGGGGAGTCTGGTTGGGGGGGCCTGAACTCTGGGCCTGGGCGCTGTCTCGGAGCTCTTCAGCTCAAGGCTAGCGCTCTACCACTTGAGCCACAGCGCCACTTCCGGCTTTTTTCTTTTTGCTTATGTGGTGCTGAGGAATCGAACCCAGGGCCTCAGGCATGCAAGGCAAGCGCTCTACCACTGAGCCACCTTCCCAGCCCCTGTCTTGAAATTCTTAAGCCTTTCTTTCATGAGTAAGGTCTGACTGGAAGCATGTCTGGGGCTGGCCTTGGGACCACTGCCATCTTCCGTGCTGCAGGGCTGGGGTACTGGTGGTGAGCAGGTGAGCGCCCCATCTGTTGTGCTCTCCCACCAGGACCCGCTGCTTGTGGGATCATGCCGCTGTGGCTAGAGTAAAATCACCACGACCAGCCGAGGCCCGGTGGAAGGAACATATTGCCTGCCTTTACATTTTGCCAGGGGCCCACACACCACGGAGCAGGCCTGCCCACTAACCCAATTTCACAATTCCCTAAAGAATTAAATCATAACTGGTGGTTTGACAAACACAGTGCCAGCCCGCAGAATGTGCAGCTGACAAACACAACTGTTTCCGTTCCCATCTTCCAACCCATCTGCTATGTTTTGGGCAGGTCATTTCACCCTCAGCTTCTACATTCTCATTGGCGAAATAAAACAATCGGGATTAATGACAGGACCTCCTTTCAGAGCCGTGGCAGGGTGGGAATGGGCGAGACCATGCCGTGTGCCCAGGGCAAGGTTCTCGGCTGAAGGGAACCCGAATAATCATGACTAGATCCTTCCAGTCTTGTCTCTGGCTCTGGCTGTTCTACCATGATGTGCTTCCCTGAGGAGGGGATAGTGAGCAGGGCTCTGAGGAGCAAGTGAGGGTTTACTGTGTGGCCACGAGGGAGGGCGGATGTAAGGGCCCTGCAGTTGAAGGAAAGTGAGGACAGCTGGTTGTTTTGTTTTTGTTTTTGTTTTATGCTGGTCCTGGGGCTTGAACTCAGGGCCTAGATGCCTTCCCTTAGCTTTTTTGCTTTATCACGTGCGCCACAGCTCCACTCTTGGCTTTTTGATGGTTAATTGGAAATAAGAGTCTCACAGATGTTTCTGCCCAGGCTGGCTCCAAACTTCAATCTTCATAGCTCAGCCTCCTCAGTAGCCAGGATTATAGACATGAGAGTATGTATTTGGTGGCAGGGGGTTGGGGCTGGTAACCTGAGCTCCCCTGGTAGTGTGGACAAGATGAGCAAGTGTCTTCCATGATGGTTCTAGCCACAGGGTGGAAGATGGGTGGGAGGAGGAACTTCTGGCAGAGACCAGACATGAGGTGTGTGGCCCGGAGGAGAGAAGCATGAGAAGCAGATGGTGCAGACGTAAATCACTTGGGAGGGTGAGACCAATGGGAGGCAAGAACGCATCATAGCCCCTCCCTCCCTTGGCATTCCAGGCTGCTCCTAGGGTGAATGAGTGAGTGGGAGCCAGAGGGACAGTAGGTTGGAACAGGACAGAAACAGGGGGAGGAGGAAGACTAAGCCTGCCCTAGGTGAGGATGAAAATTGTGCTCTCTGTGTGTGTGTATGTGTGTGTGTGTGTGTGTGTGTGTATGTGTGTGTGTGGTTCTGAGGCTTGAACTCAGGCTGTGAGGGCTGTCCCTGAGCTTTTTTGCTCCAAGCTAGTGCTCTCCCACTTGAGCCAGATCCACTTCTACCTTTTTGGTGGTTAATTGGAGATAGGAGTCTCATGAACTTTCCTGCCTGGGTTGGCTCTGAACCTTGTTCTTCATATCCCTCCTTCTGAGTAGCTAGGATTGCAGGTGTGAGCCACCGACAGCTGGCTTGCTTTTAGAATCCTCCAGAAATGCAAAATCTGTAACTTAACTTACAGGGTCATAAGTATGCACAAAACTGTCCTCTTCTCGCCTTTTTTTTTTTAATTGTTTTAAAGCAAATCTAACTCCTTTTGGATACTGAGCCCACATCAGATAAGTTGTATTTAAGCCACCAGGGCTGGTAACGTCTAACTTCTATTGGCCTGCTGTCTCAGAATTCAGGAACCCATGGGAAGAAGTTTGAAATTGTACAAGTTAGAACTCAGTGATGTTTATGGGCCGGTGGGGGGGGGGGGGGGGGGAAGAGGGAGAAATCACAAAGGAAACTTGAACCCGGTATTCATCCACGAGTTCTGTGGGGACAAGCACGTATCCAGCTGCCTGCAGAGTTCAGGGGGGCCTTCGAAGTATGCTCAGAGGAGATCCAAACATACTTCTGCAAACAACCACCAAGAACTACCTTCTTTCTTTTTTAAAAGGTGTGTCTTTCACTGGCCAGCAGCTTCTTAGTACTTTGAAAAATTAATTTGGGAGCTATAGTCTATGGAACTTGGGTACTGGGAGGGTATGGGGAATAGATTCTCTCTCTAGTTTTAGGTCAAACTGGAAGAAAGGTAGTGATAACAAGGATTTTGTTGTAGACAGTTTCTCCCAGGTTCTACAGTGCTCTCAATGAAATAAAGAGGGGTGAGGATAGTCACCCAATGTCATCTACATTGCTTGGTCCCTAAAGGCCATGTGCTAAAGGCTTCTTTGCTAGTCTGTGGGGCTATTGGAAGTGGTACCACCTTTAGGAGGTGGGGCCTAATTGGAGGAAGTGATATATCATTGGTCCTTTCCCCTGTTTTTCTCTCTGCTTCCTGGCTGCCATGAAGGAAGCAGCTCTGCTCTACCTGGGCTCCTCAACTTGGTGTGCTACCTTATCAGGGGTACCCAAACCCCAAGTGTTTGTTTGAAATTGTTGAATCTTTAAAAGCTCAGTTGATTTTTCTCAGGTGTATGTCACAGCAATGGTAAGCTAGACTAGCCTACTTTGCTCAGTAAACCGACTTACAGTCATGTGTTAGGATGTAGGTAGTGCTTCTGTAGTGCCATCTGTCCTTCTATTCTAGCATGTCACCCAAGGCAAACCCTGAATTCCTCAGAGATCACACACGTGAGAAATACAGCCACAAGAAAGCTGTACAGCCTTGACTTCATACTGGTAATGTACTTTCTGTGTAACTTTGTCCGTTTAATTTTTTCTGCCAGTCCTGGGGCTTGAACTCAGGGCCTGGGCACTGCCCTTGAGCTTCTTTTGCTTAAGGTTAGCACTCTATCACTTGAGCCACAGCACCACTTCTGGCTGTTCTGTTTATGTGGTACTGAGGAATCGAACCCAGGGCTTCATGCATGTTAGGCAAGCATTCTGTCACTAAGTCACATTCCCAGCCAGACTGCCTATTTGATATGTGTGTGTGTATGTGTGTGTTGGTCCTAGGTTTGAACTCTGGGCCTGGGCATTGTCCCTGCATTTTTGTGCTCAAAGCTAGTGCTCTAACACTTGAGTCACAGCTCCATTTCTGACTTTTGGTAGTTAACTGGAAATAAGAATCTCCTGGACTTTCCTATTTAGGCTGGCTTTGAACCATAGTTCTCAGCCTCCTGAGTATCTTAGATGACAGGTGTAAGGCACCAGCACCTGGCTTTGCCTGTTTAATTTTGCTTTCTCCTAAGGCTCAGGAGAGTTTCAACAAATTAGTGATCAGCCACTTTGCTAAGATAGACCTTTATGCTCCTTGTCCCCCTTAAAGGGAAACAATTTACATTTTGTCCTGCCCATAAATAAGTAGAACATGACTTTTTCATGAAAGTTTAAGTGATATAGAAATGTTTAGAGTAGAAGTGCTAGTTTATCTCTGCTGCTCTATTTCTCAAGAAGAAACTGCTGTTGACAGTCTTGTGTATAAATGTCTCCCTTTTCAAAAGAGGACGGTATTGAAGGCATTATTCTGTTGTCGGTTTTATTCATTCAACCATGTGCCACAATCATGGGCTGATGGACACCTCTTTCTCTTATCCTCCTGGACATGTTTCCTTATCTGAATGTAGCACTTGCTCAGTCCCCAAACGGATGGACTTTTAGGTTGTCTCCAGTTCCTCATTGATTCTGTACCATATGTTATTGCAAATAGTACAGATCCTTGAGATGTAAATTCCCAGTAAACATCAGCTGTTTTGTTCTTAGTCTTTTTATGCAGTTATATTTAATGGATGGCCTCAGTCCAATTCCTATAGCAAGTGCTAATTTTAAAAACTTGTTGTTGGGCTGGAGTGTAGCTCAGTGATAGAGAATTTGCCTAGTATGCATGAGGTCCTAGGTTTGCTCTTCATCATCGTGATCAGAAACAAAAACATGACAGAAATGAAAAAGTTGTTGGAGTTACCTCTGCCTCCATCTTGGGAGCATTATGAAAATTAATTGGTATCATGTCTCCAGATGCTGTATTTACCAAATCTCATACTGAAATGGGGATTAGATGAACTGAGTCACTACTGCTCTTCCAGAATTTCTTTCTTTCTTTTTTTTTATTTGTGGCTTTTGGGTCTTTTGGGTATTTTTTAAAATAGATTTCTTCAGATTTATTTGTTTGGTGTTCACCCAGTTCCTTGAATCTGAAGGTTTACGTTAAATGTGGGGATATTTAAGCCATTATGATATTCCCTATTCTACCTTATCCCTCACCCATTATTCCTGGGTTTTGCTCTATATGGATTAGTTATTCATGGTCAGTGGAGCTAACGGTTAAGTTTTAAATTCCACACCGTTCTGATAGTATGATGGAACTTGGTAATATCCTTGTCTATCCTGCCCAGGACATGCACTGCCATCTTAGCTAGCTGTGCTAGCATGCTGTGTATGTTACCTGCCTGGTAGCCACTCAGCAGCCACTGAGACATCAGCTGGGCCTCTATGGTATGGAATTGCTTGGATGTGGAGTTTGGAGCTATCTATGACTTCAGACATCCATGGAGTGGACGTCTTGGAACACGTCTTCTACAGGTAAAAGTGGGCTACTTTCTTGGAGTAGATTTTCAGCCATTATGTTTTTTCTCTCAGTCTGGAGCTTTGATGCCATGATTGTCAAATCTTCTGTCCTCCAGATCCTCTGAGTTTCTGTTAGTTTTAGTTGCTTAATACTATTTACTCTTTGTTTTTCAGATTGTATTATTTTTTAAATGGCTTCTATCTTCAAATTCACTGATTTTTTTCCTCTGCCGTTTATTTATTTATTTATTTTTACGGGTCCTAGAGCTTGAAGGCTAGGGCTCAACACTGTCCCTGAGTTTTTGTGTTCAAGGCTAATGCTCTACTGCTTAAGCTCCATTCCCAGCTTCTTGTGGTTAATTGGAGGTAAGAGTCTCATAGATTTTCCTGCTTGGGCTAGGTTGGAGCTGTGATCCTCAAATCTTAGTTTCCTGAGTAGGTAGATTATAGCTGACCCACTAGCCACCTGACTTGTCTCAACTACAGTCTGATTCCACAGACACCTTGAGATGTGCAGCTCAAGGCTTGTGAGTGTTTTCTGACTCTTCCTCCTCCTCCAGGAAGCAGGGAATTGTCAGAATTGCCATCCATCTCCAAAAGGACGCTTTGTCACATGCATGCTGTCACATATACACAGAGCATGCATATAGAGAGTGGCAACATTCTAGCAGATTGTCATCACTTCTGCATAACCCTCTGCTTCCCATGTATGCAACATGTCCATATTAATGGGCGTGGCACACACTGCCTATTTTCACAAATATGCATCCTCAAGAGTGAGAAGGAAAAAAAAACCTAGCTGACCAATCGTGTTTTCTTAGGTATGCTACCTGAGAAAGATGCTGAAATCTACAAAGTGGTTTGGGTGGTTTTCATTTTTTTAAATTATTAAGCCAATAATACTGAGCATTTCTGTCTAGGGCATACCTCATGATAGTGCAGTACAAATGATTAAACGTTGGAGAAATCATGCTGAATACAAGTTGGAGAAATCATGCTGAACTAATGTACAAAGTATGGAGAAATCATGCTAAAATAATGTACAATGTTTGGTCAACTTAAAAAAACCTGCTGTGTATAGGGCTACCTCCCCACCCCCACCTCATACTTCTGGAAAAGTGGAAGAAAATACCAGGGGGGCATCCAGATTGTAGGGGGTGAGAAATACAGATCCCACCTACACTTGCCAAGAAGGTGTCACTTGGTGAGTTTTCGGCAGGGCCTGGGGAATCTGCAATTTAATCCATTTCCAAGCTGGGCATGCAGGAAGAGAGCCTAAAACCTTCTCAGAGCACAGATTCAGAATGTGCTTCTAAACTAACCAGAAAGAAACTAACCAACTCTCCCCTAACAGGCTGCTCTCTGAGAAAAAAAAAATCTCATAAAATCGAGTTTAACTGCTGAACAACACGTGGATTTGGGGGCAGCTTGGCCGGGGAGTTTTCCTCCGCTTCAGCACTGGTGATGCTGTGGGCTGGCTGATTTTGTTTGTCACATGCAAGTATCCTTGCACTGTCTGATGCACAGAAGCACAAAGTCAGAAGATACCCGAGATGTTGTCCCCCTAGATACTTGTTCCTGTGATAGTCACTGTCTCCAGACATTGCCACAAAAGTCATCCAGACTTGAGAACCACTGGGAACTTTATTCACTTGGACAGACCTATGCAGTCTCAATCAGATCTAGAAGATTTGCCTGAATCCCACTACTGACACCAAATTACTAGAAACTCAGGTCTCTACAGTAAAAAAAAATGTTGCTAGGAACTGTCTGTGGCCCTGGAGCCCTCAGATTTGTATGCTGAGTCCCCATCCACCAGAGGCCCAGGCTTTGCTTAAAATAAGAAGGGAGGAAAGCAAAATAAATAGCCTGCAGCCTGGCATGAACCCACTTAGGCTGAACTGCAAATCCAAGGGTATGTGTGGGATCAGACATCTGTCCTGGGACAAGCCAGGTCACTAGCAAGTCACCTGCATGGGTCACTGAACTGCATCAACATAGCTAAGGGGCTTCCTCTGTGCTGGGCACCGCAGAAGTTGGAGAAGGAGCAAAATGGAGTATGGTTGAGTCTTTTGCCTTGGGGCTTAGGTATATTAGGAAGTACTAGATAAGTACAGAGACAGCATGATGTGTGAATTTGAACTCCCATTGTCTGGGTTCAAATCTGGCTCCACTAATATAGCAGTTGATACTTTGGGAAAGTTGCATGACTTCTCTATGCCTCAGTTTTCTCAGCTGGAAACTGGGGGTAGAAATGGCACCTACTTCAAGCAATTATTTAGCAAGTGCACATATATAAGGAGCTTAGAGCCATAGTTGGGTCATAGAATGCAACTATTGTGGATGTATTAGCCCAGTGGTGAAGATCAGGCCTTTCAGTTAGGGGTTCAAATCTCAGTTCTGATTCTACTGAACATGGGAAAGTGATATAATGCCTTTTGAGCCTTATCCCCTAGCATGATGGGAAAAATAAGATGAGATTATTCCTGAGATGGCCTCTGGGCACAGAATGGCACATAAGCTATACTGATGAGATTTGAGTTATAAATAGATTTATGCCCAGAGGCCAGAGACTACTTTATTTGAAATGAAAAAGAATTCCAAGGTCGGCCCTGGTAACTTACACCTATAATCAATCCTAGCTACTTAAGAAGCTGATGGCTGGGGAGTGAGGTACAAAGCTAGCTCAGGCAGACAAACCTGAGACTCTTATCTCCAATGAATCAGCAAGAAACTGGAACTGGAGTGTGGCTCAAGTGGTAGAACACTAGTCTTGAGTGGAAAAGCTAAGGGACAGTGCCCTGGCTTTGAGTTCAAGTCCCAGTACCAGAATAAACTTGTGTACTTTGATTGTTCATTTACACCCTTAAAAAAATTTTTTTTAAAGGCTAAATTTGACATGTGAGTCAACAGGCTGTGCACGGGCTCACCTAGTGAAAACCTGGCGTTCGGCAGCGGGGGCTGGGCACAATCACGCTAGCACGCTTGCTTTTGCTAACATCACTTTAGTTTTGTTTTTTTTCCCTCCAATTTGCATGAAGCTGCCTGCATCATTGCCACCTCGGGTAAAACCTCTCTGTATTAGTTGCTGCCTACTTAAGATTCATTGATTTTGCAGGCGAGTCAGGAGACTGGGAAGCGGGGTAGGAGGTGTGACTGTGGAACTGGGTTAAGAAGAGCCAAGCCACACACTCACAACCAGGTAGGACAAATGCAGCAAAAAACCCATGACAGTCTTTCTCTATGGGGCAAAGATGTGGGACTTTAAGGGGAGGTGTTTCTGAGGGAGGCCATAAATAGATACACATTTTTCCACAGTCTCAAAGGGCCTGTTCTTTAAATTTCTCTCTGTGTAATTGTAAACCATCCCTGATGGGCTTCAGCGGAAAAGACAATATGGGGTATGAGCTTCAACCATTAATATGCGTTAATTGACAGGAGTGGGTAAGAAAGGCAGTTAACCTGTTTGTCTGGGACTGGAAACGCTGCCAGGATTGAGAAGCAAAATGAAATGGGCGAGTTCGGAGTGTGGTAATATCTATGCAGGACTGAGAGGACGGTAGCTGGGGGTGGGGGGTGATGAACAAATGTACTTTTCAAAAAAGATGCATTCCCAGCTCTTAGGAAACTTGGAATCTATGAATATGCAGATGAGGACAACAAATATGCAGATGAATCCATGAATATGCAGATGAGATCTGGAGTTCCAATGTCCAGCTGGGTGCCTTGGTCCAGGAAGGATTTAATAATAGGTGGCTGAGTGAATGTGACTGAACCACTAGCCCTGGATGCCAGGTCTGCGGCAACATTGTGATGATCTCCAGTCAGGGTACATGGGGCATAAAACCATGGCTACAACCAGAAGAGCCAGGCGAGAGGTGAAGCAGGGCGGGAAACAGAAGCCTGCCTGTGGGTGTGTCCTAGGAATGGCAGCTCCCAGCTGGATGACTGGGGCACATGACTTGTCCTCTCTGAGCCTCTAGTTTCCTTCTCTGTAAAATGGTAGGCGGAGAGTGTCTACCTTCTAGGTTCTGTGAACTACTAAGGAGTTAATCCTGGGAAATGCTCAGCCTCACACTGGGCTACAGAACTCTGGAAGCATTAATGCTATTTATACTTCTTGTTTCATAAACTATCTTTCAATTCAATTGCCCATTGTAATTGTATTATTTAGTTGTTTGGGTTTAATTTTTTTGAATTCTTTATATATTCTAGATAGTAATCCCATGTTCAATGAATACCTGGCAAAGATACTTTGCCATTCTGCCCACTGTCTCTTTATTTTGATAATTGCTTTAATGTGTCTTATTGTCAATTCTTCCCCTCATTTTCTGAGCAAGTGGATTCAGAAAATCATTATCTACGCCTGTAACTTCAAGTGTTTTCTTATAGTGCTTTCAGTGTTTCAGATTTTATATAAAGATCTTTGATTCATTTTGGGTTCCTTCTTGAAAAGGGTGAGAGATAGGGTCTAGTTTCCATCTTACACATGTGGATATTGAATTTTCCCATCACTATTTGTTAAAGAGGCTGTTTTTTCCTAACATGTTTTTGTTTTGTTTTTAGTTGTGAGGCTTGAACTCAGGGCTTGGGTACTGTCTCTGAGCTTTTTAACTCAAGGGTAAGTACTCTACCACTTTGAACCACAGCTCTACTTCTGGTTTTCTGGTGGCTGGTTGGGGATAGAAGTCTTATGGACTTGCCTGCCTGGGCTGTCCTTGAACCATGATCCTCAGATCTCAGCCTCCTGAATAGCTAGGATTACAGGCATCAGCCATCAGAGCCCAGCTGCAACATGTATTTTTGACATCTTCTGGAATATCAGGTGGCTGTAACTATGTGGACTATGATACTTCATGGAGACTAGAAGTGTCTATTTGGTGCCCTGTTGTATGATTTTCTGACACTGAACAGTTAATCTTGTCGTCATGATTAGGATGACCATCTCCTCCTCCACACTACCACCATTATGCCAATTCTTTTTCTGGTGGTTTATGAGAATGACAAGCACTTTGGAACAAAGATGACTTTGGCTAATAATTCCTAGCTGTATAACCTTGGGCAAGTCCCTTTACCTCTATGCGATTGTTTCCAGTAAAAATGTATACAAAACCCTTAGAAAATCATGTTGCACAGTGGAGATGGTATAGGCTGTGGCTTTTTTTTTTTTCTATGTGGATACAGCTGAGTTAAGGTCCTGCAATGTCTCATCCACTTGAAGGGGATTCTCTGCCATGATTTCTCCTGAGAATTCATGTTTCAGGGTTGAGCAATAATGCTGGAAGGCTCCAAGATAAAATGCAGTCTTCTAGTGATAGGCTCAGTGCATTTAGCAAGAAGGACAAAGATGTCCTGACACACTATGACAATATGGCTCATCCTTCTGGCCCCCTGCCAGTTATTTGGCTACACAGGGTTGACTGGGCCAGAGACAAGGGGCTCATCACAGAGTAAGGAAATACAAACTCTGTTCTTTGTCAGGAAAAAAAGAGACTCCTGCCATTGTGAGGTAACATCTGGGCATGCTCACCCAGGCCTGGGCTTTCCTTGCTCCTTTGACAATCTACTTCAGTAAGTGGAACCAAAATTGCCCCATTAATTTCGAATGCCACATTAGAAAACAACAACAACAACAACTAAACAAGCAGACAAAACAAAGTAATAACTACCAAAAAACCCCTCTCAGGCTGGAAGGGATAAATCCAAAACCAAATAGTGGGTTACAATGTTTTCCAGAAACAATTAAGACTTGATTTTTCAGACCGAGAAATGCAATCACCAGAGATAGTCTTAAAATCACAGGGTTTTGTATAGTTCTTCGGAGAAGAAAAACGCTGCTTGAAAGCATTGGAGGGGGGTAAGGGTTACCACCATGTCACCCCCTCACCCTCGCAACCACTTGTGGTGGGGATGGGTCTTCTTTCTACTTTCTGGGTGACACTCTCAGACATGGTGGGGGGGCGTGGTCGGAACTAGTCAGTGAAGAGCTGGAATTCAACCATGATTTATAACCCCTCTGCACCAGTCCTACCTCTCAGGATCAAGAAGTGTTTGTAGCATGCCCTGGCTCCTTTCCATGATACTTGGGGTATTGCGGCCCATCAGTGTATAAGAGGCAGCTCTTGCTGGCACAGGTTCTGAAGTGCATCTTCACCGCCCAAACATCTGGAAAGCCATGATCACCTCAAGCATTCTCCTTGTCCTCATTTTGCAACTATGGGCACTGAGACCCAGCAGGATAAGAAACCTTCCCTCTGAGATGACACAGCTAGTGAACCCTGCAATTGGAACCTGTGGCCATTGTTGCCGCATTCCAGATACTCTCTCTCCCTGTGACATGAAACCAACTCCAAGCCCAGTGGGGAAAGCTTTAGACATTTGCAGAGCTCCCTCAGTATTTCCTAAAGGAGAGAGTGAAGGTCACAGAGCAAGGTTTGGCTTCAAAGCCGGATGGGTGGCCCTGACTGCTGGCCCAGACCTCTTAACCCTGATGCCAGGGTCTACACGATTGCTCTTAGCACTGCAACTCCTTGTCAGCAAGGAGCTTGTCTCTTTTGGTTCATGGGTATAGCTCAGCATGTTGCATAAAAGTTGGCATTGATATGTACAATAAATATACATTAATATATAAATAGATTAAAAAATTACCTCAGACTCCTCTACAGAACTCAAATGAGAACCGGTAGGTATCGTATAGAACCAGTGTTCAAAACTGCCAGTGGCAGTTGGTTCTTCATATCTGCAGGTTCTGCATCAAGATTCAACTAACCATGAGCCAAAAATAATTTGGGAAGCAAACCCTGTATCCGTACCTATCACCAACAAACTTTGTTCTTGTTACTGTCTCAACAATTCAAAATCAGAACTACTGACATAGCTTCTAGATCGGATTCGATATTATGAGTGGTATGCTCATTTAAAAGTACCTGGGCAGGCACCAGTGGCTCACACCTGTAATCCCAACTACAGAAGAGGCTTAGCTCAGAGGTGCCTAGTTCAAAGCCAGACAGGGTGGAAAATCCAAGAAAGTCTTCTATGCAATTAACAGCAAAAGGCCAGGGGCAGAGGGGTGGTTCACATGATAAGAGTGCCTGCCTTGAGTGAAAAACCTAGGCAAAAGCACCAGGTATTGAGTTCAAACCCCAGTACCAGCGCACGTGCACGCACACACACACACACACACACACACATACACTGCACGTATGCACGCATGCACACACACACACACGCACTCACGCACACACACACACATACACACAGAGTCAAAGCAAAGCAAGAATCTGTATAAAAGCATACACACACACACACACACACACACACACACACACACACACACACAGAAGTCAAAGCAAAGCAAGAATCTGTATAAAAGTTCCAGAGTCTGCCCAGGGAGAACAGAAGGGCTGTGTGCTTGGGATGTTGGATGTAGTGGGTATTTCTGCCCCCTCACTGCATTCTGCACCTTTGAGAAGCATCTCAGAGCTGGCAGGGTTCTCCACCTCTGTACTTGCCATGGACCCCTCCTGTCAGAAGAGAGTGCCAGGCTGAGACAGAGTGCCCAGCTGTGCTATTACCCATGATAATAGCAGTCCTAATGAATTGTAGGCTGATGAATCACTGATTACAGGGGAGAAAAAAATTTCCAAGAGAGCTGATTGAAACCCTTAATAAAGCTTATTCTTAGGGAAGAATCTGGCTTGTTAAGGGAGGGCTGGGGTTGCCAGGATCTCATGGAAGAGATTGTAGGTGGTTCTGATGGCCACATGGAAGAACAGTTCACTTCTCCATGCTTATCTCAGTCAAGAGTATCTTTCACACAATATCAGAGCTGGGGGTACCTTAAGGGACGAGATGGCGTCTACATCACACCTCTGTGTACCTCAACACAGCATCCACGGCCAGGGTGAGCTGTGTGCCTACACCTATGACACAAGCAGTCTGGGTACTATTGCCAGGAACAAGTAAACAATCAAAAGAGCAGAAGGAGATGCCACAGAGTGACAGTACACAGATTTGTTTATGCATTGCATCTACCAAAGGGCTTCTAGAAATTGATTGGTGAAACTTGAGCCATGCAAAGCCAGTCATGCTGGAATGAATCCTGGTGGTCAGTCTTCCTGTAGCACATCTCCTGTAGTGTTTCTGAACAGAAGCCACTCCCCTTATAAGCGGGCATCACCCCCTGGTGTCCCTTCCCCAGAAAGCTGCAGAAGTGTCACCTAATTTAATTGCAAATGCCCTTGACAACGCTCATGCTCCCTTGTGATGTGATTACTATCGGCCCTCCAATCTGCTACCACCTGTACACCTCCTACAACAGAAGGGGGAGAGCTGGGGGGAAACCAATGTCAACATTAATTGTGATTTAATGCAGTTCACTGGAGACCACCCTGGGGAGAGGGGTGAGGGAAATCAATTGGAGTGATTGAAAAACAATATGAGAATTTAAAGAGGCTATCGCTGAGATCCTCTGGAATGAACAGGGGAAAATGCCTCTGAATTTCCTGTGCCCAGATCGATCGAGGCTGTTCCTGATTCAACGCTGCTGTGTAGGGCAAACATCTCTGGAGATCAGGCCCCGTGTCAGGCACTGGGCCAGACGAGGAAAGGTAAAGAGGTGATTGGGGCAAGAAGCCAGCCCTCACATCCTTGAGTGTGTGGGGGATGGGAGGGGCGTGTCAAGATATCAAGATGGAATTGAAAATGGAAAGTCAGAAAAGAGGGAGGACAGTCACCTTACAAAGGAAGAGGACCTTTCCCATATCAAATACTTGGTTCTTTGTATATTAGTTTGGTCCTGATCATGAAGTAAGGTGGCCAGGTCTGGCCAGCGCCATATTGGCCACATGGTGCATGGTAGGGTCTGGTGTCTTGTCTTCATGCTGGGAAGGAACCCCCACCCCCTCCCCTCCAACATCACCTGCTTCCCAGGTAACGGCTGTGCCTGGATCCCTGGAGGCAGGGGCAGGCACTTGGCTGATAGGTTACTGAATCTGTCAATCTAGTGCCTGGGACTGGGAACTTCCTGAGGATCTGCGCCCTGTGCCAACCTATTTAGTCCCAGACCAGCCTAGCCAGGGGACTCCATGCCACGTGTGTCTCTGTGATCGTGTCCTGTGTCCTGTCTCCTGGCTCGTCTCCAGTAATCATGGCGTCCCAATTCAGCTCTCCATTGGAGCTGAATTGGCTTGTTGGTATTGTTCTTGTTATTTCTTTCCTCTTTAGCATGTTCTCTAGCTGTGTTATGTGTATTTGCGTGCTGCAGGCCTTTGTAACAACTGGCGGCCTGCAGCCTGTTAACTGTATAATAAAGACTTCAATATTCTATATTTTAAAATGTGGCTTCTGGGATACTTTATCTTATAACAATCAGAGGCCCTCAGGAATTAGGTGGCTCAGGGCAGTTCATTCTAGCACTTTCCATGATGTAAAGGGGCTGCCAATGTGTTTCTGGGTTTGGCATGCAGCAGGCTCTGTTTGCCAAACCCAGGGCAGCTCTTTAGACCAGGTATTCTCTTTCTCCTGCCTGGGCCTGGGCTGATCAAGGCTGAAAGAGAGTATCCTGGAGAAGGTGGTGGAGCAGGGCTCCTGCTGTGGGTCTTGTGAACCCCTCCCATCCAGGAGGTTACCCCCAGGACCACCCAGGGAGGGAGGAAGGCTTCCCATGCAGCTGGCAAGGGCTCAAGAAAAACAGTGGTCAGCTTGTCATACATTGTCCCAGGATGAGCACTGGCAGGAAGGGCAGAAGGTGGTAACTCCCACCAGAAGTGACCCAGACATATCCTGGGGAGCAAGATCATGGCTGCCTGGGAAGCAGTGCCCTCCCCTCCGCCCTCCCCCTTCCATCCCCCACCTCTCCTGCCAGCCCATACCCCAGTCTGCAGCCACAGGCAACCCTGAGGCTCTTGGACTTCTGCTCACCTCCTTCCAGAATCTACTGTTTGTTCTTTCTTTTTCCTGTCTACTTCGATAAGGTATGCATAGCTAAATGACATATAGGTTCTAATGTATATTTATGTGTATTATATGCATTTGTGGGTTATGTATTTCTTCTTTCTATCCACTCACATCCTGTCATGCACTCATATTCTCTCTCTCTCTCTCTCTCTCTCTCACACACACACACACACACGCACATGCACATGCACACACACTGATAGCATACAGGATCAGGTACACTGGCCCAGCCCTGGATCTTGCCTTTGTTACTGTGATTGCGGAAATGTAACTAAAGTTCCAAGTCTCCATTTCCTTGTTTTATAAAACAAGAATAGCCAGGCGCTGCTGGCTCATGCCTGTAATCCTAGCAACTTAGGAGGCTGAGATCTGAGGATCATGGTTCAAAGCCAGCCTGAGCAGGAAAGTCTGTGAAACTCTCATCTCCAATTAACCACCAGAAAACTGGAAGTGGTGCTGTGGCTCAAGTGGTAGAGTGCTCATCTTGAGCAAATGAAACTCAGGGACAGCACCCAGCCCCCGAGTTCAAGTCCAAGGACCAGAGGGGGCGAAAAAAAACCCCAAACCAAACCAAAACTAAACAACAATAACAAAAATGGAGGATCATAAAAAGGCTTTGGGAGGGGGTGGCAAGGGAGATGGGAAGGGATGGGAAGGGGAAACAAAGGAGGAGGCAACAATGCTTGATAAGAAATGTACTCATTACCTTGCTCATGTAATTGTAACCCCTCTGTACAGTATTTTCACAATTAAAAAAAAAGAATTATTAAGACAGAAAAAAAATTAAGCGGGCCTTCCTATGGTGCAGTGATTGGAGAATGATTCCTAAGTCTCCAATACTTGTCTACATGGACGGGAGTGAGCCTGAGTTCTCCAGGTAGTGCAGCTCCTTCCTCTTGGTTCTGGCATAGCCTCTCCATGACAGGGATGGGCAAACTCGCATTGTATGTCAGCCATTGCCATGATTATAACAATTTCCCGTGCTATCATATTGTTTCACTTGAAAATTTTTAATGGGCTTCAAATTTTTAAATGTTTTTAATTTTAGAGTTAACAGGCAGCAGTACAGAGTGAGGGGCTGTGTATCCCCTGCTTTCCAGCTCCCCACCCCCACCCCACAGTTTCTCCGCTTTTTTTCGGTTGTGGGGCTTGAACTTTGGGCCTGGGCACTGTCCCTCAGCTCTTAGCTCAAGACTCGCACTCTACCACTTGAGCCACAGCGCCACTTCTGGCTTTTCCTGCTTATGTGGTGCTGGGGAATTGAACCCAGGGCCTCATGTATATGAAGCAAGCATTGTACCACTGAGCCACCTTCCCACCCCAAGTAGTAGTATTTTTTTTTTTTTGGTCGGTTGTGGGGCTTGAACTCTGGGCCTGGGCGCTGTCCCTCAGCTCTTCAGCTCAAGGCTAGTGCTCTACTACTTGAGCCACAGTACCACTTCCGGCTTTTTCTGCTTATGTGATGCTGAGGAATCGAACCTAGGGCCTCACGCATGAAAGGCAAGCACTCCACCACTGAGCCACCTTCCCAGCCCCTCTCCTACTACTGATGTCTTGCACTGGTGTGGCACATCTGTCACAACTGAGGCACCAATGCTGATGTGTGATTGCTCGTGGAAGTCCATGGTATATGTTAGAGTCTCTCCACGACCACACAGCATCCTGCATCTCTAACAGTATGGAACAGAATACTTCACCAGCTCCCCAGTGTTGCCTGTACTTCATGTTGTGGGGCTCAGATAGGGGACAGACTTTTGAGACCCATGACTCCTATGAGCAGCGGGCACTAAGGATTCCTCCATATTTTCACCACCACAGTCCTTGTTTTTTGTTTTTTCTTTTGAGCCTGGGGACTTGAACTCAGAGCCTGAGTGCTATCTCTGAACTTCTTTTGCTCAAGGCTAGTTCTCTACAACTTGAGCCACAGCCCCACTTCTGGCTTTTTTGTAGTTGACTGGAGATAAGAGTCTCATGGACTTTCTTGCTCGAACCATGATCCTCAGATCTCAGCCTCCTGAGTAGCTGGGATTATGGGTATGAGCCGCTGATGACTGAACCACAGTTCATTTCTTTTTATATCTGAATAACACCCCATTGCAGGGGTGCATCTGTTTATCTGCTCATGCATTGAAGGATCTTTTCTTTTTTCTTCCAAGTTTTAGCACATATTGCTATTCGTGTCATTGTTTTACCCCTCCCCCATCTCTTGCGCCAGTCCTGGGGCTTGAACTCTACTTGGGTACTGACCCTGAGTTTTTTTCACTCAAAGCTGGTGTTCTTCCACCTGAGTCACACTTTCACTTCTGGCTTTTTGATGCTTGATTGGAGATAAAGAGTCTCTCCTGCCCACACTGGCTTCGAACCACAATTCTCAGATCTAAGACTCCTGAGTAACTAAGATGATAGGTATGAGCCACTGGTGCCTAGCACTTTTCCCCTGCCCCTCCCCCCCACCAAATTAGTCCACTTTTCAGAAACCTGGGTCCAAATAATAGATGTGTGCTTACTGTCCCTGTATCAGTATCAGGTGTAGATGTCCGTGGTGCCTACACAGCCAGTGTGCCAACCATGAGATCCTTTTTGTTCTGTTTTGCTCCTTGTTTTGTGAGCCTCACTATGTAGTCTTGGCTGGCTCTGCTCTAGTGATCCTCCTCCCCCAGCCTCCCAAGTACTGTGCTTATAGGCATGTATTACCATGCCTTGGTAGATGGCAGGATTCTGAAAATAGGCTCAGAAGGGATGACACCTGATGTTGGATGCTGGAGGTACTCTTTATTTTTTAAATATTGTTATTATCGTTAAGTAATTGTACAAAGAAGTTGCCATTCACCCAAGCAGTTTATAAATGCAGTGCATCTTGATGAATGCCACCCCTTTCCACATTCCCATCCACCCCCCCTTCGCTTCTCTTAATTTTAGGTTACGTGTTGAATGTATTGACACTTAACAAGGCAGTTCATGTGTATACAATGCATTGAGCTGTGTTGTCACTGCAACATCTTTACCCCCTTCCCTTATATTTCTTAATTCCGTGGTATAGACAATGAAGTCTCGCCTGCATTCTCTGCCTTTCCCCTCTTCATTCTTCTACCTCTCTCCCCATGACTCCAACTCTCTCCTCTTGCCCATTTGCTGGCGATACTTTTAAGTCAGTGTTTCTCAGCCTTGGCAACAGATATTTGAGGCTAGATAGCTTAGTTGCCCGTGGCTGCGGGCAGGGTAGGATGGCTAGTCTGCAAATGCCATTCTGCTTCAAACTGTGGCAATCCAGAATGTCTCTAGACATTTTCAAACATCCCTTCTAGAGGGGGTGGTACCCCCTCCTCCTCATCCCTTCCGCTGCCCAATACCCCCACACTTTACCAGTGTGGTTCCAATAAGAACCGCTAGTGCCCTCCAAACTATCTGACAACCATAAGCACTAGGAGAAGCACTTGCCTATATGGACAGCAGGGACAGTTCCCCACGAGCCCCCACGCTTCACTCTTGCTGAGTGTGTTTGCTTGATCACAGTCAAATGCTGTACACTGCCTCTGGCTTTTCCTCTAGAGAAGACAGATTCAGCATCTCGAAGTGATGATATTTCCACCACCTTGCCAAAGATCATTCTGCCTCCCAAACCACACAGTCCGGCGACTTTCCCACATGCTAGAAAGGTCCTCAGTAGTGGGGTCACAACAGGCCACCCCCTGCTCTTCCACTCATCCTGATCCATCCATCAGTAGTTCCATTCCAGGCTCTGACCACTTCCAACCAGCCCCACCTTTCCGATCCTCATCCAGCCACCATTGCCTCTTGCCTGCTTTCCTGCCTTAACACAAGTTCTCCAACCGTCCATGTTTTTTAAGAGCTATGTCCTAAAGTGTCGGATTGTGCCCCTCCTTATTGCCAGTGGCTTCCCAGGCTTGTTTGAAATTCCGAAGCAAGCAGACAAATTTGCATGTTGCAACTGCTTGGCCCTGACCTCCGCCTTCTGAAGATGTCTTTAAGTGGACATCTCACAAGTGGACATCTCACAGGACGGACATGGAAGGCCCCAGGAAGGTAGGAATGGGCCCAGTGCAGATGCTACCCTAGATGCCCTTGGTCTACTTGCACACCTCCCCTCCCCCAAGCCCAGATTCTACAGCCAGCATGACACCTGCAGTGCGGGCTTTACTGCTGCTCCTTTGCTCAGATCGTGGCTTCTCCAGGGCTATCCAAAGGGCAGGAGACCTGGCCCACATGCTGAGGAGAGGCGAGGCTGGTCAAGGGGACTCTGACCTGTTGACAAGCAGGAGCCGGAAGTCAACACCTTCCTTCCTTTCTCTCCAGCTCACGGCCTTCCTGAAACACAGTACTTCCTGTTCTCTCACCTTGCTTGAAAACACCCATCTGTTCCAACATGACGGATGTTATTAGAGAATACTGTGCCTGTTGCCTTTGCTCCTGTTTCGTTTCAGCAGTGACAAAGGGTAGGCGATGTTAGAAAACTTGGTCCATTGGAATGGAACTGTATAGGCATGTCCAAAGCACACACATCCCTCAGAAGTCTGCTGCTGCCTCAGTTTACGCAGTTACTCCACTTGTAGCTGTGCTACATTTTGACTCTCTTTCTAACACTCCACAGTAACCCCTTCCTGACTGATGAAGTCCCACAGTACAGTACAGTGCACTGTATTATTTGTGTATTTCTAAATTTGTGTAACATGGAAAGCTATGCTACTGCTCTTATTATCTGAGGGTTATTATTATTATTATTATAGTATTATGTCCCTAATCACACTTTTCCCATAGGCCCATAAGTCTGGGTGTACAAATCTGCAAGTGAGATCCTTTGGGTGTGGCAGCAATGGGCTGGAGTTTCTCAGGAAGTGACGGGGCCACTGACGGACTAATAATGTGTGTGCAGCACTGCTTTTGTCCCTCTCATTTCTGTTTCCCCTCACTCTGGTTCCTGCCTCGGTCAATACATTCTCCTGCTCCTCATCCCGGCTCCCTCCCTTTCCTGTTCCCTGCTGCCCCCCCATAAAGTGTGAATTGCTCTGCCTCAGCCTGGTCCATGAGACCATGCAGCTGCAACTGCAAATGAGGAGCAATTTGGTGAAGATGACAGTGCAGAAGCCAGAGCAAGGTTGAAGTGTGGTGGGGAGGAGGAGTGGACTGGGGAAAGGAGGCTGGAGAGGAAGGGAGGGCGCCCCCAGCCCTGGTTTGGGCAACAAGAGAAAGGAGGTGAAGTGTCAGTCCAAGTGCAGTGAGAAAGGATGTGGTCATGATTCCTAAGATGGACATGATATGCGAGTATGTATGTGTGTGTGTGTGCTCACATGTGCTGGGGCTTGAACTCAGGGCCTCAAGATTTTGCTTGTGTTTTTCTCTCAAGGCTGGTGCTCTGCCACTTGAGCTACACTTATACTTCTGGCCTGCCTTCTTCCTTCCCCTTCCCCTTCCTCTTTCCTTTCCTTTCCTTCTTTTTGTGACTAGGGTTTGAACTCAGGGCCCAAGTGCTGTCACTTAGCTTCTTTTGCTCAAAGCTAGCGCTCTACCACTTTGAGTTATAGTTCCATTTCTAGTTTTCTGGTGGTTTATTGGAGTCTCACGGACTTTCCTGCCCAGGCTGTCTTTGTACCATGATCCTCAGCTCTCAGCCCTCTGAGAAGCTAGGATTACAGGTGTGATCCACCAGTGCCTGGCTTTGGTTTGTAATTTTAAGAGCTCTCTCGGGGGATGTGAGAGTAGGCCTGCAAGCAGGAAGAGAACACAGAGGCCCGGGGAGTGGCAGGGTCTGAATGGTATCTGGCTCAGGGGTCAGGAAGTGGTGGGCATCACTGGCGATCCTCTGGAGTCTGAAGGGCTGATGCACATTTCACTACTGCCTGCTTTGGTTTTTATTCTTTAGAGAAAGGAAGGAAAAAACTTTCCAAAAAAGAGAAAAGATTCTGGGAGGTGGGCCAAGCAAGAGACCCTAGAGACAGTGGTTATGTAAGTGCACGGTTTGTGTGTGTGTGTGTGAGAGAGAGAGAGAGAGAGAAAGAGAGAGGGGAGGGAGAGAGAGACACACACACAGAGACAGAGAAGGTGGGGGAAGTAAACACTATTGTTCCATTCACTCCTTTCAGGAAACAATAAGCATAACACGATAAGCTGTACTGCAAGGCTTGTCTCTGTGGCCAGAGAGAGACAGATGAATCACACAGGGAAGGCGATAACTCGGGCAGATTAAGACAGCAAGCTAGTAATTTGGAGTCTGATTAGAAACTACTAAAATCAGAACTTGCAGCTAGAGACTATACTTAAAGCAGTCCTCTTTTTTTGGAGGGGAGGGAGGGGAAGGGGGAAGGAGATTGATTAAGTTAATTAAGCTTTGCAGTTAATTAAGAGATTTTAGATATACACTGAGTCCTCACATAGTTAATGCTGATCTAGGTGTGTAGATCTGATAGCAGAAAGTGGGAAGGAAGTGGGCATTTCCACTAGACAAACAAATAGAGAAGTCCTTTTTGTTTTTGCCAGTCCTAGGGCTCGAACTCAGGGCCTGCACTCTATCCCTGAGCATTTTTGCTCAGGGTTAGCATTCTACCGCTTGAACCACAACTCTACTTCTAGCTTTGTGGTGCTTAGTTGGCAATAAGAGTCTCACAGACTTTCCTACCCAGAGTGGCTTCGAACTGCGATCCTCAGATCTCAGCCTCCTGAGTAGCTAGGATTACAGGTATGAGCCACTGGTGTCCCGCTATAGGTACTTTGGGGGAAACCATGGAGTGACAGGATGGGCAACTTATGGTGGTACAGAAGTGCTTTTTCAGGAGAAGACTGCCAGTTTCCCTGCTGCCCCTGCCAGTAGAGTGACCTTGGGCAGGTCACCCATGAAAAGACCCTAAAGGTCCTCATCATTACCACTCCACCATGCCACCACCTGTCAAACTCAACTTCATTTCCGTTATGGCTTCAATGATATAACAGTAATGCTAGGTGGTTGGCTTTTATGAAGTGTGGCCTTTGTTTCATGCGGATGCTGGTCTGAGCCCCCCTTCCCCCCACACCCACGAGGCTCCGCTGATGGAATTCTCATAACAACATTCAGAGGTGAACACTGGAACTCCCGTTTTACCCAGGGACCAACAGAGGGCTAGAGACATGAATAACTAGCGCAGGCCTCACAACCTAAATGGTGAGACACAAATCCATCCCAGTCTTTTCTTTCCTCCCTCCTCTGTCTCTCTCTCTCTATCTCTCTCTGTCTCTCTCCCACTTCACCTCCCTCCCTTCTTTTCTTTCCTTCCTTCCTTCCTTCTTCCTTCCTTCCTCCCTCCCCCTCTCTTTTTCCTTCTTTCCTTCCTTCCTTCCTTCCTGTCTTTCTTTCTTTCTTTCTTTCTTTCTTTCTTTCTTTCTTTCTTTCTTTCTTTCTTTCTTTCTTTCTTTCTTTCTTTCTTTCTCGCCGGTCCAGGGCCTGGGTGCTGTCCCTGAGCCTTTTTGCTCAAGGCTGGTGCTCTACCACTTGAGCCAGAGCTCCACTTCTATCTTTTTGATGTTTAATTGGAGATAAGACTCTCACGGACTTTTCTGCTTAGGCTGGCTCTGAATGCCCCTGTGATTCTCACATCTCGGCCGTCTGAATAGCTAGGATTATAGCTGTGAGCCACTGTCACCCAACCATAGATAGGTTTTTCTAAAACGCCATGACTTGGTTGAATTTTGTAGCATGTTTCAAACCTCCTCTCCTCTTTCTTTGTTCTGGGAGGTACAGAACAAAGTGGTTATTTTTTCACATGCATATGTGGCCTTACACATGAATTCTCTCACTTGTCACACTCAAGAAATCCTGCCACAAGGACGTGGAAAAACTATATGAGCTTCCAGCTCCCTTTTTGTTCTCCATCTTCCTATTCCAATCCATTTATTTCAATTAAACTCCTATCTTTAAGTAATCAGCTCAATGAAGAGGAGAAGAGGGAGAGAATGCAGTCAAGAATCTAATGTATACCTTACAAAATTAACAAGATGAGGGAAGGGGTGAGTAGGGGAGGGACGAGTAAGAATGGAAAGGGGTGACAATGATCAAGATTGTGTTCCTAAACTGCTTTGTTAAATGGCAACTCCTTTGTACAACTACTTACAGAAAATGACAAAAAAAAACAAAAAACTCATAGTTACTTTGGATGAGCTCCCGCCTAGTACCAGAGATCGGACTTTTGAGCAGTCAAGCGTCTTCAAATGCAGCCATACCCCCCTTTCCTACCCACAAGCTGCCTCTCCACCTTCACACCCCGCCTCTGCCCGCAGACATCCATGGCCTCCAAGGCATCTATGCAGCCTTCCGCCTCCCAGAAGCACCTGCGGGGCCCTGGTTTCCATGGCACCATGTGTGTGATGGATGCTTGTGGCGGGCAGCAAGCTAAGGCTTCAATCTGGCACCTTGTTTTTTGTACTGCACTTCATGCCACATCAGAGTGGCAGATCCTCTCTATGATCAGCGTCAGGGCAACTTCTCCAACCTTTCTGAGCCTCACTGCCCTGAACTGCCAGGTGAGGATAATGAGGATGACAGGAGATTTGATGAGATGGTATCATGTCCAAGATGGCACGGCGCCTGGACACCAGTACATGTTTATCACAGGCTCGCTGTTAGTATAATTGTATGCACAGTTCTCAAAGGAGTTTATTTAGTGCTTTCCTAGTTTAAGTGTGTGTGTGTGTGTGTGTGTGTGTGTGCTGATACTGGAACTTGAACTCAGGGCCTCTTACTTGCCTTTTTCACTCATGGCTGACACTCTACCACTTGAGCCATGTCTCCACTTCCAGCTTTTTGCTGGTTAATTGGACATAAGGGTCTCTTGGGAATTGTCTGCCCAGTCTGGCACCAAACCTCAATTGTCAGCTCTCAGCCTCCTGGGTGGCTAGGATTATAGTTATAAACCATGGGTGCTACGTATTTTCTGTAATGACCTAGGTCTTCTTGTGTGTGTGTTTCATTTTAAACAGCACGATGACTGTTAGTGTATGTAGTGTTATTCTCCATTTATGGATGAGAAAAATTGAAGCACAGAGAAGTTAGGCAGCTTACTCTAGGTCATGCAGCTACGAAAGCACCATTACTTTTCTCTCTCTGCTTTAGTGTACTTACTCATCTTTCTCACTGGGCATCTGGAATGTGAAATAAACTTCTACCTTCAAGTGGTGAGCATAGTATATGACATACAAGAGCGACAGTGATGGAGGGTGCCAGAAGGTGGCCATTGTCCCTTTGGGGCATCGGGCTTGGTCCCCCGGTCCCTACACCAGCTTGTTACTCAATCAATTAAGTAGGACAGTGGCCCCTTGACAAGAAGGCATGAATAGCTGCACACACTAGCACACACAGCACACCCTGGCTCTGCATATGCTGTCTTACACTCCAGCTCGACTAAAATGCCTGTGCACAGGTGGCTCACACCTGTAACCCTAGCTAAGGATGAGATCTGAGGAATGTGGTTCGAAGTCAGCCAGGGCAGAAATGACTGTGAGACTCTGATCTCCAATTAGATACCAAAAAGCTGGAAGTGGAGCTGTGGCTCAAGTGGTAGAGCCCCAGACTTGACTTAAGAAGCTTAGGGACAGTACCCAGGCCCTGAGTTTAAGCCTCAGTACTAAAACCACCACAACAAAATACATTGGAAACAAACCAGTCTTTCAGCAGTCTCAGATGAGCAGGAGTGAAGTGAGCAGATCGGTGTTTAATAATGCCTTCCTGCTACCCGCATCCTCCAGGAGCCGTTGTGACATTCTACATTAAAAATGTGACAAGCGTCAATTGCCGTGAGTAGCCCACGAATGGCACCACGAGGCTCCTTGCTCCACAATGCTCACACCTTCTGGTGACAAACCGAATACAAGCATAGGGTGGCAGGGGGGTAGGGGGAGGGGAGAAGGGGGAGAGGGGAAGTGGGGAAGACTGCTGGCTTTCTGAGTCCTCTGCAGTGTGGATGCTCTTCTACTCGCCTGTCAGAAGCATAATTCTCATTAAATATTAAGGAGCTGTTTGTTAAAATAACATCACCATGGTAACGTGCAGGGGGGTAGGGAGGGGCTGCCCAAATAGCAGCCTATTTAAATGAAGTGCTTGGTCCTATGGAGTAAGCATCCTGAAGCCCCTGGTGACCAAGACTCTGGATGGTCCAGGGGTTTAGGGCATGTGGCTGTCCGTGATGAAGATGTGGGCTGTCAGATCCTGGGGCTGGATTTGTGTTTGGGGTATGGGTGGGTGGATGGATGGAGATAGATGGACAGACAAATTAATGAAGGCCAAAGCTAAAATTCTAGATGCTTGTGTCAGGGTGTTTGTGACAGCGCCCCGTTTTTTTGTCAGTTGTGGGGCTTGAACTTGGGGCTTGGGTGCTGTCCCTGAGCTCTTTCTGCTTAAGGCTAGCACTCTACCATTGTGAGCCACAATGCTACTTCTAGCTTTCTGATGGTTAACTGGAGATGAGAGTCTCATGGACTTTCCTGCCTGGGCTGGCTCTGAACAGCAACCTTCAGATCTCAGCCTCCTGAGTAGCTAGGATTACAGGTGTGAGCCACCAGCACCTGGCTGTGACAGCTCTTCTATGTTTTCATTGCTGTTGGGTGGTAGAAAGGAATTTTGCCAGCAAACCGGGGAGAGGGGGGACAGGGAAGTAAATGGGGAGAGACAAACCTTTCTCTTGTCTTAAGGGAGAAATAATGGTAACAATAGGGAAGCAAATAAAAAAAAAGTGTAGGGCCAGAGTGCTCCTGGTTCAAATCCTGGCTCTGCCAATCATCTCACTGTGGAACCATGGTGAGTCAGGTGAATGATCTGCTCCCTCAAGCTTGAGCCTCTGTGTACCTAAGAGGGCCCACTGTGTCTGTCCTCATGTCTGAGGGTCAATCAAGTCCAGATACCATCTCTATTACTCCAGGGGTCCTCCACTGCTACAGGCACAGAGGGGAGCCCTGACCATCTATCCCAGCATCTGAAGCCAGGCTTGGGTGACTCCATTACCCAGGTTCTATGTGATGCCAGCATCCATCTCCTGTGAAGGGCCAGATAGAGGCCATGTACAACCTGCTGTAGTGCCACAGGGGTTGAGTGTAACCATCAGAGTTGGGTGCTTGATTCCCAGGTGGTGGGACCTTTAAGAGGTGGAGTCTAGTGGTAGGTGGTTAGGTTGCTGGGAGTCTCATCCTTAGAAGAGGGTAATGGAGTTCTTTCAGGACCTCATTTGTTCTCATGTGGTGAATGCAAGCCCCAAGTCCCTCTCCTTCATCCCTCTGGCTTCCTGTCTTACTAGGTTGTCCACATGTGTTCCCCACCATGGTCATGCGATCTGTTAGGAGGCTCTCACCGAAGGCCAAATTGATGAGGCCACTTGACCTTTGACTTTCAGCCTCTAAAACTGTGAGCTAACCTTAGGGCTGGGCATGTGGCTCAGTGATAGAGCAGTTGCTTGGCATGCGCAGGGCCTTGGTTTCAATCCCCAGCACTGCGACTCCTAGAAGCTTAATCTTTCTCTTGATGGTTCTCAGAGACAGACAGGAGAGTTCTACTTGAAACTTCACACCCATTATAAACAAGGAAAGCCCATCCTTCGGGTTTGCTCACACCTAAATTCTGGTGTGAATCCCGCCTCTCCCTCCAGCAGGGGTGGAATTTGGGTGTTGAAAGAGGTGGCTGTGCTCTAGTTGCCATTGGCACAGGCCGTTGCCAGAGAACCCTGCTGAGGGACTCAGCACACTGCAGACAAGTTCATTCACGCATGCGCCTGTTGGCACACCACAGACTTGTCCATTCATGCACGTGCATGTGGAAGACCCTGGTTATCCCCCACCCAGAGGACTTGATCAGAGCAGCTCAAATGGAGTATTTAAGTGGATTATTTCCTATGGAAGAGAAATCAGGGAGGAGAAGGAAGAGGCCCTGAGTTAGCCGGAGTCATGTCAGGGTATGTTACCACTAAAAGATTTAAGCAAGCCCCTCTTGGGCATGAGCATGGATGGAGGTGGTGCAGAGCGCATACCTGGAAAGCAACTTTTGTGAGCGGTGTGCTATTATTTCCCTGTTTTACAGATTGGGAAGTTTGGGTGTGTGTGTCAGGGGGACAGGAGCGGGGTGGTGGGCAGGGACGGATTCTAGCTCTGTTCTACACTCTCTTATCTCATCAAGGAGTAGGAACTCTGGAAAAAACAGCTCATTCCCAGCAAATCCAGCCCTGCCCCTCTCATCCATTTCCCCTGGCTGTTTCAAACAGAAGCCAAACTGACCATGCAATGATTCTTGACTTCCTTAAATGCCTTGCTTTTGTTAGAGTTTCAGTAAAATTCCAGTCCTAAGTACATAGAATGGCCTAGAGAGAAAAGTCTCATGGGTTTAGCTAGAGGGTCAGTCCTGCATAAGCACAGGTCCTGGTCCCCAGGTCTGTGCTGAGTTTGCTGGCTGGGCTCTGTGGGGTACCTGGGGTGAAAGGTGTAAAGCTCATTTGCATGCAGCAAGCCTTAAGGAGATGCCTTAACTTTACTTGGGCTGCATCTATAGTGGTCCAGATTAGTGAGGCTGGGCTAGGCTTTGCCTCTCTGGTGTAAAACCAGGCTGATAGCAAGCCACAAAGAGCGGAGCTGGAAGGCAGCCTTGGGAATTACTTTGTCTCAGGATAATGGAAAGTGGCACGCATACTAAAGTCATCCTTTTGAGCTCTTGGCAGACATCACCAATCCATTGTAGCATACTGTGTAGTAGATCTGTCTCAGGACCCTTCTCAGTAGAGTGCTCCTGGATTCCTCATCCCTGCTCCCCTTTCCCTTATCTGCTGGTGCATGGGAAAAGAGACTGGTGATATTTTTAGACCCTTGTGGCACAGGCTCTGTTTGTGTCAGAAACAATTTGGCTCATCTTCCCATCTTACACTCCAGCTAGGGATAGAGTTAGGATGAGGTACAGGAACCCCCAAGCAGGCCCATTCTATAGCCCCCGGCCTATTATTAATGTAAGAAATAGAACCTTGAACATGCATTTCAGGCTAAGGCAGTTTTTATCTGAAATAGACTACAAATCCTGGGGTGGTGGGCGCTGCCTTTTGTTAAATGAAGCATTGTTCTGGGAATCTAGTGACAAGCTGTCTTTTACCCTTGGGGACAGACCCCAAGGTCCATCCTTGAGGTCTTGGGGGTGGGGGCTTGAGATGATGCATCCAGGCTCAAGTCCTAAACGACTTCCCATCAGTATCAATGACATCTCTCTGGTGCCTATGATTTGCGGTTTTCAAGGCCCCTTCTGTGAGGGAAGGAAAGGATGGGATTCACACCATTCTAGCCACGGATGGCAGAGCTGCCTCTGACTTTGGATCAGAGGCAGAACCAGGAGGGGCCATGTGAGAGAGCCTCCGTCCACCTTTCCACCGCATCTCCATGGTAGAGAAACGGCTCAGAGCACCCTTGTGACTACATCAGGACTTCAGACTGAAGACGCCGCTTTGCCTCTGGTCCAACATTGGGCCCTAGCCCACATCTAAGAGCACGGGCTGAGAGACGGTGCGGGGGAGGCACATACTACACCCAGGCACAAACAGCTGTGTGTGAATGGATTCATCAAATCCTCAGGGCCACACTGTCCCCATTTTACAGATGAGGAGACCAAAGCACAGAGAAGCTGGCAACTTGCCAGGGGGCCCGCAGCTAGTAGAAGAGCCGGGTAATCTACTCCAGGGCCTTTGTCCTTCAACACAGATACCACTTCCCTGAACACCTCTCCCACTCCTTAACTCAGCGCTCATTTATTTACTGAGCACCTCCTACATGTGAGGGTCTGGGAACGCAAGGACCCACTGTTCTGTCTTGCTTGAAGCTTGCTAAGGACCCTGCCGAATCACAACTCAAATTCAACCTTCCTCCTCTTCCTCCCCCCGGCCCCCACTTTCCTTTCCCCTCCATGCCCTCTGATCGCATTGGACTCACACCAACATACAGCTTGTAAACAACACTGTCAAACCCAAGCTTCTTCTGGGCTGTCAGTTACTCCAATACACCGGGCCCAGCTGTGGCTTCCCACAGCGCCCAGCCCTCAGAGGCCCTGGGGAAATGCAGCTGCAGCTGACCGAGATGGGGTGAGAGGCCCAGACACAAAGCATCCCATTATTCAGACTCTCCCCTGAACCCTGCTTCCTGTTCCCAATTTGGACCTGGCGTTCTTGGGTCCAGCAGTCTGGATTTTGGTCACTTGAACCTGTGGGATTGTACTGACCCCTGCCAAAGGGTCCCAAGCTGCTGGGTGAAGCCAAGCTTATAATCCTCTCACAGCCACCTGCTCAGGCCTCACCTACTTCTGCCTCCTCTGCCATGCTGGGGAGTGGACAGTGGGTGGCTTTGTCATGTGTGTCCCCAGGTGTGTGTGATCCAGATCCTCAGGCCAAGTCCCTGGCTGGTGTGACCAGTGGATAGCTCTTTCTGTGGCCTTGCTTGTACGAGGAAGCCTGCCAGCAAAACTACCATCCTGCTTTTCAGGTTGCCCACCCCAGGTATTTGGTGTCATACCTGCAAACAGACATGCCGTCTGGAGTCAGCTCACAGACAGCGGACAGGATGGCACTAGGGGACCAGAGAGACCCAAGGTTGTCTCATCCAATGGCTTCCTCAGCAGACCCAGACACCAGAAGTCCGCGCTGGGAGTGTACACATACGGCCTCCAATCTGCCCAGTGAGTCCCTACGTCCTCCCCTTTCTCCTCACACTTACCCCACGCGGGGTTCTAGACTGCCAGACAAAAGAGGGTAAAACACTGCCCTCCGCAAAGCCGTTCTCCATCATTTTCCAGGGCCGTGTCTCCTACTCCTTCTTGAATTCTGCCAAGGCCAGGGAGCTCACTATTAACCTGAGCTGCATGCTCCACCTGGGCACAGTTTGTCTTACCTTAGGCGGAAGCAAGAGCGACACTAGGGCGAGTCGTTCAGAGATGCCTTGCCTGAGCCCTGCCTCCTGGGGCGATTGCAGTGGGTGCCAGGGAGCTCCCACTCTGTTCTAGGCTTCCCCTAATCCTCCCCACACAACTGTAGGCACATGGCTGCTGAACAAGGAGTGTCCACTGCGGCCACAGCAGCAGAGAAGGCACAGCGCGGCCACCTGGGGCCTCTCAAGCTTGTAAGGAGGCCTGGCAGGGACCCAGCAGATTCCGAGGGCCTCACACCTGGATGTGTATCTTGTTCTGTGACCAGGTGTGCTCGCTCAGATGGAACTGCTTTCAGAGCCACCCCATGCCCTCCCATGCCTCTCCTTCAAGCCAGGGAGGCCAGGTGTGACCGAGGCCACCAGCCAGGGCATCACTCACCGCTCTGGTCTTGCTTACATCCTAGGAATCGGCTCACAGCTGGATTCCAAGAGCAGCCGGTGCAGGGAGACCTGCAGAGAACAAGCATTCAGCTTTAGAAGCTGGGGCGCAACACCTGGGTGTCCATCTCTCTTTTCGGACGGGACTGAATCACAGGAGAATGGATGGAGTGGGGGCAGGGAGGAGTATAACACGAAAAGGCATCTGTACAAGGACCTCGCTGCTCATTAAACCAACCTCAAAAATCTCCCAGCTTTGTGGCGAGTCTGAGACAGAGAGAGAAAGAAAGAAAGGAAAAAAAAAAAAGACCCTAACCCCGGATGAGTCAGCAGTCGGTATAGCAAGGCCAGCTTTTAGGAGCAAAAGGAAAGGGGAAATCCTCTGGGGGATATATCTGAGGGGGTGAACCCCTCCTTACCCTCCCTCTGCGTCCCCTCCTGTTCCCACTGCCTGTTTCCAGCAGCAAGTCGTGAGGGACTCCATTTTGGTGTGGTGAAAGGGAAAAGCTCTGTACTTAGGCCTCAAGTGGAAAAGACACTGCAGTCCTTAGAGATTCCCCCCCCACCCCGCCCCCAGTTGTATTTATAGCCCCAGAGACTCCTGCCAAACGCACCCAGTGTGCTTTGAAAATTCCTCGGGAGATCTGTAGTTGGCAGAACAAAGCTGTGCCCGGCTCTGAGGATGCTTTCCTTCCAAGAGTGACAAGTTGAGGCCTGAGCCCAGAGGCTCTGTAGCCTCCAGAATCCAGAAGCAGGCAGGCGGAGGCAACTGGGGACGACCAGGTGTGTGTATGGGGGAGGGGGAGCAATCAAAACTTGATTTTTTTTCTTGTTTCCTGCAGAACTCTCAGGTAAGCCCAAACTGCCTGCTCTCCAAGAGCCACCTTTTTGGCTGGACTGAAGTAAAATCTCTTCACCCAGAGGTAATGCTTATCTGGGTTAAACCACGCCACACATGCCACACACCTGAGCAACGCTCTTTGCAATTCACAGGTGAAAAATGACGCCACCTGGGAGCTAGTTGGCAAGGCAGGGCCTCGGCGCTGCAGAATCAGACCTGCATTTTAACAAGGCCCTCGGGTGATTCTGGGGCGTGCAAATGTCTGCAAAGCCTGGTCTGTCATGCTCTTAAATCACGGAAGGAAGAAAACTGTCGTCTGATCTCCAGGCGAGGAAACAGGCTCAAGGAGTGACAGCTTGCTTGCTGTGGCTGTGGAGCTGTTGAGTGAGTGGATTCAAAGCACTGTTCTTGCATTTCCAGAACCTGCCAGCTTTGGGGCCTCAAGCAGAGGGTGAGGGGCAGAAGGGCCACTCTCGGTGGGAATAATGATGGAAGGACAGTGGGCTGGGATGGGCTTGTGGCCTCAAGCCTGGAACTGATGGGGGCGGGGCAGTCCTGGGTAGATCTTAGGGCACCCAGAGGGAGACACTGGCTAGGAAAGAGGCAGGTTCTCCTCTTAGTCCCCCCCCCACTCCCCAAATTCCCCCAGTCAGTACTTCTGGGTTTTCTTCCTGTCGGGGAATTTGAGCTATTGAATCTATTCACAGTGAGTAATTAATTTTGATGGCAGGAAATTTAGTTTTCTCACCCATTGCCCTTTGGCCTTTCGGTGCAGTATGAGAATCCACTGCCAAGAGCTTCACTGGGTTGTAGGGTTTTGTTGGTGTGGGGGTATGAACTGAGGGTCTGGGTTCTATCCTTAGCATTTTCACTCAAGGTGGCTGCTCTACCTCTGCAGCCATATCTCCAGGCCAGTCTTTTGCTGATTAATTGGAGATAGAGTCTTCTAGACTTTTCTGACCAGCTGGCTTCAAACCTCAATCCCCTAGATCTCAGCTTCCCTAGCAGCTAAGATTATAGTTATAAGCCACTAGGGCCCAGCTTCTTTTTTTATTTCAAGATACAGTGTGCCTTGTTGTGTTACTATTCTCACCAGAGCCATGCTGTGCTGTAGATTTGCATGAATTCTGAGTGGTCTGTTACAATTCTATCCCCCCAAAGCCTGAGTCTTACATTTTAAGAATGCCAATATATCCACGAATGCATCTGTCACTCTAGAGCATCACACTGGAGGTATTAATATCTATGGATAAGTGTGTAATCGAGGGTGATGAAATATTGGCCAGGCTAATATTAAATATTGAGTAGATTAACAATTATTTATTTTTTGGGGGGGTCCAGTTGTGGGGCCTGAACTCTGAGCTTGGGCACTGTCACTCAGCTCTTCAGCTCAAGGCTAGCGCTCTACCACTTGAGCCACAGCGCCACTTCTGGCTTTTTTCTTTTTGCTTATGTGGTGCTGAGGAATTGAACCCAGGGCCCCATGTAGCAAAGCAAGTGCTCTACCACTGAGCCACCTTCCCAGCCCCTAACAATTATTTCTTGAGTACCCGGATATACCTGATTCTGTGCTAAGCCCCAGACAGACCTTCAAGAAGTAAAACTAGATCTGTCTTTAAGAAATTTTTTTTAAAGGGAGAAGAACCTTCACAGAAGAGTGTGAGAAGAACAACGTATAGAAAGGCACAAGGTAGGAGCAGTTACCAGAGCCCTCCTGTGTCCCTGGAGGGCCCCATCTCTGGGCTGCCATAGCCAGCAAGGTCTGGCCCTGCTCTCTTCACCCCACCCTGTCTGGCTCCCATGTTCTAGCTCACTGGCCTCTCGCATCCTTGCCTTGTGCTTCCTGAAGCTCCTGGATGTGCTGTGCCTTCTTTCTGGAATGTTCTGTTCTCCTTTCTCCCCTAATTAACACCACCTCACCACCTTACCCTGCAGACGGAAGGGAGGTAAGACACAGAAAGTTTTGGAAAGTGCTGTGAGCAGGTGAGTTCACAGCGCCTCTTATTGACACTAGCTGCTCTGATCTTTAACGGAGGAGCAGCACTTGAGCATGGAGAGAGGGAGGATTTGGCTAGGGGCGGAAGAGCCAGTGATTCCTAGAGCTGGAGAATCTCACAGTGTGTGTGGGTTCTACGTCTCCATCTCTGCTTTAGCCTTGAACTCAGTTCCTCATCATCACTCATAGACATTTGGTCCTGCCTGGCATGGTGGGCGGGGCTTGGAGACTGAAGGCGGAGTCTGCTCCTGCTTCTTTCTCACTCTTGTTCTGTATTCTTGTGGTTCACAGGCCTTCTGAGGACCTTAATTGCCTCCCCCGCCACCCCTGGCAGGACCACATACAGAAACGACCTCCTTAGGTTTCTTGGGAGCCATCAAGGGCCTCAATGCACTCTGAGGCCAACAGAACCTACAGCTCTGCCCTCATCAGCAATGTCATGAATGAATAACTGATTTTCAAGTTTTCCCAGAACTCCAAATGTGTGCACATTTCTTTCCTTCTTTCTTGGTTCAGGACCCCTTGTGCCACTGGCCCTATAGAGCAAGATCTCAAGGATGGAAAAAAAATCTGTGGACAGCATCTCCCACATAAGTCTTCCTGTTTTTTATTTTGGCCTAATCTAAGCCTGTCAAGTTGCTTGAATCTGCAGGAGAGAGACGCCCTCCCCTACTCAGTATGATGTTCTCTCCAAATGGATCATTCCATTCCGTTTTTCATTCAGTAAGCACGTAACAGATGAGTAAGTACTCTGGTCTAGTAAACAGGTCACAGTGTCCTGAGGCAATAGCATCATATGGATGGGAGGGACGCAGAAGAGAGAAACAGGGAAGGGAGGACAGTCTGGAACAAGAGAGGGTCAAGGTCAAAGAGGGTAGAAAGCTACAAGTTAACTAAAGTACATAACTAAACTTGGTCATCATTCTGCAAGCTGAAAGTGCAACCAAAATTGCTGGCCTATGTTCTAGTACCAACAGCCTCTGCTTAGTGATCTAGTAACTGCTGATTCCTCTGAGCCTGTGCTCTGGGAAAGACACTGGGTCAGGGCCCATGCCCCTTCTCCCATTTCCATAGCAGCTCTGAGGAGCTGGTATATATCTATCCATTTTCCAGATGGCAAACCTGAATCTGAGAGAGATTGAGTTACCCAGATCTGCAAGAGTAGAGTCCCAACCCAGTCTTGAAACTCAGGCCTCATTGGTTAATCCTTCTATTTCCCCCACACTGTGTCTTCAACTTTGTGCCTTAACTTTCCTCAATGTGGAGAAGAGGTTAATTTCAGAATGTGTGTGTGTGTGTGTGTGTGTGTGTGTGTGTGTGTGTGTTGACATGGGGGGCACTTATAAGAATACTGAATTATATTCTACAATTGATCTCTATTTATTTGACAATATGTCCTCTTCCAAGTTGTCAGGAAGAGGTGCTCAGTGCCATCTCTTCCTTCTTTCCAGCAAGTCTTTTTATAGGCCACTGCATATAAGGTGAATCCTGATCTCACTGGATCGGGGACAAAGACTTCAATGGCATTATTGTGCTCATCTGAGCAAAGTGCAGTGGTGGCAAGATTGCACACACAGGTACATGAGGACACAGCATGTTGGGTGACGCCCCAAAGGCAAGTAGCAAGCCAAGCACAAGTGGTGGAGGCATGATAGGCTCAGAGCCTAGAAGCCAGCCAGAGGCTGCTGCAGAGAAAATTAGAGACCCAAGTCCCTAGGTTTCCCAGAGATTTGAAGGCTTAGCAAGAAGTGGAATCTCCAGCCAGAAGCCACCAAAGACCTGGCTTCTGTCTGTGACTCCACATAATGGCCCTCAAAAGCAAGGGTTGGATGGGAGGAATGGTTATCCTGTTTATCTCTAGGTTGCCTCAGGGATTCTGGAATCTGTAGGAAGGGTTATCAAAGGTAGATCTGATTCTTTTAGGGGAAAATTCTTCCTCCTCCTTGGCCTGAGCTTCCTTCTGTCCAGCTTCAGGGGATCCTGGCTGTAGCATGGTTGTTGGCAGATGTGAGGGAGAGGAATATACCTCTGGTGTGTGTTCATGGCTGCTTCCTGGAGCAGAAAATGGAAGCTGAGAATAAGCCCTGCAAGATTAGAGACATGGGTGAGCTGGGAATTTGAGTTCTCTGGGTGGGCTTTAAAATCAATGGCAGCACAGAGAATCAGTCTGGGAGATCCAGGTTGGTCATGGTGTCCAGTGGACAGGAGTCAAAGTGAGCGGCCAAGGTGGCTAAGGGAATGGTTCTGAAGATGGAGGTGTGAAGATGGAGGACTTGCAGATACTACCTTCAGAGCCCTGTGCCTGTCTGCTGCTTTGCTCTGGCTCTCAGCTACTCCTGGAACAATATGTTTGGCATTTCTGGTTGGAGTTGACGTGAGATGGTGTTTACCATTGGGACTTAGGTGTCCAGAGCCATAATGTGTTATCTTCTCTGAGTCTTGCCACCCATGAAATGGAATGCGATGGGTATTAGCAAACAGCATGAAAGTGACATGCTGAGATTTGAACCCAAACCTCTCTGCTTACAACTGCCCACCTTCCCCCAACTCTCTTTTGAATGTGGGATATGATGATGATCAGGGGACACAACAGTGCCTCCTAAGTGCTGGTTTTGTTTCTCTTCTTTTCTGATCACCTTTCGCCAAAATCTAGGTATCCTGAGATATGAACTCAACCCACAGCACAGTGGAGATGGACACAGGGAAGGCAGCTAGCTGTGTTTTCTCCCAATTGCATCTTATTCCAAAACCTTTATTAAATGTCTTAAGTATTACTTGCCTCAGGGTCAAAATAAAATTGGCAGAAGTTTTCACTTTGCACTCATAAATGATTCTCGCTCAACTCTTCTTTTTTTTTTCTAGTGTGTGTGTGAGAGCATAAATGTACTGACTCATAGCTGGAAAAACTCTCACTCCCAAACACATTCCAAATTTGTCGAGTCACATGAATTGAGTAACAGTGCTTTATGTGGCTGGTAGCTCCCAACTGGCCAGCAGCTGAGCCAGTGATCAGAGTCCCATCCCCCACCTCCCCTGCTCCCTGCCAGAATGTAGCTGGAGGCATTAGTATAGGCATGAGGAAGGCACAGAATGAAAGGTCTAGAAAAGATCTGCCAAGAGCTAAAGACAAATGAACTGCAAAGCACTATTATGTATTTTTTAAAAAAAAAAAGGAAAAGGAAAGATACTTCTAATGGTGCTGGCAACTTTACACGCACAATGCATTTAGCCAATCAGATGGGTGCTAAGATTATCCATACTTTACAAGTGAGGAAACTGAGGCATGGAAACATTAATAATGTTCCATGGTACAGAGGCTGCACCTAAGGTGCAATCTAGTTTGGCTTGGAAAGTTGCTCTTCCATTCCAAATCATTCACTCTTGAAAGGAGAGGACTATTTTTTTTTAATATATAGAATAAAGAACTCCACTCACTCTGCATATATCTCTCCAACGCTTTGAATACAAACGCTGCATCAGATATGAAAGAGGCTACTGATGAGCGTAGGAAGAACAGGGACCACTGGGCTCCTGCTTTCAATGAGTTTGAAATCATGTAGAGGAGCTCTGACAAAATACACAAATAATTGCAATCAGGGTGAATGGAGAGTACCCACAGCAGACCACAAAGTGTCATGGGTAGGAGGCCTTAGGGAGAGGTGGGGGCTCTGGCTAGGGGGACCTGGAAGGGCTGCGGGGTAGAGGTGCCACTGACGCTGAATGGAAGGGCTCCTGGGAGGTAGCTAGTGGAGGTCTTGTTTGCCTGATGCTGGAGTTTTCCTCTTGGTTCTGAGTCAGGATTCTACCCACCCCAGCCTAGGTGGGGAATGTTGTCTTGGTGGTAGCCCAACCTCCACATCTGGCAGGAGGGGAGCACCAGGAGAGGGGAAAGAGAAGAAGAAGAACCCAGGGACCCGGATGGAGCTGGAGCAGAGGAAGAAGGGCACGAAAGCCAGGTGGAGGAGTGGCCAGCACAGGCGCTGAGACCCCACCTGCTTCTGGTTGGCTGTGAATGAGTTTCTGTGCTTGAGCCTGGGCCTACAGGGAGGGAAAGGAAGGAAGAACTTGGACATTCCAGCTGGGTGGGACCTTGGAGAGCGCCCAATTCCTTTCTTTGCTGTGTGGAAAAGGGACCCAAGGGCCAGAGAAGCTGTATGGAGGAACTGAACCCAAGTTTTGGCAATGAGGCCAGTGACAGCAGCGCCCGTTGCCCTGAGGGTCTAGAAGGCCGCAGGGTCTGAGAAGAGCAGTGTGGGCAGCCAGCCTTCCCCATACCTCCTCCTTAGAGGAACTCCTTGCCTTACACCGAGGAAGTTTCCAGAAAACCACAACTGGGCTCTCTGTGGCCAGTTTTCCCTGAGAAGCTGTACATCTGGTTGTGACTCACACAGCTGGATTATACATCCTGAGTGAAGAGCATGCGATCTCCAACTGACAACCTGCACACCCCATGGCGGCCATGGAGGCTGTCCTTCCCAGCCAATCCCGACGTCATTCAAATACCTCCTTGCCTGGACCGTCCCATTCTGCATAGTTTCTCATAATCCCTCAAGGCTCTTCAAATTCCCCTCCCTGCATGTCCTCTACTCCGGCAGGCCTTCTCCACTCCTGCTCTTATCCCTGAAATCGCATCAGATGGGTTTGCAGCCCAACCCTGCTATACCCAGCTAAGCAGTCCTCTCTTCCCCCACCCCCGGGTGGGTGGCAGACTCTGAGGAAGGGATGGTGTGCAATAATAATCACAGCAAGCCCCACAGGTATCCACACCTCATCTGGATCCAGTGTGTCCTGCCACCAGGCCTCTGCACTTTCTGTTCCCCTGCCAAGAGCTCGTTGCACAAGTCTGAATGATTTCTTATCAAGTCACCTCCCAAATGAGGCCCTTCCTGACCTCTCCTGGACAGCTCTCATTGGTGCCTCTGTCTAACCACTGGACCCTCCATCTTCCTACCTATGTTTCCCCTTGTGTTTTGGATTACAGGTGTGAGTCATTGTGCCCTGCCCCCTATTGGGTTAATTTTCTTATATCATATAGCCTATTCTGAAATAACTGAGTTATTCATTATCTGCCCTCACATTTGCTGGTTGGTTATCTGGGGCCCCTCTCCTCCCAGTAATAATGTGTGCCAGGGGTCTGTTCTGTCTTCAATTATTATTATCGTTATTGTTGTTATTATTGAAGTCCCAGCATCCAGCGGAGGGCCAGCATGGCGGATGCACTTTTCCTTGGAGGGCACTGTGGGTGTGCATTCATCTCACTGTTCCTTGCACTGTTCCTTGTGTGGTTGGTACCCTCCCCATTCTGCACACAAGGCTCAGACAACCTAAATACGTTGGCTAAAGTCATTTGGGGAGTAATTGGCAGATAGAAGCAATCACCCAGGAGCTGTGTTGGGTTGGTTCTCCAGACCTTTTTCAGTGAGACCCATGGTGCCGGAGAACCAATGGGAAGGTAGGTCCTACCTGCCCCTCAGTCCACTGGTGAAGAAACACCTGGTATTCATTTCCTCTTCTGTGTATGCCCAGGGAATCCAGGGGAAAGCTCCTTGCCTACCCCCTTCCTGCCCTGCCAAGCTGTCATTATGGAAAGTATGACCACAAATGAACAGGGCCTGAGAATAGGACCTAGCCATCTTCCCACACAAAGCCCCATCGTTAAGCAGTTAATGAGAAGCAGGTTAATGCTGGGTCGGGGGAGGACAGGAGATGGCCAGTGCTCTACTTACAAAGAATAAAATCATTACATTCAGGTCAGTGGAGGGAGCTACTGGGTTGAAACAAATCTGGAGGCCAAGGGGGAAGGCGAAGAGGAGAAGCAGGAGCCAGGGGCTGACTCACAGCCCAGCCGCCTTCTCCAGGGACAATGAGTGACAATGGAGAGGCGTGACTTGATGTCCTGGGGCCTCTGCACAACTGGGAATTGTGCCGTGAGTGTGTGGGGCTTCTCTCTCACAATTGCCCGCGTGGGTGCATGTACACACACACACACACACACACACACACACACACACACACACACACACACACACACACCTCTCCAACCCATACTCACTCATTCCTTTCTCCATTCAAATACACTTGGAGGCAAATTTTAAGCCTGCTAATAGAACTTTCTTAGCCAAAAGAGAACCATTGTCTCTAAGAACTGTTTTGCCAGTTTTGTTTTGTTTGTTTGTTTGTTTTTTGTAAACCTGAGCATGCCATTGTGTGATTACCCAGGCCGAGTCCTCTACTCATCTGTTTTATTTTTGGACAGCAAGGGGTTTAAACTCAGGACCTCACACTTGCCGGGCAGGCACTCCACAATTTAAGCCAGGACCTTTTTGCATTTTTTTTTTCTGCTAGGGTTTCATGTTTTTACCTTGAGATTCTCCTATCTATGCTTGGCTTGTTTGTTGAGATGGGATCTTTCTAACTTTTTGCCTGGGTTAGCCTTGAACAAAGATTCCCCTAATCTCCAACTCCTGCGTAGCTGGGATTACACACATGAGCCACTGCACCTGGCTCTATCACTGTACCTCTTCAGGGACACCGTACTTGGACCTCAGATGTGACAGGTAGAGCCACCTTCGCAGGGCATACACCTACCAGCACAAGAGAGGGCAGGAGAAGGGGGGTGTGCCCAGGTGTCTTGGTGCCTGGATGCATAGATCCCTGATGCCATTTCTGGAACTAGCACAAGCTCCCCCCGAAAGGGAACACTTCTCCCCTTTGCTGGGGTTGTTTCTGGTGATGACAACTTCCACTCCTTTTTAGAACGTGTCCTTGCACCTGCCTTGGACCAGGCATATAGACTAGTGAGCGAGAAGCTATAAGATGAAGCCCGTGTCCCAATGACCCAACAGGAGAGCTAAGACTGGAACTTGAGGAGGGGCCTGGGACCAATCTTCGGGGTCAGGGATGGTTGCAGGCTGCAGAGACCTGCTGGAGCAGGCTCTGTGAGTATGGGGGCAATGAGGGAGGTGCTGGGGGTGTGGCCTGAACCCTCATTTCAAAGAACAAGTGGAAGATGATGGGCAAAGGGGAGGCCTGGGGTAGGAGGATGGGGCAGGTGCACACAGGCCCATTTCAGACACAGGTAGAGACTTGCACGAGTGAAAGGTGGCAATTTCAGGCTGGAGGAAGGTGGGGAACACAACCAGGGGTCAGAAAAAAATCACAGGGGTTGTGTCCTTTCTAAACAGCATTTTTGGACCACAGATGCCATTTGTTTATTGGCTGATACTGGAGCTTGAACTTGGGGCCCAGGCTCTGTCCTCTAGCTTTATTACTTAAGGTTAGCACTATGCCACTGCTCTACTTCTAGCTTTTTGGTGATTCACTGGTGATAAGAATCTCACACACTTTTCTGCCCAGGCTGGCTTCGACCTGAGATCCGGAGCCTCCTGAGTAGCTAGGATCATTATAGATATGAGGCACTGGTGCCTAGCTGCTGATGTCTTTTGAAGGTGACATTTGGGAACACTGAGGAGTGTGCACGACTTTGGAATCCAGACATGGCAGTAAGCACATCCCACCTGTTTGGGCCTCAGTTTCTCTGGGGGAATCCATCACAACAAAAATGGCAGCTACATTCACGTACCTAGCTCTGCTCTGAGTGCCTATGTCCAGCTCAACTCTTTTTAATTTGCTATGCTATTATGATCACACAAAATGGACATGTTTTTGGCTACTACAGTGCTGGGTCTCTCCAATAGCATTTAACATGGCATTTAGCTCCGCTTACCTCAATTTTCCTAAAGTCAAGTAACGAGCATAAAAACAGTCTTTCATGGAACTGCTTCTGACTGTTGTTGATATTATTGTAAATTTTCCTTGGCTTCATCTCATAAGAAGCCATCAAAGGGCAAAAGTTATTCCAGGTCTGAGCACAATATTCAAACGAGAAAGAAAGAATCACTTTCAAACATTAGCAGAGAGAAGATCCTGGAGAGATTGGTGATAAAAAAAATGTTACTCAAAGCCTGAAATATTAGAAGGTAAAATATGGGAGGGGGGTTGTTTTTCTTTTGTACCAGGCCCAACATTCTGAGAAAGGTCATTCATTGCTCTCTCATTCACTGGCGGTGGAGGGTGACGGGGCGACAGGGAGCTGGTGATGGAAATTCTTTATCTACTGGCCTGGGCAGGGGAAAGAGGGGGGTCTGAAAGAAAGTCTTCCTCAGTGCCCAGGAGTGGGAAACCCCATGATCTGCTCTCTGCCAGAGAAGGCTGAGGAGCTGGGGAACCCCTGTTTATATCCTAGATGGTGGTGGCTTCCAGGGCTTTCAGGGAACCCCAAATCTGTTCCTCCTAAAGACTCTTCTCATCAGCCTCCCATTGACCTGCCAGGAACCCAGGAGGCTGGTGGGTCTCCTCGCCTGTCTGCCAACACCCACATGCATCTCTCCTTACAGGAAGGCTGTCTACCTGCCTGGCTCTGAATCCATCACCTGTGAACCCCGCTGCCATCACTCCCCTGAATTTCCACAGCAGCCTCCTGTGGCCTTCCTAGTTCCGTTTTTGCTTTTTCCCCATTTTCCAAAACAAAAAGGCCAGATTGTAACATTCTCCAAATATCAAGGCCTCGTATGGTGGGCCTCTTGTCTGCCTTTCGGGCTCGGCGTCTTCTTCTCTCTTCCGGGATGTGCCAGGTAGTGGAGACTCTGTGCCCTCACCTCTGCAGTGAGCAGGTGACACCTCTCTCTAGGTTGGCTGGGAGTCCCAGGAGCAGAACATTATATAAAAGGTGTTTTGGAACTATACTTAAGTGTTTGATTCTTGTTTCAGTGTTTCTTGGGTGTCTCTCTACCTTTCTTGGTTTGCAACTATATATGCTTTTCCTATATCAAGATATTTCTACACATAAGTATTATGAAGACTACCAGTATAGCCCTATCCCAAAGAGCCCAGCTAGGGTATTCTTGGCACTTGGGCAGTATTGTTTCTTCTTTGAGTAGAAAAGCAGAGTGTTAAGTAAAAGAAGGCCTAGTAGTATCTCATTTAGATGGCAAACCAGTTAATTCCCCTATAGAAATGATGACAATATGATTGTCAATATCAACATTGAAATTTTCCATAGAATTAGCTAACACCTCTTAAGTCCTGACTTGAAGCTGTGTATCGCAGTTTTTGTGCTGTATGTACCAGTATTAATCCCATAACAAGCCTAATAATTGTATAGATGTGAGAACTGGAGCTCAGAGGCTAAGTCACTCAACCAACTACATACTACTAGAAAGAAATGAAGTCCCAATCTTTTCCTGGGTGGTTTTATAGCCTCCTTTCTTTGGTTCTCCCTATGTGTGCTGGGGGAAGGGGGACCAGGAATGTGTATATTTGTGGAAGAGGAATAAAGATAATTAATGAGAGTACCCAAGCATAAGACCAAGGCATGTGAATGTAGTCATTTGGGCAGTATGTTCTCCTGGATCCTTCAGTTTCTGCTAACAGAGGGAAGAGTGAAAACCACCAGGGGATGCTCTCTTATGAAGACAGGTCCCTTCCTTCCTTCCGTCTGAACTCAGGGCCTGGGCACTATCCCTAAGCTCTTCTGTTCAAGGCTGGTGCTCTACCACTTGAGCCATAGCAATGCTTCCTCAAAGGTTCTGTTTTAGAACAGAAGATGGAGATATTCTGGCCCAGAGAAATTTTCCTCCCCTGTAACTTCCTCACTACCTGAACAATCACGGAGACAAAGACAGCACGAGCACACTGCAGATCTGTTTCCAAGTCTGCTCTTCCTGCCCCTAATTGGCTGGGCCACCTTAGACCAGTTACCACCTCTCTCTGGGTCCCAGTTTTCTCAGTAAAACCAAACATCTGGACACCTTACTCCCTTCATGTCTCAGACTTATTTTCTATGTATGATCTGTTTGCCCTTAGGGGCCAGGGTTGGAGAAGGTAACACGGCTAAGAAACAGATCCCGGGCTGTAATTGGCCATTTTCAATGCCAATTTCAACACTGTCGATCCCACTGAGCTCCTTGAAGGGCATGGACAGAGGACCTCTGCATGTTGAGTTTTTTAAAATCGTTAGATAATGAGCCCTTACACCACTGCGTGGAGACTCTGCCTACTGGATGTGATAGGTGCGGGGACAGCAATTCTTCCCTTCTCCCGCCCCTCCACTTTCCTTCCTGCTTTCTTGCAGGGCAAGAACACAGGTGAAGATTGGAGGGAAGGCTGCAGACAAGCACAGAGAGAGGGCTTGGACGACTGACTTCCTGAGCTTCCTGCCAGACAGAAAATTAACTGTAGAAAAATGTAAGCATGGTGTGGAAGTGTGTGTGTGTGTGTGCTCATGTGTGCATGCATAGGTAAATGATGAGCATCAGGAGTTGAGGGTAGGAAAAGCCCTCATAGTCATCTCTATTTCTTCTCTAATCACTCTTTGTTTTGTACTTTTGTTTTGTGCCGGTGCTGGGGCTTGAACTTAGGGCTCTGCACTCTGCTTTAGCTTCTCTTGCTCCCTTCAAGCATAGCACTCTATCATTTGAGTCACAGCTCCACTTCCAGCTTTCTGCTGATTCATTAGAGATAAGAGCCTCCCAGGCTGTTCTGTCCTGCTTGGTTCTACATTTCCTAGCTCAGCTAGGATTACAGGTGTGAGCCATCAGCACCCAATTATGCATTCTTTTTTTTCTTATAAGTTAGAGGAGAAGAAGTTCCCTGAGAAGATATATGTCACTAGTTCATGACCCAGATGCCTCCATATCTATCAGGTGAACGTTCCCTAGGTTCCGACACTAGGAGTCTCATTCTAATGCCTTTTTTTTTCTTTTTTGTCGGTTGTGGGGCCTGAACTCTGGGCCTGGGCGCTGTCCCTCAGCTCTTCTGTTCAAGGCTAGTGCTCTACCTCTTGAGCCACAGCGCCACTTCCGGCTCTTTCTGTTTATGTGGTGTTGAGGAATCGAACCCAGGGCCTCATGTATGCAAGGCAAGCGCTCTACCACTGAGCCACCTTCCCAGCCCTCATTCTAATGCCTTGAGGGTAGACAGAACCTATCAGCCAGGCCAGGTACCCTGGAGGTGCCCCTCCCTTAGCATCACATAACCTGGGCTCTGGACCAGTCGATCCATGCAGTATAGTAATCTCCTTGGTGGGTCATTCAGCTACTCTGGGTCAATTTGCTTTCCTGCCAGTCCGGTCTAAACATTACTGCCATCCACACTACACAGGCCTGGGCCAGATTAGCACAGTCCTGATGTCTACCCTCTTACCAGTGCAAAGGTGTGGTGTGTGTGTATGTGTGTGTGTGTGTGTGTGTGTGTGCATACTAGCATTTGAACTTAGAGCCTGGATGCTGTCCCTTAGTTTATTTGCCACTGGCACTCTACTACTTGAGCCACAGCTCCCCTTTAGGCTAGTTGCTGGTTAACTAGAAATAAGAGTCTCACAGACATTCCTACCAGGTTGGCTTCAATCCTTGATCTTCAGATTTCAGCCTCCAGAATAACCAGAATTACAGATGGAGCCACTGATGCTTAGATCCCATTCAAGTTTTTTTTTGGGGGGGTAGGGGTGGGAGTGGGGGAGGGATAGTTCTAGGGCTTGAGCTCAGGGCCTAGGCACTGTCCCTGAGCTTCTTTTGCTCAAGGCTAGTGCGCTACCATTTGATCCACAACCCCACTTCCAGCTTTGTGTGTGTATATGTGTGTGTGTGTGGTTTTTTGGAGAGAAGACTTTCCTGCCTTGGCTGGCTTTGAACCACGATCTTCTTCTTAGCCTCCTGAGTAGCTAGCATTCCAAGCATGAGCCCCTGGCCCCTGAGCCCAAACAAATTTAAAAAATTCTGTCTCACATATATTAATGAACATGTTCATTCAGGAAATAACCAAACACATGCCACCACAATGGCTAGAATTTCCGAACCAAACAAGGTAGGCATTACAGCCCACAACAAAACCCAAACAAACCCCCATGATCATGCGATATTTTAAGCAGCCAGCACCACCATATCCTGAGCACTGTACAGTTTCTCCAGGTTTCTGAAGGCACCCATCCCTATCATGTGAATTTGGGGGAAAAAAGCTTCCTGAGCAGCTACTCAGGTCTGCTCAGCACCAAGTCCCACAATGCTACCAACCCCGCCAGTGTGCTTTGCTAATGCAAACACGTAATTGTTGGGCTTATTTCCTTCCCTCAATGCCAGGAATGCAAAAAAGCAGAGAGGACCCCAGGGAGGCCAAAGGAGGCCATCTGAGGACACAGGCTGGGCAGGCCTCTGCCACTTCACACGGAGGTGGAAAACACATGGAACTCATTGGGCCCAAGAGACTGTACCAGCTAAAAATATGAGCAAGTCCAAGAAGGTTTAGATGAACGCACTCACGGGTGAGTGAGGGCGAACTGGTGAGTGGAATTAGAAATGTGCAGTTTTTATTCTGAGCTTTTGCAGCTTGCTCGGTTTGCTGTTAGCAAGACAAGGCTCAGCTGAACTCGGCTCGTTGGCTTCACGGACAGCAAAGGCTCACAGCTCACAATCTGGTATGTGCAATGAGAGAACAAAGGAAAGAAAGAGGAAAGAAAGAAGAAGAGAGAAGAGAAAGCAAGGAGGGTAGGTCTACAACAATTGCCTGTTTCAACTTATTGCTTGTAAAATTATCACACAAGCAAAAACTCTTTGTAATTAATTTAAAAATAAAAAAAAAGATGCCAGGTACCAGTGGCTCATGCCTGTACTCCTAGCTAGCCAAGAACCTAAGATTGAGGATTGTGGTTTGAAACTAGCCCAGGCAGGAAAGTCCATGAGACTCTTATTTCCAATTAACCACCACAAAGTGAAGAGACAGTGTTCAGGCCCTGGGTTCAAATCCCAGTACTGGCGCATGCATGCATGTGCTGTACGCACACACGTGCGTGTGCACACACACACACATTATTTCTGATATCCAAAGTCTTTAGCTATGTCAAGGTTTTCCTGAGTTTCCATTATTTGTATATGTGTTTAAAAATATCTAAATTCAATATGTAGCTTGCATTTTAGCACATCTTTCTGTATCATGCATGACTGAAGGATTTCTATCCCTTTCTTCACATTAGTTTATGTTACTGTTGAATTCTTTTACTATTCAGTTTGAATTGATCATTATGCTTTCCTTTCCCAGTTTGCTGCAGTATAAAAACTGCTGGAAAAATCAGTCTCTTTTGGTTACTTACATTTGGAGAAATAGTAATGAATCTCAGAAGCAAAGGGTGAAACATCTGTAAATCCTTTGGACGTTTGAAGGATGCTGGTGGGAGGTGGGGGTGGGGTGGGTGTTGGGATTCTCCAGTGTTCTCTAGCTCGCTAGAGTCCATTGGAAAAGCTCCCAGCAGGAAGTGCCCTGACACTGCACTGCGCTTCCTCTCTTCTCCAAGCTATTTGTTTATGTCGATGACTCTCCCCTAGCTCTTGCAAGCTAAGCACTTGGATTGCTAGAGATGTACACCACTGGGCTGAAGCACTTCCAGGCTTGGCCCTCATGGAAGAAAAAAGCTTCTCTCTGCTGACAGATCCAAACACATGGGTCCCTCCTACCCTATCTTTACCACCCTCCCCCACCCTGTTGGGTGGCCTTTGTCTTCCACTGGACCTGTTGAAAGGGGGCTTGTCTGGGCTGTGGCTCAGTAATCTGTGAAGGAAAGAATCTGTCTGGAACAGGATTGTTTCCCCACACACACCCCTGTGTTTCCTTTGTGCCCACTAAGAAGAAATCATTTCCTTTCCTCAGTCCTAACTCTACTAAGCCATTAAACACCAGTGGAGACAGGAGGCATTTATCTGTGGGCAAGTGTGAGTGCTGTGTTCTGTCACTCCAGCAGGGATGAAATGAAGCTGTGTACATGGTGGCCACCCCAAGGGGCTGAAATGAAGTGCTAACGTGGCAGCATCTCTGAAATGTGTGTCTTTTGTTTTTGGTTTTTAATTCTCAAATTTGGTCTCCATTTCCCACCTGTAAAAAACCATGAGAAACTTGCAAAATTAGTGCAGCTGAATTTCTACCCCGCTAGCCTCCGATCTCTGAAGCAGGAGGATCAAGAACCTGAGGCTAGCCTGAGCTACATCATAGCAAGTCACAGGTCAGCCTGGACTGTGTAGTGAAACCCTGTCTCAAACACAGAACAAAACAGAAGTAGCATTGATAGGTTTTAGCAGCCAGGGATCACAGCTGTAATGAAGAGTATCTCTTAGTCAAGCCCGCATCTGGGTTTATCCACTTACTACTAGGTGACTGGGGACAAGGGCTTTCTCCCCAGCCCCACCCCCCCACAACTGTCTCTCTGCATATCTGAATGCCTTAAACATATATAAGCCTACATATACATATATGCTTTGTTTTACCTGATGTCCAAGTTGGCATCTATTCTTATTACATAGTCCTCATAACCAACATTAAAATACTTAAGTGTTTTCTACACATGTGTGAAAACGGAATACATGACACCTGTTTAAAAATTACTTTATAGAGGAGGGGAAGGAGATGAGAAAGGTAATAAAGGGAAAATTCGATTAAATTACATTGTATGCATGCATGGAAATATCACAATTAATAAAAATGTGAAAAAGTGCTTGTATAAAATTTAATTCTCCAGAGTTCCTGCCTTCTTCTCCCTTCTTCCCTCCCTTCCATCCTCCCTCCATTTCCCTTCCCTCTTTCTCTCTCTCTCTCTCTCTCTGGCTGAATACAACATTTTCTTTTATTTGGAGTGGGCAAATGAATTGTACTCTGCCAGCTCCTGGACACTGCATAAAATATAAACCAGTCACAAGATCCTACTGGAGCCTGAGCTCACTGAACCCTGTTATATTCCCTGGAAGAAAAACATGCAAGGAGCTTTCCCATGGACTGCCCATTGGCTGGGGGCGGCGGGCGGGGGGGGGGGGGAGTAACCACTGAGGTAAACTGAGCCGCTTTCGCTTGCTCTAATGACCAAGCCTCTCACTCTCACACTCTTTCCCTTCTTCCCTCCCTCCTCCCTCCCTTCCTGCCTCCACTTGCTCTCTTTCTTTCTTTGTTACTATTAACATCAAATTAGTTGTATAAGTGGGGTTCATTTTGACAAGTCTGTTAGGTCCATCTGGGAAAAATGGCCTCTTCCCTTTGTTCTCCCTAGGTTCACCCAGCACTTGTAACCCAGGTCACTGGCATACCTAGGGGCAGTGGGCGGTCCCCCAGGCTCTGAGGTCATTTGGTGGCCACACCTCCTTCCTGCTCTTTGCTGTGGCCGCCTCTCCTCCCTGCCTGCTCCATCATTAGTCCCTCCCCCTTTTCCCCTTTCCCTTCCTCTTTTTTTTCCCCTTCCCCTTCCCCTGCGTCCCTAGCAGCCTCTACATGCCTCCATCTCATCTGGGCCAGTAGTTTGACTAGCCTAATAAACGTCTCTGTATGAATGAGGGTATGGCAGTCTTCTTTTGGTGAACCTTACATTCTGGTGCTGAAATCCAGGAGGGGCTGATGTCAGGAGTCACTGGATCCCCTCCTCTCTCTTTCTGAGGGTCAGTTCACCTCCTGCCCCCTGCCCCCTCCATGGACCTGAACTGCCAAAGGAGCCTCACATGGGACTTCGTGCCTTTCCCAGTGCTGGCTACACAGCCACCACACTGTCATTTACGTCTGGTGAGTGACTACTGCTTACCAGCCCTTCTGTGCCATCTCTCTGCCATGCCCGAGGGACTCCCTGTGCCTTTTGGCCTACTTTCTATGTCCACAGGGACTTCTCTCTACATCCTTACCACACATCCTCTAAAGGACTCCATATATCTAAAACACCTTATTTTTATTGCCACAGTTTCTGCCAATACAATGTTAAATGGCCAGAGGTTCTATACATTCAGGCTCTCCTTGCTCATCCCTCTCTCTGTCTCCTGTCTCCTAGCCTCAGCTATCTCCTCTAGAAAGGTAACTGACTCTCTCTCCCCAACCCCACTCTCTATCCCTGTCCTTGTGGTCTTGATTGTGAGATGTAGGCTGGGCCCTGAGGATCTCCTCTAGGTTCCCTCTTGAAGGCTAGCCATCCTGGGTTCGAATTCTCTTAGCTACATGTCTGTCTTTCCTGCAGAGCACCCATACTCTGCCAGAGTGAGCCCCTTTCTTTTTGCTTGTCTGTTTGTCTGCTTTTTTGCTTGCTTACTTAATAAAGTTCCACTCAGTTTTCTTACCATCCAGAAATTCACCATCTTGGCCACGTGGTGGCTTTTCATGTGATCTCTACCCTTCTAGCAAGGGTTCAAAAGTCAATTTGTATGCTAAAGTGTCTCTTTGCCAAGTTTTTATTTTTTGGTTGGTTGTGGGGCTTGAACTCTGGGCCTGTGTGCTGTCCTTCAGCTCTTCAGCTCAAGACTAGTGCTCTACCACTTGAACCACAGCACCACTTCTGGTTTTATGGTAGTTTATTGGAGATAAGAGTCTCATGGACTTTCCTGCCCAGGCTGGCTTTGAACCATGATCCTCAGATCTCAGCCCCTTGAGTAGCAAGGATTACAGGCGTGAGCCACCATCACCCAGCTCCAAAATTTTTTAAAGGTTTGGCCGGCTCTGCAGGCCGAAGGGGAAAAAATTCAGGCAGTTTTAAACTCAAGCTGCAAAGAAGTTCATCAGATTTGGATGCGAACAGATGTGTCTTATGTCTGTTTCCCAAGTATTAAAGCCACTTTGGATACAGAGCTGACAATGGTTTCAATCTTAAGTAGTCAACCTTAATCAGCTGCTGTTTCAAAACTTTCATCATGTCTCCTGAGTTTTGTCATTACAGATTCTATCCTCTGCAGCATTTAGTCAGAGCCAGAGAAATAAATAAGTACTTATTGGTCAAACTTAACTTCTATTCTTAACAAGTTCCAGGTAATCCCTGCTTAAAAACTATTTCTATTGATCTCCTTGTTGCTGTACTTGAAAACAAAAAGGGTCTCATGGCAAAAAGACTCATTTGATCTGCAGATCATATTTTGAAGAGCCTGGGCAGAAATGTCCCAGTGAGACTCTTATCTCTAATTAACCAGCACAATGCTGGAAGTGGTGCTGTGGCTCAAAGTGGTAGAGTGCTAGCCTTGAGCAAAAAGAGCTTAGGGACAGCGCCCAGGCCTTGAGTTCAGGCCAGCAACACCAAATATACAAGCAATCTCAGCAACAAGTACCTAGACCCCTGGGACAAAACTAGTCCTGGTGACGAGGGATCATGGAGAAGAGTAAGACGGTGTCATATTCCAAGTGGAGTCACTTTGTGCTTGCCTTTTCAAAACTGACCAGAGCCAGAGATCAAAGGAAAATAGTTAATAAGCATGCCTATCTAATGTTCATACTTGACTTTCTTCTAAATGGACAGGAACTTATAGTGTCTTGGACTCAGGACAGTTTGCTTTGGCATCTTCCTGGGTCTCCTATCCATACTCTATAGTTCAGATGTCTGTAATTCAAGCATCTATTCAAGGCCTCCCTCCTGTCCCTTAACCAGTCCTATCTAGCTCCAGCTTCTGATTACTTAGTTATTCTTAACCAGTCCACAATATTCTTCCCTACCCAGTTGCCAGTTGTTAATCAGTCAGCAGTAGTCATGATCAGACACAGGCCACAGGACCTAGCCAATTCATCCAATTTTTTTTTTCTTTTCCACCCTGAATGGATGGCTGACCTTCCTTTGGCCTTTTGTAGGTCCTTTAATAATATCTTTTCTTATTACTCAGTCCCTGCCTTGCAAGATTTCTTTCAGGTTTCATCCAAAGACACATACCTGTGTTCACCACCAAGGAACTGTTACTGCTGCCTTCTCCCGGACTGGACTTCTACCCCTACTGTCTACGCCCCTTTCCAACAGGAAGTAGCCAGTGAGAATCATTGCCCCTTTATCGCTATCAAAAGGCTGGAATGTTATGTCTGCCCAGGAAAAATGGCCCGTTCCCCAGAAGTCCCTGCCCAGCACTCATAACCCAGGTAACTGGCGTACCTGGGTGCAGTGGGAGGACCCCAGGCTCTGAGGTCAGGAGCGGCTGCAACCCCTTCCCACCCTTCTCTTCAGCCACACCTCTTTCCACCCTCTCCCTATATAATCAGTCTCCACCATCAGTTCCTCATTTCCCCTTTTTGCACCCTTTCCCTTGCCCCCCTGCATCCCTTGCAACCCCTGAACCTTCCATCTGGTGCAGCGCCTGCATGCCTCCATCTCATGCAGGCTGGCAGTATGCTCTCCTCTCCATAAACTCTTTTCTACCTGAACCATGTGGTGTTCTCATTTTGGTGAGCCTTACAATGTCCATCTATGTATACAGTGTACCTGATCAGACTACCCCCGTCCATCACTCCTTCTTCACTGGGCTCAGCTGGTTTGAGGATGCCCTATCTCATAATTTGTGTGTGTGTGTGTGTGTGTGTGTGTGTGTGTGTGTGT